>NC_025994.2:104351841-104711856 GCF_000442705.2 Elaeis guineensis
GTTGGTGGAGTCGGCCGACCCAAGGTCGGTGGCCAGCAGAGTGGCGTCGGACTCCTCCGTCGGTCGGCGAGCTTCAAGTGGGTCGGCTACCGGACCTCTGGGTTTAGTCGGTCGGGAATGGACCGTGGAATGGCCGTTAGCCGCTGATGGCGTCCGTTGGCCTGTCGCCCGACTTACGATCGGCCAGTCAGAGTCGTTCGTCGGGCCGTCGGTTAGTCGGTCGGGCCGCCAGCCGGTCGGGCCCTCCGATAGTCGGTCGGTCGGTCGGGGCGCCACGGTCGGGCCCTCCGATAGTCGGTCGGTCGGTCGGGCCCGAGGTCGGGCCCTCCGATAGTCGGTCGGTCGGTCGGTGGGTATCCCCCAACAGTTGCCCCCCTCCACTCCTAAGTCGGGTGGAGAGCTGGCCGATGCCTTCATTCGGGTAGTAAGGCCGGGCGACTGGGAGTGGATTTGTCGCATGTGCAGATCCGACCGTACCGCCGGCTGATCCGTTGTCTGACACCTCACGAATCCGAGTGATCCGAACGTCTAGTCGATGCCAGAAGTCGCGCCGGCGTCCGGTGCCGGACGCCGCGTCTTGTCGTCGTCAGTCGTCACGTCGGTGTCAGAAGATCGGGTGCCGGACGATACGGCGTCAGTCGATCGGATATTCGGCGCCGATCGCGGGTGAGGCGTCCCATCGGGAACGCGGACCGGCGCGGGCGGCCGACTGCGGAGCCAACCCCGCGCGCCGCGTGTCAAGGTGGTTGGCCGGCGCCCGCTCCGGCATTTAATGCGGGCGGTGCGGGCGTCCCGGGGCGAAGCGCGCCGAATCCTTAGCCAACCGGCGGGCGCCACGCGTCGCGCATCTGGAGGACCTTGGTCGGCGCGGGAGCATCTCGGCCGTCGGTCGGCCCTATATATATAGGACCTCCCGGACCCTGACCCACATTTGCCATTTGCTGGGGAAACTCTGTCCGGGCGATTTCTCGGTCGTCGCGGGCAGAGCTCTTCTCTACTTCCGGAGGGTCCATCGGGTTCGTGGTCCTCCTTCCCCTTCTTGCTTTCTTCTCTTCTTTCCCTTCTTTCGGTTCCTGCACAATGACCAGGAAACCGACTCAGGGAGCTCGGTCGGGGAACCCGACCGACGACACCCGATCGGCTCCGGAAGATGAGGCCTCCTCGCTTTCGGGGCCGAACGTCGATCAGCTTCGGGAGCACTATCGCATCCCGGAGCAGTTTCGGCTCTATGCTCCAGGGGCCGGCGGTCGGGTCAACAACCCTCCGCCCGGCGACCTGGGGCTGTATGTTGAGGACCTTCGTGCGGGTCTTCGACTTCCGATTCCGGAGTTCGTCCGGAATCTGCTTGATTACTACGGACTCTGTCCGGCGCAACTGGCGCCGAACTCTGTCCGGCTAATCATTTCTTTCGCGCTGTTGTGTCAGCTCTTGCCGACCAACCCCGCGTTTCCCTCTTCCGGGCCTTCTTTGTGCTCCGACCCCACCCTAAGGCCCGAGGGTGGTGGCTCTTCAACCCCGGAAGGGTCTTGCCTTCATAACCGGTCTTCCATCGTCCATTCATGGATGGAAGAACCAGTTTTTCTTTGTTTCCTCTTCCTCCTCTTGGGGCTTTCCTTCTCGCTGGGGTGTACCCCGAACTGAGGCCAACGACAACAGTCGGGTCGACGTGGACGACCGGGAGGACTTCCACCGACTCAAAGACATGTTGGTCCCGAAGCAGAGGGAGCTTGTTACCGAGCAAGCTCTCTATGATGCCGGCCTGAGTCTGGTCCCCCGAATAGGTATCGCCCGATTCCCCAGCTTTTCTTTTTGTTCGGCTTTAGGGTAGTTCTGGTCCGGCCTTTGACATTGGTCGGTTTTGCAGGGACACCGCCGAGGATGAGGCCGACCGACGCCGAAATTCGTCAGTTTGCCGCCGCGAGGAAGAGGCCAGCGTCGGGGGCTGGCCCTTCGCGCCCTTCCAAGAGATCAGCCCCAGTCCCGCCGACCGTGGAAGCGTCGGCGACCGAGGGGTCGGAGCCAATCATAGCCCTCGCGGCTCCGACTGTCCGAGTGGAGGAGAGGCGAGTCGAGGAGAGGCCGGCCGAGGAAGTGGCCGAAGGAGTGTCGGCGGTTTCGCCGCCGCGGGCGGAGCCGGACGTCGTTCGGGAAGCCGAACATCGTCCGGAGGCGTCCGCCGGCGCAACGGGGGGCGCCGGGTCGAACTCCAGCGTCCCATCGCTGCCAGCCCCGTCGGTCGGGGCAGCTGATCGGGGGAAAGCCCCGATGGAGCCCTCGGAGGAGGAGAGATCAATGCCCCCCAGCGCATACTACCCCGAGGGTGCATCGGCCTTGGCCGACCACAACCTTGCGAGGAGGTTGTGCCAGGGGATCCTCCTCCCTACCGACGTTCAGTCGTTGCGGTCTCGGCAGGTGACCGAGATGCTGTCGCGGTTCTACCCGTCGATGGTGGAGGTAAGCTTCGCGTCACCTTTTTCCTTAGAAGAATTTTCGCCTGCCACATAATTCTGACAAAGCTTTTTTCCGTCGGCAGTTGATCTTCACCATGTCCGAGTTGGAGGCCGGATACCGAAGGTTCGGCGACGTTCGGGCAGCCTTCAAGGAAAGGTCGGCAGCGGCCGAGGCCGAGAGAGGGAGGCTGGTCGACCAACTGCAGGAGTCGGTCGACCGGGAGGCCAAGTTGACGGACGAGGTCTCCCGGCTTATGGCCGAACTAAAGTCGGCCAAGAAGGAGGCCAAGCACAAAGGTCGGGTCGTGCGTCGTCTTCGACGCGAACGGGACAGTGCCACCTCCGAACTCCAAGGGGAACGCGAGCAACTTCGGGTCAGCCTGGGAAGCTCGCGGAAACCGAAGAGGACTTGTCCATCGCCCAAATCGACGCCGAAATTGCCAGGGCCGAGGCGGAGTTGGCGAGGGAGGAGCTGGCCCATACTGAGGACGAAGTACGGTCGGCGAGGGAGTCGGCCGATCGTGCGGTTGAAGACTTCCGGGCCTCCGACCAGTACAAGGAGGAGATGCTCGAGTCGGGCTTCGCCTCCTACAGGGTCGGGTTTGAGGACGGTCGGGATGCCGTCCATACCTTGTACCCGGAGGTGGACGTCAGCCGAGTCGCGCCGCTACTCGCCGAAGAGGAGGGAACCAAAGAGGAGGCCGACCATCTGTCGGGAGGCATCATCCCAACGGAGGAAGCCGTTCCGGAGCAGGAGCCGACCGGAGGTCCCTTGCCGACTGAAGGACATCCTTCTGCCGCCGACCCATCGCCGCTTATGGTCGAGACGCCGATTCTTCCCGATCCCCGTCGGTCGAAGAGATTATCCAGGACGAATGATCGGTCCAGCCGACTGTCTTCCTTTTGTTTTTTCTTGAAAATACATGTAATCGGCTTCGGCCCGACTTTGTAATCTCTTTTAATCAATGAATGAAATTATCTCTTTTCCTTCTTGTTTGTAACGTTTCTTATCGCTGTAATGTCGAACCCAAGTCACCAACTTAGAGAAGTCGCCAACTCGGGTAAGTCGGTAAGACCTAACCGGCTTGCACAGTTCTGAAGTAGCTCGTATCCCGACTTTAGGTCGGTTTTCAATAATTGTAGTCGCTATTCGGGCGCATCTGTTAAGTCGGACTTCCGTAGATGCGTTCAGTCGAACATCGACCGGCGCAGTGTCGGGGGAGCGGTAGTAAGTCGGATCCCCAAGCTCTTGCGTCGGGTTCTCATGTCCTTCGACAGACGGTGGCAAACCGAGTGTCGTTCAGCCGACCGAAAGTCGGTCGGCGAGTAGTGGGTGCGACTAAGGTCGCGTCATATGATAGACGGTGGTAAGCCGAATATCCCTCGACCGGCCGTAGCCTGGTCGGAACGTCGCGGCAACAGCCGCGTGGGCTTTTAGCCTTTCTTCGGTCGGGGCCCGATCGATCAGTCGGCCGATGGATATGCCCGAAAATTCGACCGTAGAGAGTATAAACTCCCGCATCGTAGATGCATCGGTCCGTGTAAGGGGCCGATGTGTCGTCGGTGCCAGGTCCGCGTCGATGCGTCGGGGCTGAGCGCCGATCAGTAGTCGAAGGGTTAGAACTCCGATTTTTCAAACCGAACTTGTATTCCAACGATTGGATTACAGAATTTACTGGTAATACAGCTTCAAGTTGTCGGCGTTCCAAGTCCGGGGAATGGGTTTCCCCTCAAGGGTCTCCAGTCGGTAGGCCCTCGGCCCGAAGGTGTCAGCAACCTTGTAGGGTCCTTCCCAGTTGGGAGCCAACTTCCCTTGGTCCAAGGGCTTTGACACCTCCGCCTTCCTCAAGACTAGGTCGCCAGGTTTAAAGAGCTTTGGTCTGACCTTGGCGTTGTAGTACCGGGCGACCCTCTGTCGGTAGGAGGCCATTCGAATTTGAGCCTCATCTCGCAGTTCGGGGAGAAGATCTAGGTCGGCTCTCCGGCTTTCAGAGTTGTCCGGCTCGCGGTACTGCTCGACCCTTGAAGATGGCAGGCCAACTCGAGCGGGATCATGGCTTCTGTCCCGTAGGCCAAACTGAACGGCGACTCTCCGGTCGGGACACGGGGGGTCGTTCGGTAAGCCCATAGGACGGAGCCCAGCTCGTCGACCCAGAGGCCCTTGGCTTCGTTCAGTCGGGTCTTGAGTCCATGGAGCAAGGTTCGGTTCGTCACCTCAACCTCACCATTGGACTGTGGGTGCCCGACTGAAGTTAGTCGATGACGGATGTGGAACCTGGCGCAGAAGTCCTTGAAGTCTTGGTTGTCGAATTGCCGTCCGTTGTCGGTGATGATGGTGTGCGGCAATCCGAACCTGAAGATGATGGACTTTTGGACGAAGTCCTCCATCTTCCGCTCGGTGATCTGCGCCAAGGGCTCGACCTCGACCCACTTCGTGAAGTAGTCGATGGCGACAACGATGAACTTCCTTTGGCCCGACGCCGGTGGGAAAGGGCCGAGAATATCGACTCCCCACTGAGCAAAGGGCCATGGAGCGACAATGGGAGCGATTTGGCTGGCCGGTTGGTGCTGAATATTGGCATACTTCTGGCATGGCTCGCACCTTCGGACCAACTCTGCCGCATCCTTCCTCATGGTCGGCCAGTAGTAGCCCTGTCGTAAGACCTTGAAGGCTAAGGACTTGCCCCCCAAGTGATTCCCACAAATTCCCTCGTGAACCTCTCGGAGAGCGTAGTCGGCGTCGGTCGGTCCCAAGCACCTGAGCAGAGGGAGGGAGAACGACCTCTTATAGAGTCGGCCGTCCATGATCACATATTGTGACGCCGACCATCGGAGTCGCTTGGCCTCCGCGGGATCTTTGGGACTGGTTCCGTCGGACAAGTACCGGACGATCGGGTCCATCCAACTTGGTTCGGACGTTAGCTGCTGCACTTCTTCGACCCGATCAATGCTCGGCTGTTGGAGGTTTTCGACAAACGTCCGACCCAAAGAATCATAGGCCGACGTTGCCAATCTGGAGAGAGCATCGGCACGGGCGTTCTCCGTCCTGGGGATGTGGGAGATCTCGAAATACTCGAGGCGGGCCACGAGATCCTTTACCTTCTGAAGATACTTGATCATGGTCGGATCTCGCGCCTCGAAGTCGCCCTTGACCTGCCCCACGATCAGCTGAGAGTTGGAGAATGCCCGGAGGCTGTCGACGCCCAATTCCTTCGCCATCCTCAAGCCCGCGAGGAGCGCCTCGTATTCGGCTTGATTGTTGGAGGCCTTGAAGTCGAACCGGAGGGCGTATTCGGTGACTACACCATCCGAGTTCGTGAGCAGGAGCCCGGCCCCGCTTCCCTGAGCGTTGGAGGCTCCATCGATGTGAAGTACCCAGGTGGAGATCGGGTCCCGCTCAGAGACCGAATCTCGTCCCGGGCCTTCAGCTCCCGACCTTTTGTCGGTTGTCGGGCATTCGGCGATGAAGTCGGCCAAGACCTGAGCCTTCAAGGCAGGCCTTGGTCGGTACTGAATGTCGAACTCGCTAAGCTTCATCGCCCACTTAGCGAGTCGTCCGGATGTGTCGGGTCGGCGCAGTACGGCCCTCAGGGGCTGGTTGGTGAGTACCACGATGGCGTGGGCCTGGAAGTATGGTCGGAGCCGTTGCGCGGAGACGGTCAGGGCGAAGACCATCTTTTCCGTCTCCGAGTATCTGGCTTCGGCACCGTGGAGCACTTTGCTGATGTAGTAGATGGGCTGATGGGTTCGGCACTCGTTTTCCCGAACGAGCACCGAACTGATCGCCTCAGGAGATGTGGCCAAGTAGAGATACAAGGTCTCCCCGAGCTGCGGCTTTACGAGCAGCGGCGGGGAAGCCAAGTACCTCTTCAGGTCTTCAAAGGCCTGTTCGCATTCATCCGACCAAGAGAAACCGTTTGCCTGGCGCAGGGTTTTGAAGAACGGGAGGCACCTTTCAGCTGATCGGGAAATGAATCGGCTAAGAGCGACGATTCTCCCGTTCAGTTGTTGGACCTCCTTCTTGGTGTTCGGATGACGCATGTCGAGGATCGCCTTTATCTTCTCAGGGTTGGCCTCGATCCCTCTCTGAGAAACGAGGAATCCGAGGAACTTCCCCGAGGTCACCCCGAAGGCGCATTTGGTCGGATTGAGCTTCATTCGGTGTCGTCGAAGGGTGCGGAAGGTCTCCTCGAGGTCCTGAACATGGTCCGGGATCTGCGTGCTCTTTACCAGCATGTCGTCCACGTACACCTCCATGTTACGCCCGATCTGGTCTTTGAAGACCTTGTTGACGAGTCGCTGGTAGGTGGCGCCGGCATTCTTCAATCTGAAGGGCATCACCCGATAACAGTAGAGGCCCTTGGGGGTCACGAACGCGGTGTGCTCCTCGTCTTCAGGCGCCATCCGGATCTGATTGTACCCGACGAAGGCGTCCATGAAGCTGAGCAGTCGAAATCCGGACGTCGCATCTACCAGCTGGTCGATCTTCGGGAGCGGAAAGCTATCCTTCGGGCACGCTCGGTTGAGGTCGGTGTAGTCGATGCAGATCCTCCACTTCCCGTTGGCTTTCTTGACCATGACGACATTGGCGAGCCAATCGGGGTACGTGGATTCCCGAATGAAGCCCGCCTCGAGCAGCTTGTCCACTTCCTCGTCGATGGCCTTCTGCCTTTCTGGGGCGAAGGACCTTTTCTTCTGCCTCACCGGTTTCATCGTCGGGTCGATGTTGAGTCGGTGAGTCATCGTTTCCGGAGGGATGCCCGACATATCTGCTGCCGACCATGCGAATACGTCGGCATTGGCCGTCAGCAATTCTGCCAGTCGATGTCGCTCGGTGTCGGGCAATTGAGACCCGATCCAAACTTTTCTATCGGGATTTTCTCCTATCGGGATCGCCTCGAGCTGCTCGGCCGGCGAACCCCGCTCTTCCTCCTCCCGTTGATCCAGTTTGTCAATTGTCAGGGGATCCTTTGTCTCGTCGCTTTGGGCGGAGATTTGAAAGCATCATCGGGCGAGCTGTTGATCTCCGCGCATCTCCCCGACTCCGTTTTTGGTCGGGAATCGAACAAGGAGATGGTACGTCGAGACGATCGCCCTGAGGGCGTTCAGTCCGGGTCGCCCGAGTATGGCGTTGTAGGCCGAAGGAATTTGGACGACCGCGAAAATGAGGGAGACCGTGCTTTGCCGTGGTTCGGTACCGACCGTCACGGGCAGGGTGACTTCTCCTTCTGTCGTGACGGCGTCTCCGGCGAAGCCGATCAAGGGCGTGGAGACCCTACTAAGTCGATCCGTCGGTAGTCGCATTCGGGAGAAGGTCGAGTAAAACAAAACATTTGTCGAACTTCCATTATCAACAAAAATTCGTTTTACATCATAATTGGCTATTGTCGCCGACACAACAACAGCGTCGTCGTGGGGAGTCTGGATGCCCCGAACGTCGTCTTCCGCGAAGGTGATTACGTCGTTCGGTCGTGGCTTTTTCGTCGGCTCCCCCCTGTAGACGTCCCCGATCCCAGCCGCTTGAAAATCATGTTGATGACCCCGGCCGTCGGCTGGTTAGTCGGTGCTTCTTCAGTCGGCTGGGGACGTCGATCGGCAGTCGGTCGGGTCGGCGGACCCTTTCGAAACTTGCCGAGATACCCCCGGCGGATGAGATTTTCGATCTCATCCTTCAACTGGATGCATCGCTCCGTGTCGTGGCCGTGGCTCCGATGGAACCGGCAGTACTTCCGATGGTCGAGGCCCTTTGCCTTCAGAGGCGGAGGCCGTCGCAGGTATTCCTTCCCTTCGATCTCCATCAAGATCTGCGCACGGGGAGCGGAGAGAGGAGTATAGGAGTCATACCTGGGACGCACCGACCTCGGAGTCTGTCGGCGGGGTGATTTTTGGATCTGTCGGGGTGGAGAAAGCCGACTACCGGCCGGGGGCCTGCTTGGTTCGGCGGGCTCCCGACCTTTTCTTCGCTTCTCCTTCGGACCCCTGGGCTCGACCAGGCGTCGGTCGGACGCTCCTTCGTCCGCGCGCATGTACTTGTATGCGCGCTCCAGTAGCTCGGCGTATGTTCGGGGGAGGGTCTTGTCCAGAGAATAAGTAAATCGGGACGACCTCAGGCCCCTCTTCATGGCTGAGACCGCCATGTCTTCGTTGAGGTCCCGGACCTCGAGCGTGGCCGCGTTGAATCGCGCCACGAAGTGTCGGAGCGTCTCGTTTTCCCCCTGCTTGAGGGAGAAAAGGCTATCCGACGTTCGCGGCGGCTTTCGGCTGGTGCTGAAATGGGCCACGAACGAGTGCTCGAGCTGCGCAAAGGAATGGATACTGCCCGATCGAAGACCGGAGTACCAAGCCCTGGCAGCCTTGCGGAGCGTCGCGGGGAAGCCGATGCAGAAAAGAGCGTCGGTTGCCCCTTGAATCGTCATGAGAGCTTTGTAGCTCTCGAGGTGGTCGACTGGGTCGGTGGAGCCGTCGTAGGGCTCCACGTGCGGCATCTTGAACCGACTGGGAATCGGCTCGTCGAGGACCAGTCGGGAGAGAGGTTGGGCGGTCTGGAAGTCGACATCGTTCGAAGACTTCTGGCCGTCCATCTGCAGTTGGGCGAGTCGGCGGTCGATCTCCTCGAACCGCCGCTCGTAGTCGTCCGCTCGTCGATGCTGGGAGACCCCA
Source organism: Elaeis guineensis (assembly GCF_000442705.2). Classification (NCBI taxonomy): domain Eukaryota; kingdom Viridiplantae; phylum Streptophyta; class Magnoliopsida; order Arecales; family Arecaceae; genus Elaeis; species Elaeis guineensis. The sequence continues at coordinate 104,360,952 of NC_025994.2, forward strand.
GGGGTGGAGCCTCCGGAAGACTCTGAAGGAGAGGCCGACGGTGTGCGCGGCCGCTTTTCCTTCCTCGCCCGTTCCAACGGGGAAGGAGAGGACCGCTGGGACCGTCGGTCGTCGCGCCGAGGTCGACCCTCCTCCTCCCCGTGGGAGCGCTGTTGGGAGTGCTCGCCTGGAGGCGGCAGGGGTCGGCGCGACCGTCGGCGGCTGCTCCTGGAAGGCATAGGTCGGGCCGCCGGTTGTTGCTGGAGGCTTTTGACTGCGTCGGTCAGTACGGTCATCTGCCGTACAATGGCCGCAATCTGTGCCTCCGTAGTCACTGCAGGGCGCGGAGAGCTAGGCTCCGCCGCCGGTGGTGGTGGAGAGGCCTCTTCCCGGCGGGAAGAACGCATTGCCGACCCAGTGATTCTCGATCGTTGAGCTCTTGTCTTTGTCATGTTGACCCCTTCCTGGCGCGCCAATCTGTTGCGGCCAATCGCCTCGTCGCCCGATCGCCGGGAAGCGTGCACCTGCAAAAGGAAGTCCGCACTGACCGGAGGCGGCTCCGGCGGGGACCCTCCGACGGTCAAGTCAGAGAGGTGACTGGGCAACAGTGAAATGCAGACAGAGAGCTCTGAGAGGGAGAGAGAGAGAGAAGCGAGCCTGCGTATGTGGAAGAGACGGGCAGATCGATCCCTTGCACTGTTGCCTTCCCCGGTATATATAGTGGAGCACGGTATGGCGCCATCATCAATGGCGCGGACAAGTGAGGAACTGTCAACTCACTGTAGGCTGTCAGAGCCGCCGTGAAAACATCATGTCGCCGTGTAGCCGTCTAATCACCAGGGTTGACCCGGCTCTCGGCGGGACAATGCCCCTAGGTAACCGTGCCGCATGTCCGTGTCAGAGCTGACAACGTCTGGCGGCCGTACGGCGGTTGGTGGAGTCGGCCGACCCAAGGTCGGTGGCCAGCAGAGTGGCGTCGGACTCCTCCGTCAGTCGGCGAGCTTCAAGTGGGTCGGCTACCGGACCTCTGGGTTCAGTCGGTCGGGAATAGACCGTGGAATGGCCGTGGTTAGCCGCTGATGGCGTCCGTTGGCCTGCCGCCCGACTTACGATCGGCCAGTCAGAGTCGTTCGTCGGGCCGTCGGTTAGTCGGTCGGACCGCCAGCCGGTCGGGCCCTCCGACAGTCGGTCGGTCGGTCAGGGCCCCGAGGTCGGGCCCTCCGATAGTCGGTCGGTCGGTCGGTGGGTATCCCCCAACACTCTTTATATCCATAATTTTGTATCATGTAAGACTGCTAAGGCATGACGAAAACCTACCTATTGAGCAAACTGCCCGGCAAAAGGAACTTTTGTCCCAACCAAATGTTGACAGTCTGTCTGGCTACCAAGAGCCAACCCCATTCATCTCAAACCACAAATCCAGTTGAGCTGACATCATATCTCGAATCATAATTCACAAGTCTTCTATGTAAAAGTGAATCGGATAATATTTATTTCTATTTAAATATAAATAAAAATTTAAATATTCAATTAATATTTATATTTTTATTCATATCTATTAAAATATATATATATATATGAATATGAATAGACAATTATACGATCTATATTTGAATATTCAATTCTATTTGTAATCAATCACATTTAAATTTATATAACATTCATTAATTTTTTAAAAAATAAATGATCATATTAACATACCATTAAATTAATTTATCATCTATTTAGTAACATCTTTGATTCCGTGATGATAAAATTAAATTATCACTCATATCTATATTTATATCCATACTTATATCATTTAATTTGTATTTATATTTGTTTAAAATGAACATGGACATCTAATTTTGCATCCGATTAATATCTATATATATGTTTATATTCATCAAATAAAATAAATATAAATATAAAAATTTTAACATCCGATTCATATCCAATACATGTTCAACCCCACTTCTGTGAGATGGGATATCCAATCTCTTCATTGGTGAACACCAGCTATCAGCCCTCATGGAGCCAACGGCCATAGCATAGAGAGAGCACATCATGCAATAAGCTTGCTTTATAGCAAGATGAAAGCATCACCTTAATTTTTCATCGAGTCCTGCCAGCCCGAGAAAAACTTAAGGGGCGAACAGGAATAGGAATCCCCTGCCAGTCACCCCACCAAGTAGGAGATGAGAACATAATTTAGATCTGTAATAATCAATATAATGGAATGGTCGAGCTGCACTTATTTAACAATTGAACACAAAAACAATGAAAAAAAAAAAACTCAAAAGAGATTTTTTTTTTTCCTTATGTTTTTAAACGATACGGTAATAATATGCATTACTGGAATTTGAAACCACAACTGCTGTATCTCTTTCAAGAGGTAGCCCTCGGACGAGGATTGACAACCATTGTACCCAACCTAAATCTTGATACTGAGGTTTAGTTAATTGAAACAATATTGGATAATCTTTCACACTTTCCCAACATTTAAAAATGGGACATCATTCTTCCAAATTCCCTTAAAACCTTTTATTGCTTCACCCTTTTTTCCTTTTATTCTTTGTTGGGAAACCTTCGCCACCGATAAGACCCTAAGAACAGCAGAAAAGCCACCCCCATCTGACCAGATTTCTACCTCAACCAAGCTGAGAACCTAGTTAAGGCTGTGCCACCAAGCTTTAACAAAAACAAAAATTTTAAATAATTAGCACATTATGTTCCTTTCATTCAATTTTGTACTCCAAAAATTTGAGGATATTATCCACTTCTGCAAACAAATTATCGTAACAACACTAAACCATTCATAACATGGACCTTCCATAGACGTCCTTCACTGCGATTCTTCTCCAGCAAGCTCATGAATTATTCCAAAATCTAACCAAATAGCTGATCCATAGTTCAAAACAAAACCAATTCAATTAAGTATCATTGCCTAATAACAATTATAATTATGATTCAAATAATGATAAAAATAATAATATTATTAAAAAAAAGTCAGACCATGGAAACAAATATACTAGTTGCCCTAACCCGATACGATACGTAATGAATGAAAAGTAAAGATTTAAAGCGCAAGCTAAATTCAATTTCAGATGTAAAAGATCATAGTCAAGAGGGGGAAAAAGCTGATACTCTCCCAAGGATTTTAGACCAAAACATAAGTCCACTTCTCATTTCTGAAAACAACCATAGAACAAAAGCAAATAAAACACCTACACCACTAACCAACATGACAATAAAGCTCAACACAGAAAGCGTTGACATACCAACTCCTTTTTCTCCACCATCACTGTCCGGTGAGTAGTAATACCAGGTCAATAATGTATACATAAAACGCAGGACATCTAGTCAAGCAAGCCCCCAGATGACAAGTTGTTCCGTAAATTCCTTGGCACTTCTGATTTTACGTTTGCTTTAGAGTGAAGCAGATGGGAGATTTCTCACAGTATGTCACTCCAATCCCCTTACGAAATGGAGCCATCAGTACATTTCAAATACACAAAATAAGTGCTTGAAGGTTTGTATAATCTTAAAAGAACTAGTAGTGACTTTAGGGCTATAATTTGATCAATTCATTTGTCAAGGCATAGAAAAGCAACATTGCATGTGGTACGAAGGCTTCACAGAACTTTTCAAGGATCAAATCAAAAGATATCTCTTAGAAATTTGCTAATTCATGTGAATGAATTGCTAATATACTGCAGTGAAATAGGTTCTAAAATCATCTGTCATCCTAAATCATTTATGCTAGGGAGAAGACTCCCCCAACAAAAGGTAAACCAAGAAAGAAGCCTGCATCAATTCAAGCACCATATTATCTGTACATCCAAAGTAGCAGAAGGGAACATCCTTGAAATGAATTTTCAAAAATACATACTTAGAAACATAGGCAGTTCAAAGTTCACATTTTTGAATGTATACATAAAAAACAACTTTGTTGGGCAAGAATCATCATGAAGAAAGTTGAAGGCCGGTTTATGAACCAACACAAGACTCTATTTGACCGAAGTACAAGCTAATAAAGAGGATCTTAGGTATAAACACATAAAAGACAAACACTGAGATTAGAATTGTTAAACATCTTAGATATGACTATTTCAGAGGAAACACGTTAGAAATGAGTGCATAAGAATGAACTAAGATGGTCTGGGCACATTGAACATAAATTTAAGGCAATCTTGTAAAAGAGTTTGACTCCGGCATGCTATGAAGGTTAAGGATCAACACAAGAAGACCTAGTAATATAAATGAAAGTTATGCAAAGGGAATCAGTAAATTGGCAATGACAACTCGTGCAGCCTTAATAGGAAGGCTTGTGAGACACTTGTTACAATTTTGTCATTATAGCATGCTGAGGTTTTAGAAGGTGGCTTTATCAAGGTCCCAAAAAACATGATTTTCCATGAAGAAGGATTAGACAAGTATTTGTCAATTATTAGATTCTAGTCCACAAGTTCGGATTGGAAGAAAAGCATCGATGTCCCAGCCTTTAGACTATAGCTATATGGTTTCAGTAAATAGAAGAGGTGAGCTTTAAAGATAAGAAAGATAAAGATCCTGATGATAGCACCAAACTTTAGAGAATCACCATCCTAATCGAAAAACATCCAGCCAAGACCACACAAATGCAAGAAAACAATGCACTAGTAAACAATCATGATTAAAATTTGATATTTATTCAAAACTTTGACAAGTGACTCTTTCTTTTAGCACTTTCTGCAAAAAAAAAAAAAGTGTGACAATAAAGTTCACTAACTTTTAGGTAAAACAATGAAATAAGATGGAATCTAACTAAAAGCCAAAACCAAATGTGCAATTGCAATAGTGCCACTTGAATTTGCTCTGGCAAGTGCAACCAAACTCTATTGGTGAATGCATGATATATCCTTCATGGGATAGAGAGCGGCAACTCTACAAAGGCCACTATCTTGGAAGAATTATTGATAAATATCTATTGCACTGATACGAGGATGGACAAAAGAAAGGATTTCAAAGAAGCCATAAAGTTTCAAAACCTCCTAGCAGAACCTTCACCTAAATGTTAACCCTAAAGGCAATATAACTAGTTGGTAACCATCTTCACTTCCATCATCTATTATGTATGCAGAAAGTATGGCCACAAGCTCATTTACTTCATGGAATTTAGATGTTTCCCTTTGAGATAAGAACACAAAAACAAGCAAACCCAATTCAGAAGTTGGGAGGAAAAGAACAAAAAAAAGGTTTTTTCACTATCAATGTTATAAAGCCAGAATGTGACTCCTTCCACCCTGTCCTTGAATATAGAAGGTCAAGAACTACCAAGTATAACAGACTTTGAAATTTGACAGCATTTTGAATGCTGGAGGATACGTATGATGTTCTTCAGTAAGTATCATTATCTTCTGCTAATTTTAATATCAGGCCAGCAGATTCACCAGTAGCATAATGAGGCCTCTTCCCTAGCCATGAGCTCCCACCCTCAGAATCAACCAATCAAACATAAACCGCGTGATAGAACTTCTGGCCACAAACAAAAGAAGTTTGGGAAGTGGGAACAGAACTTTTGCAAGATTATTACTTCAAAGTTTTCAAATAACTACAACCAAAATATCATATCATATCACGATTTGACTGCAACTATATCGGCAGAAGCATAAGTTTGAACTAAGTTGCATCATCTTATAACACATCATGAAAGGATTTTAAGAATGGAAAACGTCTCAGTCATAAATCAAGAAAAATAACTAAGTAAGACATCTGTCATCAGAACATGGAAAAAGTAAATGTCAGTTGCCAACCACCAAGGATGAACTCATACCATAAAACATAAGCCTCCATAGATTGCCCCAAAGAAGAGAAGAATAAGAAGTGGGGCAAAAACATAACTGCAGCTCAACCTTGTATAGAGACACAATCTAACACCAGCAAAGTCTATTTCTCCCCAAAATTTTGAACGATTTAAGTGTTCATACAACCAAACCCAGTCTATGCCCCAATTCCGACCATCAGACAACTACCCAACAAAACAAAATCAACATCGATATAGAAAAAGGATGGGATAATTCACCAAAAGGCACCTACTTTTTCTTGTTATTGCTGCTATTCTTGTTGAGCAGCTCATCCGGGACGACTTTGAGCAGCTTCCTCTGCTTCGACTTGGCGATCTTCTTCAAAGTCTTGGGATTGGTGATCTTCTGGAGCTTCGTGCCCGTCCTCAGAGTGTTCTCCTGTTTCTTTTTCTCCCTCTCCTCTCTCATCTTCCTCTTCTCCTCCTTGTTCCGCCGGATCTCCTCCTTGAGCTCCTCCTTCCGCTCCCGGAACGCCCGCTTCAGCTCCTTCTCCCTCGTCCGAAGCTCGAAGGAGGGGCCGCGGCGGGATACGGCGATGGCGGATGACCGGTGGGTGCGTGCTTGCTTCCACTTACGGCCCGAGACCTTGCCGGCGATCACGCCGTCATAAGTGGGACGGCCGAAGGTGGGCTTCTCCGGGTTCTCGAGGGAAGGGAGGGCGGGCCTCTTGGACGGTGGGAGGATGGCATCGCCGCCGCCGGCGGCGGCGTTGGGGTCGACATCCATGGATTCGGGGCCATCGGACTCAGATCTCTTGCGCTTGTTCTTCTGGCCGCCAAGGCCTTCGTCGAGGCACCGGAAATCTAGCGTGCACGCCATGAGACTAGGGTTAGGGTTTGCAGAATAACACAATAATCGAAGGACGCAGAGAGGGCCCTTATTTAAAATCCCCTGGGCCAGGATATAGGCGGAGGCGGTGGGCAAATGGGCTATGTAATGACTTCACAATATGGGCTTTTTCTTTTTGAGTGCATCCTACTAGGAAATTGATGGCTTTTGGAAAGGCGATCATTGATGATCAGTACAAAAGCATTGAAATGAATCAATTCAACTCGAGGATATTTTGTTTTCGATTCCTTGATTGTATTCATATTTGTTTGAATGAACTACCTTAGCTGAAAAAAAAAAAAAATCAATTGCAAAATAAAAAATATAAAAGTTTTTGTGCACCCCTTGCTTTATAATATAAATGTGGGGAGATGAGTAGTTTTGACTACGTGAAAACTGGAGTCAGTTCAGTTTAAGCAGCCCAGCCATGACCGATCCACCTGTATCATTATTAGAGCTACATGAAACATGACTTTAACCAAATCTAAAATTGTGTTATATACCAAGTGTGTTCTTTTTTTTTTAAGATGAACATAGTTTCATTAATTACATTGCGCTATCAGGATACATGAATTTGAACTGAGTCGCTTCAATATCTGTCTGTATTCTCTCTAAATAATGGGGCCAATGTATAATCCACAAACATTATCTCTATTACATGAAATAGGGATGGCAATTTACTTGAGCTGTTTACCCGACCCAACTCGAGTTGACATAGCCCATGGACCTGATAGATTGGTTTACATGGATCAGATATGGTCAACCAATCCTGACATGCTGCTAGGTCACGTCGAGATTGGGTCAAAGCCTTTCAAACAATTGGATCATAGAAAGATTATCTAATTAATATATATTAAAATATTTACTTTTATCGATATTCATGCATATTTTAGAAAACTATGAAAGATGTGTGGCTTGGAAATAAAAGAAGAGATGAGTTTAGCATACAAAGTCCAAAAACATGTTTAATATGAAGCCAAAAACTAAATGAGCTGGAGCCTTCGGCAGGCTAGCTGGCCAATTGAGGGTTGATGGATTGTTTCAGGCCGGCTTCGAGTCTTGACTCACTAGCAAATTGGATTGGATTTAGTTCTAGGCCTATGGGTCTTAACATGTGTATGAGGATGACCTGCTCGGATATGACCAATTTGCAGATTGCCGCCTCTTATCAATTTTTCTTCTAAATTTGAAATTAGTTTTTTGTCTCAAATCTCATCGAAAGGAATTTTACAGTGGGCTTAGTAATCATATAAAGCAAGCTGGCACATCTTAAACTGAAGACTCGCCGCACGTACACACACCTATGCTTCCACCTAAATAATTATGCTAGTTAATCTTATTGGCATATGACAAATTAATCATTTCACATACTGCACTAGATAGTTCTACAACTATGAGAATGTCTTATGATTTATTTCATGTCAGATTTTACTGCATCACTGGATTGGTACAACAGTAATGTAACATTACAGATGTTATATGTTTTGTTGTTCGATGTTTTAGATGACTCCAATGTGACCAAGAGATTGATGTTGCATATCTTGAGGTGGCATCATGGTTTAGATGATCTTTTTGTAGATGTCAGATGACTCGGATAATAAGGCCCTGCCCATAGATTAGAATTTCACCTTTAAGATGTTTCCATGCCGTGGCGAAAAAGTGGTGGGAGTGAGGTCATCACCCCTTCCCCCACCACTTTTTCTTTGTTTTTCTTTCTTTTAATGATGATCACCCCTTAAAAAGTGAAGGAAGAAATAGAAAGATATGGATATATCTAAATTTAGGTACCTTAAGGACCCATTTAATTTACAAGAAAAGGAAAGGAAAAAATGCATCCAATAGACATCGAGAAATACCTCAAATTTAGTTGGAGTTTTTTTTTAAAAAAATAATATTAAAATAACTTTTCATATAGAAAAAACAAAGAGTTAGATATAGTTTGGATTGACCCAATTTCTTATCCATCCTATAAATAAAAACTCCATATCTATATTCACCTCTTATCTACTTAGGATCGGATCAAATCAGATCAAGTCTGATAGATAAAAGCTGTCGAATTAGATCGGATTAGATATATATAAACAATATGAAATCATTATAATTTTTAAAAAAATATATTAAAATTATATCGAATTAGATTCAAAAAAATATATTATTATCTATATTTGACTCGAATCAGCTTCGAAATATTTTTTTTTAGAAACCATATACATCCTAAACTCACTTTAATTTTTTTTAAAAAATCATATATGGATAAAACCTATTTCATTCAGACCAGATTGAATTGGATCAAATATCCAGTGGATCAATTAAAATTATCATTTCTATTTCTATAAAAATAAAATTTTATATTTTATGAGAATAAAAAAATTATATAAGACATGGAGTCACTTCCCACTGGTTGAGAATTGAGATAATTTTTTCGAAAATACTCTTATAAAATGAAGTAATTTTTTTTTTATTAAGGATATAGAAAATATTTTACATAATTTTTTTTTAAATATAAATATTTAATCAAACATGAGCTATTCTGGAAAGTGTTTTTTTTATGGTCAACTACACATGCAAAAAGCATTTTCTCAGACGACGTATACCGACATTAGTTTCACAAGAAAAATATTTCAATGAGGAAAAAAATCTTCATGTGAAAAAAAAAATCCTGAAAAGATACTGCTACCAAAAACAGAAAAACAAACTAATTGTTCATCAAGAAATATGACTATTTTATGTTGTTGCCAATGCAGTCTTAGATAAATCTTGTGGCATTGCAATGGTTATGTTCAAACAACCACCTTTTTTTTTTTTTTTTTTGTTGCAAGTAACCTTCACTTTTTAAGAACTTAGCCTGTTGCTACTTAATCGCTGGTGCTTTCAAACTGAAAAAGGTGACTATTTATAGGCCTTCAAAAAGATGCTAGAGTTCGGCATACCCAATGTGTCTTTGAATAAAGCATATGCTCTTACAAGAAAAAAAAAAAAAAACATATGCAAATCATGGAAAATCATGTGATTTTGAGAGATTGTTTTGCTCTATAAAAATTTGATTTTAAAAGAATAAATTGGTAATAAACCATGAAGTATAGAACTGATAGCCAACCAAATGATAGGATACTCAAATCCAGCAAATCAAATTGCTCTAGAAGTAGCATTGGCTTTCTTTGGTGCCATTCCACAGATGAGCTTATCAGATAACATCTAGATTGCCATCAGAAGGTTTTGACAACACAATTCCGCCATTGGATGAGAGGAAGCTTGGAACTGCATTCATATTAAAATCAAAGTGCAATCTGGCCTAAGTATGAATGCTTGACTTGTTTTGTTTTGAACTGTTATGCAAGATGGCTGACAACTGCTACTTCAGCTGGTTGGCATCCATTGCTCCAAGTAAAAGATCATAAGACTTGAAACTAAGCAGTAATAAATATTATCATGCTCTTAAAACGAAACAAAAAAAGAAAAAGAAAAGCTGCCGTATAAGATGGTATCCTGGTTTCCCTCCAAGATGGCAAAGCTAGAGCGTTTTCACCCTGCCATACACATGTAGGTGCCACATGATGCCTCCATATGAGCGCTCCAGCGGATCCATTTCTCATCCATGAATTAAGCCGCCTCGAGGAACGCACAATGCCCGTTACTTCTGCTAGCATTAGGCAGCGCGCCAACGAAGTTTTTAAATCCCAATATATCAGTTTTTTTTTTATAGGATGGGTTAACAATAAAGTCTGATATAAATATAATCATAAAAATTAGAAAATAAAACACCATAAAAAGCCAAAGAGCATGTTGAGCATCCGTCAGCAGGATCCCGAGTGCTTTACAATAAAAGAGATAATCCAATTAGCAGTTCGCCTTCCAATAAACATGCAGAATGTCCAAGAGAAAACATCCTCTTAGTGCTCTTCAAGCTTGCACAGTGGTTGGACCCCCCCCGCCCCCCAACCTAACCAGCCCATAATAGTGGCATAGTCTCCTTTGATGATGATGCAATCCACTCTCAAGGTCCATCTCACATACCTAATGCTTGTCCAGGCCGTCTGAATCTCCACCTTACATACATGATGCGTACATCCATCAGATGACCTTCTCTTGCTACAATGAGCCTCGACTCTGGATCTTAGATCATGAGCCTAACTCCTTATCACCAGATATACTACCATTAAAATTGACCTTAACAAGAATCATAGGTGGGAGCTCCAAACAATAAACATCCTATGAGTCGCCATAAGAGCAAAAAGAGATTCTTAGATATCTCGGATTGTCGAGGTCAAACCAGTAAACAGCTAAACAATCTCTATGATCTAAGTCAATACTTCCTCCAAGATAAATCAAGCAGACTACCTCCTTAACTTGAACACTAGATTGTTTCTGGCCAACCAAATATGATACACAAGTAACACAATTTAAGCCACTCTAATCCCGATAGGTCTGAAGAAACCAAAAAATTGGAAAAAAATACGATCCCAATCAATTTCCAAATCAAGATATCAAAATCCCCACCGATATATTAAACCCAAGATTAAAATTATATTTAAAGACTAATTTCAAAATTAATTAATTTTAAAAATTATATGAAAAAAATAAAAAAGTGATTTAAAAATATGTGCCTATAAGAACATATCCTATAAGCCAGTATCTCAGATTTTATCAATTTATATGAACCGAAATATTGGAGCCGATATTTATGTTTATATCGTATCAAGAAGCGCCTCCTATTAGACTAGGTTGATTCTGGTAAATATTTTCTTGGACAAATAGATTGAGTTTACTTTGGTTTGACGACAGGCATGCTGACAAAATTATTGATCGAATCCATCTATCTAATTAGCATTCCTTTTTGAAATGTCTTATTTGACAAGTATTCAGGATCTCAAACCTGAAGGCAACTCTTATTTAAGCTGATAAAATGACCTAGAATAATTAGTACATTTATTTAATATACAACTGGGTTAAGACATTTAAAAGTGGCATGTCTAACAAGCTGGTCAGATATTTTTGAGAATAATCTAAAAAAATGACTTGACACACTTAATTATAAATTATGGTTAATCTATTAATTTCAAATTTTACTTTACAGCTCTATCGTAGCATCCAAAAATATAATTTTAATATTTCACTAGAAACACTATAATATATGGTTAAATGGGTTGGTATGAGTCATTTTAAATTCTAGTTGTAATCTTGTTGATCGGTTCTGATTATGAAAGAAGTTGATCTGAATTTTTTTATTTATTTTTTTTTTTTTGAGAAAGAGAATCGGGCAAACCCGGATCAAATTTAGCAGAAGAGCAATGGCTAGCTTGGGCTAACTGCGTCAGTAGAAAACATTCAGAAGATAAAAATTCAATGGGATAGAAAAGAAAGTTGTAAAGTTATTAAGGTAATAAATCTACCACAGTCTAAGCTTTCCCCTTTCCTCCGCCGAAAACACTGAAATCCAGCATTGGATCAAGAGTTGAAAACTCTCGGATTCTTCTCTAGCTGAATGATGATGGTTTGAAAACCGAAATTTCTTTCAAGCCGCAGGGACCACAACCACCTAAGATGACCACATCTACTCTACATTTGAAGCTTTTATTAGCCTGAGCTGGCCTCCAAACCGTCCATATCTCACTAACATTTGCAGGAAGACATCTAAATCGAAGTAGTCTCCAAATAGACAAGTCAATTCAAATTGAATGTGTCAGGTATTGTATCCAAGCCCTATTTATTGACTAGTCCGATATTATTGCCTCCAACCAAACCTGTAAGTTTTTTCTCCAGACTGAGCTGGATTGTTAGAAGGCAAATATCAAGGTTTGTTGAGCATGGTTAGCACGTACCAGGATAACACGAATATATAACATAGAAAATTAACAAATTTATGTGTCAGCGTACGAGGCACGGTAGCGTCGCTGGCAAGTAAATAACGCCTGAGACGTCCTCTGCGTCCAGTGATGGCGAGAGGAGAGGGGGAAAAATTGAAAAAAAGTTACGTACCTCCAAAGGCTAACTTTCCTCGTTAGTCGTTTCCGCTGCTCTCGGCTCCCGGTCGCCCAGTACCGCCGGCGCCGATGACGATGACCTTACCCTTGCCTTTTATCACCTTCGCCTTTTCCTGTTCGCTTGGCCCATCCCATCACCCTTTCTGCCGCCCTACGTCGACCTCAAACCCTAACCCTAATCTCCTTCAAAAAGCCCCCAACCTCTCCCCCCATTTCCTCTCGAACAAAACATCGAAATCTCTGACACACACACACACACTCTCTCTCTCTCTCTCTCTCTGCGTTCTGATGGATCGCAATGTGTCGAAGCCGGAGCCGTCTAGGGAGCTGCGGCCAATCCGGTAGAAGATCGAGGAGGTGAAGCAGCGGACGCGGACGAGGAGTCGACCATCGTCTCAACCGCGTAGCTCCGCCGCCCGGAGGATACGCGAGGGGATGGTCGACGGCGACTCCGCCCGCGGTATCGGCGGGAAGCGGAGCAGGAGAACAAGGGTGTTGGGTATCCAGAGACCGTTGCTGCCGCCGTAGCGATAAAGATTGAGAGGAGCAGAAAGCCGCGGCAGAGGAGGAGGACAAAAGAAAGTTAGATTCACCGCGGAGGAGGACGAGAAGGCGAGAAACTTGGGGTTTTCTAGAGCCGGGAGCAGCGGTGGAGGAGGGTTTGGTTGGGGAAAAAGCTACAATTTTTTCCCCGTCCCGTCTCCGTCACATCAAAAGGTTTGTGGGGGTTAAATCGTTAATTTCTTGCCAATTGGACGCCAAGCAGGCATGCCACAACTGCGAACACGTGGATGTGTTACTTGTCGGTGTAATATTTTTCGTATTATTCTATCCCCACTCATTGACCGAGCTTTTTTTTCTTTTTGGTATAATTGACCGAGGCCTTTAAGCGACAGCCCGTCCTTCTTGTTTGTTTTCGTGGAGCAGTCCTTTTCGGCCAAACAGTAGAAGCCACTGGCATTGTCTACACGCTCCAAGGCGTCCATATTAAACCTGACCGTTCCTTCATCAGATTGTAGCCTAATCACTAGATTAGACGTCCATGCCCAAAGATGCCCTCCTATCCTATCACTCCCGTCGTTAATGTGGGTAGCGCTCCATCCCGTGAACCGAGCGCGACGGATGAGAACAACCGCTCGGAAACACGGGGAAATTGAAAAAGTGAAAAAACTTGCCAGTACGAAGGAGACGAGATTCCAATTTATTTTATTCTATTCTTACTGTGATTGCGACGCTTTCAAGCTTTGAAAACGTATGATATTTAAAAAATAAAAAATAAAAAAAATGTTAAAATTACCAACCCTCTGTTCCATTGACAGGTATTCGTTGGACAATACCTTGCGAATCCTTACTTTAATCTAGTTTTGGATCCGTCTCCGGTGGACTGATCAACTACTTAGCTGTGCTCCATGGCGGTGGTATGAATTAAAATAAGAAATAGCTCAGCAGCACAAACATCAACCCGCTGCTGAGCTACAGTGGCCAGCAAGAGCCTTCCCTCTCGGAAATCCACCGGTGGACAGCCCCAACAGTACCTTACCATAGGCCAAAGTCCCCTTCTTTTCCCCTGGGCTCACAAGTTTCGCTGTAAAAGAAAAAAAAGGAGCGAGTGGCAACGTTGCTTTCATTGCAGGTGGGAATCCCCTCCCTCGGACGCTGCACCTCCTCTTTCAAGTCCGGAAAGATTTATAGGATCCTCTCCATCTCTCTCTCTCTCTCTCTCTCTCTCTCAGGTCTTCGTTCCTCTTGTAACTTTCCGCAGTTGTGCATCGTGCGCTCCGCTCACCCTTGGGTCGATTTGTTTCGCTTTGCGTGCAGTGATAGGAATCACCCGCTTGGCAGCTGTCACCGCGCAGCCTCGCGTGCTGATGCTGCAGAACCCCACTTCTCCTCCTCCTTTTCCTTGCCTCTCCTCTCCCGAAGACTCCCTGCCCTTCCCATCGATCATATTGCCGGTGTTCCGTTGGAAGAATTCCTTTTGGATAGTGAAGTTAAGGTTTTGGAAGAGATGAAGGATGGTGCGTCGGCGTCGAGCCTGGCGATCACGGAGAAGAGGCCGGCGCAGCAGAAGCCCGGCGGCAGTTGCATCGGTGTCTTCTTCCAGCTCTTCAATTGGAAGAAGAAGCTCTTCTCCAAGAAACTCCTCCCTCCAGGTGACACATTGGCCCATGTCTCGATCTCTAGTGCTTCAGGAAACAAGAAAATATGTCTTACATTGGCTCATCTTTTTAGCTGTCTCTTGGTCGTCATCTTTCGTTTTGTTACTGGTCATGCAGTTTCTGGTGCTGCGAAGAGGGTGTCGAAAAAAATTGCTGGTAGAGAGGAGAAGATGCAGAAAGCATCCATGGCAAAGCTGTTACTGGTACCTCTTCTTCATTTCAATGAGATATCTGTTTCGATTTATTTCTGTGTAAGGATTATGCTCTAGTTTTTTGTAATATCTCTCCAAAACTTTAGATTGCTGATGAGAACCATGGAGGCTTTCCGAATACAAAAAGATCAGAGGATGACACCAGCTGTTCTTCGTCCCAAGGTGGTCTGGGCGACGGAATGCGTGCTCCTGGCTTGGTGGCCAAGCTCATGGGTCTCGAATCCATGCCTGTTGCTCAACGTGAAAAGACAAGGAATGCTTCGGGTTCCAAGCTCGATGGCTCTCTTGATGAGGCTTCAGAGCTCGAAGAAATTTGCTCGGAAATGGGTGGGCGTGGAAGGGCTGAGACGAGGCCTCAGAAGGTCCAGAAGACTGGAGTCACTTCCCGGTTCGGTTCCAATAGTTTCCAGTTCAACAGGAGCATGCTATCAAGCTCAAGAAGGCAGCACCACAAGCTCGCTTCCCCTGTGAAGAGCCCGAGGATGTTTTCGAGAAGGAACAAAGCTCGGTTGATGGAGGCTGCGACTAAGATCCTGGAGCCTGGGCTGCAGTCCAGGAATCAGGGTAGATGCGCCCTTACTTATATCAACTCCTCGCGAGTCAGTAGAGAAGGATCCAATGCTTCTCTGTTTCCCAGGAGTTCTGGAGAACCATCGAATGATTTGCTCGTTGGTTCTTGTAAGAATTGTGGAAATGTAGTCGAAGTTACTGGGTTGATGACAAGCGCCAAGGAGACACAGGTAACTCAGAATGGGTACAGTGATTCAGATTTGAGTAATGCTTCGTCTTCCCATGCTGTGTATGAAGAACATAAGCCGAAACCTCCGGTCATGCTGTCTGGTCCAAACAGAACAGCTTCGCTTCCTGTTCAAAGCAAGTTCAATGTGCAGAATTCACCAGAGAGTGGTCGGAGTAGAGCGACATCGCTGGCTCTTCAAGCTAAGTTCAATGTCCAGAGCAGAGCTCATGACTTGATGGAAAGGAAGTGCCGTAAAACATATGATCAGCACTTGTGCAAGGCCGGAGAGGAAGTTGCTTCAAGATCTGCCCTCAAACAGAATAATTTGAGGCAAAACCAATTGCCATCAGTTCATGAGAAAGCATTTAGGGGTTCTGAAGTGTGTGGAAGACAACAGAGCGGAAGAGACCCATATGCATCAAATGGGACCAAGGATTTTGTTGCTTTGAGCAGAAACCTGAACAATTGTATGCGTTCGAGATCCCCATCGAAAGTTTTGGAGAGAAATAGAGTGGAAATGGAAAGGAATGATTTGGAAAAGAAGAACATTGCTCAGAAAAGAAGACTGGTGGGTAACTCTCAGATTGGAAATGAAGGAATGGTTAACGTAATGTTAATGAAGCAAAGAGGTGCTAGACGTGACTTGATTAACGAAACAGCAGCAGGGGTTATGGTTAATCGTTCGATCAATAAAAACAATGCCAAAATTGAGTCATGGAAACAGGTGCAAGTTGGTAGCAAACGTGGGAGTCCAGGTATAGCTTCTTTCACATCACCAATGAGTCACCGTTCTGGGTCTTCCACCCACAGAAATATGGTAGGGAAGAGCGGGAGTGCTAAAGAACTCGTTCATGATGCTTCTATTTCAAGAAAGTTAGTATCAGATGAAGAGACAGGAAACTTCTCATCTCAGAAAGGAATGACCCAAGGGGAGGATGCACTGACTGCTCTTCTAAAACAAATCAGAGAGTCTTTGGTCCAAGATGGGTTCCAAACAGGGGATGCTGTTCCACATAGATCTCCTGCATCTGTTCTTGAAGAGCTGATTTCTGCCCTTTCAGATGGATCTTGTCCACCTAAGAGAAATGGTGATGGATTGCCAAGTGGGTTGGGCCCAAAAGATAAATTGTGTTATGGCTGCACTCATTTATCTAATTCTGCCAATTCTCATGGTGAGATACCTATGATCAATAAAAAATTTCAGGTCAGCATTCTCTTGTACTTGTATTAGTCTTTTTAGCTTTGCGTTGTTTTGATGGATGACTCAAGTTTTCTAAAGGCAGTGTTAATTCTCCTTGATCTGGACAGTATCTTTGTGCTGTTTAACATTGATATGGGTTGAAGTCAAAGGAGCTGGATTTATGTAGTGTAGTTGCAATCAAACAACACTTCATTTTGAGTATGATCTAGATTTTAGGTTATTATATATGACATATTAAATGGCTATTAAGTAGTCTACTTGCATTATATCTACTATTAAATGTTAAATGTTATTTAACATTATCTAGATTTTATGATATCTAGTATTAAGTAATCAAAGGAGCTGACATGTTAAATGTCTTCTAGATTTTATGTTATCTAGATTTTAGGATCTAGATGTTATGTTGTTTTGTGTAATGAAGTGAAAGAAGCTTGTGCTTATATCTACTGAGTTTTTAATGTATGTTATAGTTTGCATAAAGCAAGATTTGAAGGACATTGATACTGTTAAGTAGGGAAGGAAGGAAGGATTAAGATTGATAGTTGAAACTTGCTTAAAACCTTCTCAAAAGAGTATGACAGGTAGCTATTTATAGAGGTCATGAGAAGCTTATCTCTCCTTTCAATTTGATGGCCGCTTATTACCTTTTAACTCCTTCCATGAAGTGCATGGTAACAACTAGGCTCGTTAACCATTTTGACTACTGTCTATAGTGTTTCTTCATCTCATCTGCAGTGGATGGTGACCTCTTTTTTATGCCACATCATCGTAATCTGGTACTTTATAGGTTTCATTAGTAGCTCTTGTTAGCCACATTCTACTTATTAGTTACACTTAATGGCACCGGGGCATTCTGGTTAATCATGCTTTGACATCATTAATGTAACAGCATTAACTCTGAAATTTGTTAATCTGGTTGAACCATCAAGCAGATAGAGATGGTGTTCATAAGTTAATGTTGCTGGGACACTTCAAAATTTGGGCTTTTGGGCTTGTCTGGATGCTTGGACACCAAACTTCGTGTTACTTCAAATTAACAGTACATGATATCATCGGTGTCATTTATGAAGTCATGACACATCTACTTAGAAGTTTTCAAGTATGACTAGCAAAGTTTTTGCGAATTCTACGAAACTGCAATGCAATGGGTTCAACTAATATTCGTTGCAGGAAAGGGGAGGCAACTTGACCTAATTTATTAAAACAAAATGATAAGAAAAAGAATAAAATGTATTGATTATACTAAAAGCGGAAAAAACATAAAATGTCCACAACTTCAACTCCCGCAGAACAAAGCTAAGGAGATAAGCACTTTCCGACTTCTAGCAGAAGGATCTATGAGGTCTTGGAGCATGGTGAACTGCTGTAGTCTTCTTATCACACAGTGGTTGGTCAGTCACAGCTGTGATGACATCTTATTATATGGAACTCCCAGGCTGATTGCAAAATTTAATTGATCCCAAGAAAGAGGCCATTGTCAGGGGATTCTTTTCTTCGTCCACTTAGTCCAGAGTGATTGAATTGTAGCAGCCCTGCCCTGAACGTTCATTCATCTAAGAAAAAGAACCAAGTTACACTTGTGAAGGGGCATCTAAGAAAAAGATGATTATTTATCTCTGTCATTACCACAAAGTATGCAGCATATACGCTTCTTTAGTAAGTTCTTCATATTTGATTTATTGTTTAACATGATCCACTTAAGCACTTTAATCTTTTCCTGTTCATTGGTCTTCCAACGAGCACTGAAGAAAGGCAACTGGACTCCACTGCAGCTGATGAAATTATAGAGATCTTTGCAGTTGTATCTCCAATCCCTTCTTCTTCCCTTCCATCTATGTCTCTGTTATTTGGAGCTTTTTGAGATAACATGGTTGCAACAAATTGTTCCACTCATCAGTAGCCTCCCTGGTCAGTGGTCCGAAGATTTTGATGACCTCTTCAAACTCTTATCAAATTGAACAGCCACCCAACTAATTATTCATTATATAGATATATCTATATAAATTTACAAACACATCTATACTATATGGATGTGTCTCTGTGGCCAATTATCTAAAGGTTTCCATCCAGCTCTTCTAGATACCTAGATATTTTACAACCGAGTCACTTGCCCAGGTAGCATCAGTGCATGTCCTTGAGCTCCTTCTTCGGAATTGGCATTCGCCAACGATGCATCCATATATCATGCATTTTCATGTGCTTCAGCATAGTGGTGTTTGCTTTGCATGCATTTTTACAACACATATCTTGTGATAGATTGCAGTTAATGGCCTCTAGCCATGTGGAAATCGACATTTTTTCCCAGAAGGTATTAATTGAAAGGCTTTTCTAATGACTGTAGTTTTTGTTGTCAATCTCTTCAGGCAGGGGCAAAAGCAGGGATATCCATGGCATATCCAGCCAGTGATGGGGATCATCCTAGCCCAATATCAATTCTTGAAGCTTCTTTCTCAAATGACAGCTGCTATTCTTGGAGTCCCAGCGGCTGCTCAGGTGTGAAAATTACTTCTACCTTTGCCAAAGCGGTGAACCATGACCGTGTTCCTTGTTGTTTAAACATCCCCGTCCCTCTTTTCTGTTAGTATTTTCTTGTTTGGTGCACAACAATTTAGTTTCTTTTGGTGGACGCAACAATAACTCTCATCTGCCTGCTTTATCCTTCAATGAAACTTACACAATTTGACAAATTCAACATTTTTATTTGTTTTCCTTTTGTACACACAGTGTCCATTTCATTACTAGACCATAGCATCCTAGCTCATTTTTAAATCCCCAATCCTGCATTTTTATATGATTTCAAGTCTGTTTGAATTGATTTCTGCCTTTGTAATTTACAATCCTATTCAATGATTTTTGTATGACTTTACTTCAGGATGCAAACCAGAGTCTACTTTAAGCTCCTGCAGCAAGATACAAGCGTTGGATCCAGAAAGTGATCTTTTAGACTCTGCATCTTCTACTAATATTGGGAGGTTTGATACTGAGAACACTGCCTGCTCGGTTGGCAATAGTTCAACCATGCATGGTATCTATTCCTGTGAATTTGAACTCAAGGACAGTAAGCTCAGGTATTACATTGATGCTATTTCCAATGCTGGATTGCTGTTTGAGAGCAGTTCCTCGTTTGGCTCAAATGTGGCAGATTACTCTTCCATAGATTTGTTTCTTCATGATATGGTAGAAGCAATGATAAATGCCTCTCATATTAGTACAAAATGCAGTTCTGGTTTCAGAGAGGATAAAGAGGGGAGTTCACTTGGGCGGCTTGATTTTGACTGCATGATAGAGTGTTTGGATTCTAAATACAGCTGCCTCTGTAGTTCTGGTTACAAGGCATGGTCGATTCTTCCATTGCTTTTAAGCAAAGATAGGTTGGTAAAAGTGGTTGAAAAGGAAATAACAGGATGGACAGATTTGGCTGGGAAGACTTTAGATGAGCTGATTGAGAAGGATATGAACCTTTCAACCGGAAAATGGACAGAGTTCAAAGTTGAAGCATTTGAAATTTGCATGCAGATTGAGGACAATGTACTCCAGGTACTGATTGATGAGACTGTGATAGATTTTTGTTTGTGCTGAATGAAGACATGGGAATGCTAAAAGCTTCTTAAGAAGCATACAGCATTGTATTAGATGCAAATTTGTGAGCTATACTTTGTATACAGCCATGTGTGGACAAAAGCATCATGTACAAACGAGGTGGTGTTTTAGGTTTTGTAGAGGAATTGTTCATAGGAGCTGTTGATTTGTGAATTTGGAAGGAACATGCAGCTTTTTTGCATTGGAAGTTGCTACTTTCTGGAGTTTTCCAGTGCTTCTTTTTTCGTTTCTTTTCTTTTCTTTTCTTTTCTTTTTTTTTGTGGGTGGTTGGTGCGGGGGGGGGGGGGGGGCGCCAAGTGGTTATCAGAACTGAGTGATGTATCCCGTTTTGTTGTATTTTCCTGAATCTAAACCAAGTAGTTGAAATATCTCTTAGTAAACTGGAATCTTTTATGTGTTTTCTTGTTTAAAGCAGACTGTGGGTTCCTGAAAAAATGGGTACACGGGTTAGGCTTTGTACTCGAAGTAAAATTTTCTGTACCTATGTGAATAATGGACTCTACCAGAGATAGCCTTGACAAAAGAGTTTGGTCCGGTCATCAAAATTGCATCATCTGCTAGTCTTATCAAGATTATGCTTATCATTGTAGTACCTGTTCTCTCAATTGATTTGAATGCAAATAAAAAAATTCCATGGAAAGCGAGAGAGGACTTGGTCCTTCTGGCCTCTTCATGCAAAAGAGGAGATTCTCAGGTAATACAGGGATCGGTCCCGGTATGTTGTTCATGTTCATCTACTGGATTTTACCGAGGAAAAGAAATTTTATGATTTTTCTAACAAACTCAACTTCCTGTCTTGAAGGTGGTGGATAATGTTACTTCAGTTCATGAAAAGAGACTCAACCTGAATGGTCGTGATGCCAGGGGATATGTATCTTGCTGGAAGGCTAGCTCAGAGGTATGTTTCGGTTGAAGATATCAATAGTACTCCCATCACAAATGGTTGTGGTGTAATGTAATTGCCCTGTTGTTGAACTTGGGATTTCTGAATTAAGTGAAATCCTCTTGTTTCAGACTGTAGTCTAGTTTTAATCCATCCAAAAATAGGTATTTCTTCTTTTATTTTACCATGACTTATTCTCTTGACAAAATCAAAATCCAAAAGCAATGAAAAATCTAGCCTCAACTCTATTGTGCATTTGGTTTGAAGACCTGTCCCATACTCGGGTCTATGTATGATTCTACGACTAACAGGTGAAAAGCCTTCTCATCCATGTTGGTGCCCTCAAGAAGTTTGAACAATGTTCTTGTGAATCTCTGATGATGAAACTGGAGATCCAGAAAAAGCTGGAAAAAAGATTAAAATATAATATTACAATTGATTGAACTAATAAGCTCCAATCTTATGAAAATTTCATATCGGGATATGTATGTATATTTTAAAATTTTTTTTTCTAAATAACGTAGCAAAATAGAAGATTAAAATATTTTTTAATCTTAATCATACATACATAAAATACAAGAATCTACTTCATATGCTAAAATTGAATACATGCTAAATTTTATGCTGAAATTGAATATATGATCTAATCACATACCTGTTTCACAGTTTCTTTCTTCAAATCTAGATTTGGAAGAGAGTAGATTCTTTCTTAGCCATACAAATGTTCGGCCTCTACAGATATTCACTCAAGATCATCTGGAACAGTCTTCTTTGATGTTAATCCTTCTTCTTTAAGAACAATCAGCCTGCGAATTTAAACGAAGTCTGAATTGCGAACTACTCTTTGATCCTTTCTTTGATCTTTTCTTCTCTTGCTTTTCTTTTCTTGATTATGAAGCAATCAAGAACTGAAAAATCAACAAGCAAAGGGACGTCCAAGCTCCTCTTGGGTATGGAGAAATGGGATGCCCAACACCTTAGGCATTGGGGAGAAGAGAGAGGGGATGTGGGGAGCTTCTAAGAGAGGTGTGGGCTGTTGGAATTCAGAGCTAAGGAGCCTTAGGTCCCTTTAAATAGGCATAAGGTTTGAATTTTATTGAAAACTAAATAACCACTTAATACAAGTCCTACTTGCATTAGGAATCCCTATTCCTTTAGTTATTTGACCCTTTTTAGGAGATCCTTTAGATGCCAATTTTGGGAGCCCTTGCATCCACAAATACACATGCCACATGGCTGCCATGGGACACCCCAATCAGGTCCACATGCCCTCTCTAGTGTGTGCACGTCCAACTTGATCAAATCAAGTGGCGTTAATCAAAACTATCAAAAAAATTGATTAAGGATTTGAATCCTTAATTCATTTGAACCAAAACCTTAGGCATCCAACAATTGGAGTCCAATAAATCTAATTCATTTAGGTTATTAACAGATAATTAAACTGAATTAATCTTATCAAATAAGAAATTCAAACGTAAAGAGAAAATTGGATTCAACCATGTGCTAGCAAGGTTATCCTGAATCCAATAGGATTTTTCTAAATCCAATTGAGACTTCGTAAGCCCAATTGCTTATTCCAGATCTAATTTCTTTGTTGTGTGATCCCATAAATTCAATTCTATCTGGTAGTGAGATATACAATGATCTTTATCATAGCATCATTGAAACTCCTTTCAATGAGTCGGAACAGTTTCACTCTAACTCATCAAGGATTATCGATCTTGAGTAACTCTAATGAGCTCTCACCATCTACCAGTGACACATAGCAGTATGTAGTGACAATCTAATAGAATCGAAAAAGAATCTCAAGATGTAGTTTACATGTGATTCAATCCCTCTATCGTGAGTGTCGATTAGATGACAGGTCATGGATAAATCGTCAAACCTCATCATCAGTCATATGATAGATTCGATCAGCTCAAGTCCAATTACGATCTTTATAGAAACTCTTTTCCACCAATCATACTGTTGTGGTCACAAACTCTCAGACTTAGCCTCTCAAATCCTATAGGACTATTCCTCTCTATCAAGATCGATAGATTCCATCTAGACGCGCACCCTACTCTTACAGTGGACTAACTATCGCCAACATCTACTACAAAGACTCATTGAGACCATGTATATGTGTCAGTCAAACTCTAGCAGTTTCACTGCGAGCAGTCATACCATTACAGATCAAAGAATCATTCATATAACTACAGCATCGAGACAATCACTGACGATCGAGTAGAAATCCAAGTGATCTCTCGTATGGTCATACTCAGTACTAGTTATTTTTTGATAACTACCCACACTCGTCGCTCCATATCTTTACACTGTAAATCAGAGACTCATTTATCCTAAATGAAGTGATCTGTGTGTCGGTTTATCCGAATCGATCACCATCCTCATGATGATACTATGATCGGAAGCATTTAGAAATTATATACATATCTCTAATTCTCAATACTTTGAGAATGTGTATCGAAATGTTAATTTTATGGACGATTCAAGAACATATCATACTTGAATGAAAATCAAACTTATCCTTTATTGATCAAATCAATGGATTAAGTACAAAATTGTGTCTTAGATTTATTACAATGTATCAGCCATATTGACTTCTAGGATATACAACTAACAAATCTATCCTGCATTTTTCATCACACCCCACCTTGGTTGTATGCGTTATTTTAGGGGAGGAAGAAATGATAAGAAGAAGTTTTACCATTTCCAACTTTGGTGTCAATTATTTTTTCAAAGTTGGTATAAATCAGTTTTCCTTAAAACTGTTCCGTCCTCCACATAGCTTATCCCATTTAAATAAAAAGAAGTAACTTGATAGGAATAAAAAGAGAAAGGACTTTCCATTAGTCAATTTCATGTTGAGTTGCCACCGTTGGCTCCCAAGGTGTGCTTCTGACACATTCATATGGCCATGGTTGCAACAATATGATTCACATTCATCGTGGAATGATAATTACACCACCTCTATATACTTTGATCAAAATTACATGAATGCACTAGGAAGAACCAATCGAATCTTTGTCATGCCATCTTTCGTATAATCGTATTATGTGCACCTATGCCTTCATGCGGACTGCTTAGGTGGGTCTATAATCCACATAAAAACAATAGATAAAACTATGTGTTGGGATAATTCAGCTGATTCCCTCGATTTCGATTTTCAATCGATCTGATAAGTATGAACTGCCAACTATCAATCGATTGGCTGACCAACAGTCGGCTATTCTCAACCTCCTTAAAAAATTTTAACTATGACAACTCAACTGACTTCAAATCGATGACCATCGGCATATTAGAGTTGTCTATCGATGGTCATTCAGACTTTCACAATTACCGACATACAGTCGATATATTCAGACTGTCGATATAGAGTCGATATATCAGAAACTGCCAATGCAAAAAGCGCATAATGATCAGAACATAATCAGTGGTGGGTATAACCGTCCATCCCACGATCACATAAAGTCGAAATAAGTGAGATCCACATATTTAACCATTACAAACGGTTACCAACAACTCGTCTATAAAAAGAGATAAATGAACTATATTTGGTAAGACGCTCTTTTTGAGCTAGTACTTTGTCTCTCTAAATATTCATGTACTATTCACCACTCTTTATTGACTTAAGCATCGGAGGATTTCCGCTGCACACAATTTCGATCAATGCAGACTTCTTTTTACAGATGCACTTCTCTGGCGATGGGTGCAATAGGGGATTGATCGCAACAGATTAGTGCACTAGGAAGGGATAAGATACAAAAAATTATGATAAAAATCAGAGCTCAAAACAACTGTACAGGATCTGCGAGGCAATCTTTCCGCTAGGAAGATCTCCCTCCCCCACCTCCAATGGCAGAGCCCAGCTCTTCACGTCCTGTAGTCACTACGGACATCAAATTACTATTTTAATACAGTAAATAAAAGTGTTGATAAAGGCGGTACACAGCCTCCAACAATAACAGACATAGCAACAGCAGCAGCCGCTGACGGAGGAGTCGGTGGCGCATTCAGTGTCATCCAAGCACAGCTGCTGTCCTCTATGGCACTCATCCTTTTCATCTCCAGAACGATGACCATCTCGACATTCTTATCGAGTCGAGCAACTACTTTCTCAGCATTTTCATTATGCCACTCATCATTTGCGGTAATCTCCCTCTCCTTCCCATGTACATAGCATCAAGAAAGCGAAGAGGCTGCGTGTATCTTTCACTTCTCCATCCTCAAGTTCTTCAGAGGATTCTATCCCTAGATTTTTCCAGCAATGGGTGCTCGATGACTATGAGCATAAATTCAAGGAGATCGACTGTCAACTTGTCCGACTTCAAGTGAAAGATCGGAAGTCCTCCAATGACCTCAGCTTTCACATTGCCTAACTTCTCTCTCAGCATATCTTAGACGAGCCGATCCAGTCTCGATTCAAGATGCCGCATATGGAGCCATATGACAGCTCCATCGATCCGATTGATCATTTAAAGAGTTATAAGGCTCTCATGATGATCCAAGGGGTGACTGACGTCCTCTTATGCATTGACTTTTCGACAACTATTCGGAAGGCTGCTCGAGCCTAGTATTCTGAACTTCAATCGGAGAGCATAAGTTCTTTCAAGCAACTTGAACATTCATTCGTGGCCCATTTTAATACTAGCCGAAAGGTGCCGTGGATATCAGATAGTCTTTTCTTCATCAAGCAAGGTGAGACAGAGACATTAAGAGACTTCGTGGCTCGCTTTAACATGGCCACACTTGAGGTCAGGGATCTCAATGAAGATATGGCCATCTCGACCATAAAGAGAGATCTGAGGGGATCCAGATTTATCTACTCTCTGGATAAAACTCTCCCTCGAACCTATGCTGAATTTTTTGAGCACGCATACAAGTATATTCACGCGGACGAAAGCACTTCTGATCGATGCCAGATAAAAAAAAAGATCAAAAAAAATAAAAAAAATAAAAAAAAATGGAGCTCTGACCAAATCAAGTCGGTCAACAACTAATAAAAGAGCTTCACCCTGTCGACGGAGTCTAAAGTCGAATAATTATGACAGCAGGTATGACTCTTATACTTCTTTTTCTATTTCTCGTACACAGATCTTAATGAAAATCGAAGGAGAGGAATATCTTCGACATCCCCCTCCAATGAAAGCACCACCGAGAAGTCACAACAAGAAAAAGTATTGTCGGTTTCATTATAATCATGGTCACGGTACCGAATAATGTATTCAGCTCAGGGATGAAATAGAGGTCTTGATTCGACATAGTTATCTCGGGAGATTCTGATAAGATCGCCCGACTCAACCTCCCATCGACCAACAGTCTTAGCCACAAGCTGAGAAAACGATCAACATTTGACCAATGATGGGAGTGATCAACATGATTTCTGGATAACTGAAGGATTGGGGGGTAACTTCTAAAGAAGAGTCGACAAAAAAATGATGATTTGACAATGTAATCTCTTTTTCGAAAAATGATGTTTGGAGAATACAAACTTTTCATGATGATGCTGTCGTCGTCTCGATGATGATAGCAAATTACGATGTAAAAAGAATTCTAGTCGATAATGAAAGTTCTACTGACATCCTTTTTTACTCGATTTTTTTTCGAATGCGACTACTGACTGACCGACTCAGAAGAGTCTCAACACCATTAGTCAGTTTTACTGGAGATGTAGTTACCATGGAAGGAGAAATTACTCTCTCACTAATCGTGAAAACAGATCTATAATAAAGTATCGTTCTCTTGACATTTACGATTGTCCGAGTTTCTTCGACTTACAATGCCATACTTAAATGATCAGGACTCAATATCTTAAGAGCGATAGTATCAACATATCATTTATTGATCCGATTTCTAACAAAAAATGAAGTTCAAGAAATACATGGAGATCAATAACTTGCTTGATGTTGCTTCATTGTCTCTACAAAAAATAATTAATCTGAAGACTCTTTGTCTATTGATAAATTAGATCAAAGAGAAAATGAAGAAAGGGATGAACCAACCGAGTAACTAGTTTCCATCCCATTGAGAGAAGATAATTCTGAAAAGATGGTCCAAATTGGATCGCAATTATCTGATCCAGAGCAACAACAATTGATGAACCTACTAAGAGCAAATGCTAATATTTTTGCTTGGTCGACGATCGATATGCCAGAAATTCCTCTGAAAGTAATAACTTACCGACTGAATATTGATCCTAAGTTAGATCGGTGGGTAGAAGAAAAGACCTTTTGCTCCTGAAAGATAGAAGGTCATCGACGAAGAAGTCGACAAGCTCTTCATGGCTGGCTTCATCAGAGAAGCTAATTATCCTGATTAGCTCGTCATGTAGTGATGGTGAGAAAAATTAATAGAAAATAGAGAATCTGCATCGACTACACAAATTTAAATGAAACATGTCCGAATGACAGTTTTTTCTTACCAAAAATTGACCAACTAGTTGATGTGACTTCGGGATATCGACTTTTGAACTTTATGGATGCCTTCGTGGGCTACAATCAAATTTGGATGGCACCCGAAGACGAAGAGCACATTGCCTTTATAACCGACAAAGACATCTACTGTTACAAAGTAATATCATTCGGTTTAAATAATACCGGAGCTACTTATCAATGGTTGGTTAATAGACTGTTCAAGGCACAAATTGGATGCAATATGAAAGTCTATATTGATGATATACTGGTGAAGAGTTTTGAAACTTCTGATTACGTTCGAAACTTGAAAAAAATCATCGACATACTTCAATGATATTAGATAAAATTGAATCCAACTAAGTATGTATTTGGGATAACTGCGGGAAAGTTTCTTGGATTTCTCGTATTACAATGAGAAATTGAAGCTAATCCCAAAAAAATAAATACTATCATTAATTTGAAGCATCCAGACTCCAAAAAAGAGATACAATAATTCAATGGAAGGATTGCGGCACTCAACCGATTCATCTCAAAATCAGCAGAAAGATATCTACCCTTCTTCAAGATTTTGTGACAAGCAAAAGATTTTTTATAGTCAGATGAGTGCCGATAATTCTTCGAAGATCTGAAAAAATATTTGACATCTCCACCATTACTCACAAAATCAAAGGTGGGAGAAACATTATATCTTTATCTGACAATTTTGATAGAGACGGTTAGTTCGGTACTTATCTAGGAGGATGAAAATTGAATTCAATGACTGATTTATTATACTAGCAAAGTACTTCAAATGCTAAAATAGATATCCAAGAGCGAAAAGATGATCTACTCTCTAATCATATCATCACAACAACTTCGATCGTACTTTCAGATACATCCAATACTTATCTTGACAGATCTGCCATTGAAGGCAATTTTGTACTGACCCGATACTTCAGGTTAAATGACGAAATAGGCAATAAAACTCAGTGAGTTTGATATTCAATATCACCCATGACCGTCAATAAAGGCATAAGTTTTAGTCGATTTTGTCATCGAGTGCACCGTATCCGATGATAATCTTGAGGATGAACTCGATGGCAAATCGAAGCAAATTGAAACTCCTGAGGCTGACTTAACATCGGTGTAGGTGCTACATATTGATGGAGCATCTAACGCATAAAGCAGTGGAGCCGGTTTCATCCTCACCAATTTCAAAGAGATCGTGACTGAATATGTCCTTCGACTTAATTTTAAAGCCTTAAATAATCAGATCGAGTATGAAGCTCTTTTAGTCAGTTTGAAGATTGTCAAAGAACTCGACATTAACAATTTGAAAGTATTCACCGACTCATAACGGATCATCGAACAAGTTAAGGATGAGTTTGAAGTTCGAGACCCCATTATGATGAAGTACCTTCAGAAAGTGAAAAATCTTACATCAATCTTGAAATATTTTGAGATCTTTCACATTTCAAGAGCAGAAAATACTCAAACTGATGTACTTTTTCGACTCGTAACTACTTCATTCAGCTTGCTCGATCAGATGTTCATCGAATGGCTTGAAAATTGAGTATTGACAAAGTCGAAGCAATGCTGCAAATCAATGATGAGTCAAGTTGGATGGACTTGATCATCCAATATTTGATTGATGGAACTCTACCTGCAGATCCTTTAGAAGCCAAACGACTAAAGTGGATGGCCTCACAATATGTTTTAATAAATGGACAACTCTATAAAAAGTCATTCTTTCTTTCCTTACTAAAGTATTTGAGATCAATGGATGCCGACTATGTACTCCGAGAAATTCATGAAGAAATTTGTAAAAATCACTTGGGAGACAAATCATTGGCTTATAAAGTCTTGTGACAAAGATATTATTGGCCAACCATGAAGAAAGATGTAGCTGAATTTGTCTGAAGATGTGAATCATGTCAGAAGTATGCTAACATACAACATCAACCAGCCAACCAGCTGATATCAATTATTGCACCATGGCCCTTCACGTAGTGGAGAATCGACATACTTGGTCTTTTCTCTCTGACATATGGTCAGAGAAAATTTATAGTGATTGTTATTGATTACTTCACCAAATGGGTGGAAGCTGAACTCTAGACACAAATCACTAAAAGTAAGATGGAAGACTTCATTCAGAAATCAATCATATGCAGATTCGGTCTACTATACACCATCATCACCGACAATAGTCGACAATTTAACAACTAAAATATCAAAGAGTTTTATGTGAAATTTTATATTACGCACAAGCTCACCTCAATCGGCCATCCACAATCCAATGGTGAAGTGGATGTGACAAACCGAACAATTCTACATGATCTCAAGATCAGATTGAATGAAGCTAAAGGCCTCTGGATGAAAAAATTATATCAGATCTTGTGGACATATCGGATAACTCCTCATATACCGACAGGAGAATCGTCATTCAACTAAGCCTATGAAACTAAGGCGATAATTTCACTTGAGATCGGATTGCCATCAGTGAGAGTTGAACAATATAATGAGTCGAATAATTTTAAATATCGGAGAGCTAACCTAGACTTACTTCTGAAAGTCCGACAGCAAGCTCAATTTCGAATGACAGCATATCGGCAGCGAGTAGTCCGGTATTACAATGCAAAGGTCAAACTGAAAATCTTTCATCCAAGAGATCTGATCCTAAGAAAGACAAAAGTTTCAAAGCCTCTGGATTAAGAAAAATTATCTTCAAATTGGAAAGAACCTTACAAGGTGACCGAGACATTTCATCCGGATGCATATCGACTAGAAATTCTCGATAGAGTGACTATTCTTCAGACTTGAAATACCAATAATGTGAAGATATACTATCAATAAAGTTGTTCACATATACGATATATTCGAAATGAAATATTAAGATTCTGAATCTTGAAATTTTCAGTCATCTACAAGTTATCTACAAAAGTGGCATCAGATCGATAAATAATCAGTCAGTTCATACCAACTATATTTTGATTTTTTTATTATAAAAATTGAACTTAAGTCAAATGACTACTCATGCCGACTTAACTTTAGCTAAGCGAAATATTATACCAACTCGACTCCAGTCGAGTAGAAAATATACTGACTTGACTCCGATCAGTCGAAAGATATTTGACTTGTCACCATCTATCAAATACCTAAAAAAAGATCTAAAAGCTAAGTCGACTGACATCCGACTAGCAGACAAACTCTACTATGATTATTGATCGACATTCAACTCATCGATGGATAATCGATAATCCAACTGTTATTCAATGACATTGACAATACACTAGGATTGAAAAAGAATTCCATACTTAGAAAATTTCTTTTCATTCATTAGAGAAAAAATTACAAAATTAGATCTAGGGTCCGATTATAAAATTAGACTATTGTCCAATTACAAAAAAAAGAGAAAAAATATAGTACATCGGTCACCAATCGACTTCTTCTTTAGCTCGTTCCGGTACAGCTCGATGGTTGGAGCAGATTCTGGTGCAACTGGTGCATCTCCCTCATTCGGCATAGTGGTCTCCTCAGCAGCCTCTTCTTCCAAACTAGAAGGGACGATGCTGCTCAGATCCAAGTCCGGATATAATTTCTGATTACATCCCTACCGTCCTCGTATCTGATGCAATAGGAGATAAATCCGCCCTTGAGAATTTTATCTTTGTACTCCTGTGATTCTCTGAAATTCTCGATGGCCAGATTCAAAGCACATTTCACCGACTCTGCTTCTTTTTTGATGGAAGCCAACTTTGCATCGGCCAGTGCCAACTTCTCTTTAGTGGCCCGATGCCTCTCACGCTTCGCCTCAAGTTCTTTAATACACCCATCCCTTCCCTCCAAAGCTGATTGATCGAGTGCTTTTTGCTCTTAATTCGAGACTCCAGGGATGCAATGTTTTGTTGATCTGACCCTAATTCATCTCTGTTCGACTCCAGTTCGACCGTCGCATGGGAGATCTCCTCCTGGAGCTCCTTCTCTCATTCAGTTGCTGCTTGAAGCTATTCGACGGTGACAGCTTTCTCTGCATTTGTGGCTGCAACTTTGTCCATCCAGGCCCGACGAAGCTCGATAATTTTTTTTGATACCCACTCTCCAAAGCATGTATGTCATGTGCCAACTGAAAAGAAAAGAACAAGTCAGATTAAAAAAAAAAAAGAAGTATTGTTAACTTACTTCAAGGATCATCAGATAGAAAGAAAAAAATATCTTAGACACAGTCCGATCTTTCTTATTCTCCCTATCAGTCGGAAAAAGAACAACCTCAATGAGCCACTTGGCCAATATCAGGGTGGCCAAAGCCGACTCATCGATTGAAATCCGGATGTCGAAGAGGGTAGGGAGATCCATCGATGATCCATCCTCGGTAGAGATAGCCAGTGCCTTTTTCCACTCTCCAGTTAGTGGTTGTTCATTCAAAACCGCCACGAAGTCAGAGCTTGATTATGCTCGAGACCACGTCGGCCCAGCCAGAGGCACTTGAAGAATGGTCTGCGTGGTAGCAAATAGTTTTGATTCAATCGTGACTGCAGATTCAGCCTGAACCCCCACTAATGGAATTGAAATCGATGTCGTCTCGATTGCTACAACTAGCATGACGGTCACGACATCTTCATCTCTCACCATCTCTACTCCAACCGACGGCACTTTGACGGGAGGAAGCATTGTCGAAGCCGACAACGCTATGATCGACTCAGCATCGGGAGCTACCACCGATGGAATATGTTGGAGTTTGGAGTTTGGTGCATATAGATGTATTTCAAAATTTTATTTTCTAAACACCACAGCGGAGAACAAGATTAAAACTCTTTTAATCTGAATTATGCATGCATGAAAATATAAAACCATATAGATCTATTTCATATGCTGAAATTCAGATTGTGATCAAATCACATACCTGTTTCGCAATCTTTTTCTTCAAATCTGGATCTAAAAGAGAAGTGATTCTCTCTTAGCTGCATAAGTGTCCGGTCTCTACGAGTATCTACTCGAGATCAGCCTGGAATAGTCTTCTTTTATCTTAATTTTTCTTCTTCAAAAATTCAGTTTACTGAATCTGAATGAAGTCTGGATCGCGATCAACACTTGATCTCTTTCCTTGATCTTCTTCTTCTCCTCTTCTCTAAAGTTCCTCTTTGCTATGTGCTGCTACCAGATGCTAGAAACTGCAAGGAAGAGGCATCCAACAGCCTTGGACGTGGAACACCTTGAGATGCACATCCCAAGAGAAGGGGCATGTAGAATGCCCAAGAGAGAAGAAAAAAGAGGAAGAGAGGGTGTGGAGACCTTCTATAGGCGTGGGGGCTGCTTAGTTTAGATGCTCTAGGGATCTTAGGGGAGATCCCTTTAAATAGGCATAAGAATTGAATTCTATTCAATCATATAATATAAGTCCTACTTGTATTTGGTTTCCTATTAACTTAAGTTATCCAACTTACTTTAAGAGATCCTTTAGGCGTCAACAATTGGAGCCCTTGCACCTATAATTAGACATCCCAAAATACACTCAAGAGACGCCCCATAGGAGAGAACTAAAGGCCCTCTAATCAATGGACACGTCCAATTTGATCAAATCAAAGTGGCACCCAAGAATAACTATCATGAAAATTAATTGGAGACTTGCACCCTTAATTTATATGATCTATAATCTTAGATACCTAACAATTGGAGTCTCATAAATCTCATTCATGTAGATTATGAGCAGATAATTGAGTTAGAATTATCTTATCAAATAAGTAATCCCAACGAAAAGAAGAATTGGGTTCAATCATGTGCTAGCAAGGTTATCATGAACCTAATAAATTTTTCGAAACCCAATTGACACTTCACAAGCTCAATTACTTATTTCAGATCTAATCCTTTTGTTATGTGACTCCATAAGTTTAATTCTATCCGGTAGTGAGACATACAATAATCTCTATCATCGTATCATTGAAACTCTTTTCAATGGATCCGAATAATTTCACTCTAACTCAGCAAAGATTGTCGATCCAAAACAATCCTAGTGAGCTCTCACAATCTACCAGTGACACCTAACAGTATATAGTGGCAATCTAGTAAAACTGAAATCAATCTCCAGGTGTAGTTAATGTATAATTCAGTCTCTCTATCGTGAGTCCCGACTAGATGGTAGGTCATAGATAAATCGTCAAACCTCAGCATCAGTCATATAATAGATTCGATTAGCTCAAATTCAATTGTGACTTCTATGAAAATTTTTTTTCATCAATCATATTGCTGTGGCCACAGACTCTTGAACT
This sequence comes from Elaeis guineensis, assembly GCF_000442705.2. Lineage (NCBI taxonomy): Eukaryota > Viridiplantae > Streptophyta > Magnoliopsida > Arecales > Arecaceae > Elaeis > Elaeis guineensis. The sequence continues at coordinate 104,395,014 of NC_025994.2, forward strand.
TAGTCTCATAAATCTCATAGGACTACTCTTCTCAATCAAGATTGATAGATCTTATCTTGATGTGTATCCTATCCCTATAGTGGACCAACCATCATCAACATCCACTATAAGGGCTCATTGAAATCAATATTTATAGGTCAGTCAAACTCCAGCAGCCTCACTGCAAGTAGCAGTACCATCTCAAATCAAAGGATCAGTCACACAACTACAGCATCGAGACAGTCACTGACGATCGAATAAAAATTCAAGTGATCTCTCGTACGATCCCACTCAGCACTAGTTGTTCTCTAACAACTACCCGCACTCATCGTCCAGTGTCTCTACATTGTAGATTAGAGATATGTCTATCCTAAAGAAAGTGATTTGTACGTCAGTCTATCCAGATCTATCACTGTCATCATGATGATCCTATGATCGAAAGTATTTAAGAATTAAATACATATCTCTAATTCTCAATACCTTGAGAATATGTATCGAAACTAATTTCATGGATGATTCAATGACACAACTTGAATGAAAAAGATCTTATCCTTTTATTGGTCATATTAATGTATTAAGTATAAAATTATATCCTAAATTTATTACAATGTGTCAGCCATATTGGCTTCTAGGACATACATCTAACAATTTTTCACTTGAACTAAAGTCAATTGACCATAAATCTAAGTCCCATCTTCTCAAGATGGACTTCCATTTTCATTGACTCAACTGTTTAGTTAGTGGATCTGTCATGTTGTCCGTAGAGTCTACTCTTCGCACCTCGACATGTTTCTTTTTGAGGTAGTCGCGTATGATATGATACCGCCACTCGATGTGCTTCAATTTTTGATGAGATCTCAGTTTCTTAGCAAGTACTATGATCCTATTGTTGTCGCAGTACAGCGGTATAGCATCCGATGTCATAATCTCAAGTTTCGCAACGAACTTCTTACATGAGAAGCCTTTCTTTACAGCATCCGAAGCAGCGACATACTCAGTCTCCATAGTCGAATCCACTATGATGGGTTGTTTGGAACTCTTCAAGCTAACTGTGCCATCATTGCAAACGAACATGTATCTTGATGTAGACTTTCTATCATCAGGATCAGACATGAAGTCTGAGTCAGTATATCCCTCGACTCGCAACTCAGAATCACCTCCAAAGATCAAGAACAAATCTTTAGTCCTTCTTAAGTACTTAAGGATGTTCTTCACAGCTATCCAATGCTTCTCATCTGGATTCGACTGATACCTACTCATAATATTCATGATAAGAATAATATCAGGTCGAATACATAGCATGGCGTACATGAGACTCCCTATCATCGAAGCATAAGAAATCTTACTCATGCACTGCACCTCCTCAGATTTGGTCGGACACATCGTCTTGGAGAGACTAATACCATACCTAAGAGATAAAATTTTTTTTTTGGTATTTTTCATGCTGAACCTCTTCAGCATCTTCTCTATGTACAGCTTTTGTGACAAGCTAAGCATCCGTCTAGGTCTATCTCTATAGACCTTTATTTCGAAAATATAGGATGCTTCTTCTAGATTTTTCATGAAGAATTTCTTAGACAACCATCTTTTGACCATGGTCGGCATGGGAATATCATTCCCGATGAAGAGAATATCATCCACGTACAATACAAGAAAGGTGATTGCACTCCTACTGACTCTCTTATATATACAAAGTTTCTCTTCATTTTTTATGAAATCAAACGATTTGATTGCCTCATCAAAATGATGGTTCCAACTCCGAGAAGCTTGCTTTAATCCATATATGAACCTTTGTAGCTTGCAGACTTTATGATCATTATCACCGGATGCGAAACCCATAGGCTGCTTTATATAAATATTTTTCTGAAGATATTTATTTAAGAAAGTAATTTTCACATCCATCTATCAGATTTCATAATCATAGTAAGCTGCAACAGCAAGCAAAGTACGGATAGATTTCAGCATGGCTACGAGCGAGAAGATTTTCTAATAGTCAATGCCCTCATGCTGACTATAACTTTTAGCCACAAGCCTAGCTTTATAGGTCTTTACCTTACCATCGGTACTTATCTTTTTTTTGTAAATCTATTTACACCCAATGGGTACAATACCCTCAGGTGGATCCACTAAGATCCTGACTTGGTTCGAGTGCATCAAGTCAATTTTTGACTTCATAACATCTAACCATTTTTCAGAATCAATGTCAGACATCACCTCATCAAAAGTGGTAGGATCATCACTATGACCCCTATCTCCCATAAGAAATATTTTTTTTACTTCCTCCGTAAGCATACCCATGTATCTTTCAGGAGGTCGGAAGATCCTGCTAGATCTATAGCTCATGGACTACGAATTCCTGAGGATCTATAACTCTTGGCTCTTCCGAGACTTTCTCTTCGAGCTCCACTAACCTCCCACTGCCGCCATACTGGATAAACTATTTTTCTAAGAATATGGTGTTTCGACTCACAATCACATTATGGTCTTGTGAAAAGTAGAAGTAGTATCCCATAGATTCTTTTGGATACCTTATAAAGCGAACTATAATAGATCTATCCTCCAACTTATCCGTCATCTATCTCTTAACATAGGCTGGACATCTCCAAATCTTGAGATAACCCAGACTTGACTTCTTACCAAACCATATCTCATACGGTGTGGTAGGAACAGACTTTGATGGAACTCTATTCAATAAGTGAATAGCAGTTAACAATGCATGTCCCCAAAAAAATAAGGGTAGATCAGTGAAGCTCATCATGGACCAAACCATATCCAATAGGATCCTGTTCCTCTATTTGGATACCCTGTTGAGCTAAGATGTTCCAGAAGGCATCCATTGAGAGACTATACCGTTGTCTTTAAGATATCCAAAAAAATTTCGACTAAGGTATTCACCTCTTCGATTAAATCGAAGAACCTTAATGGGTTTGTCTGTCTGCTTTTCTATTTCATGCCTGAATTCCTTAAATTTTTCAAAGACTTCAGACTTGTATTTCATAAGATGCATATATCCATACCTAGACAAATTATTGGTAAAGATAATGAAGTAGGTATAACCATCCCTGACCTGCACATCAAATGGCCCACACATGTCAGTGTGTACCAGGGCAAGTGGCTCTATGGCCCTTTTCCCATATCCTACAAAGGGTAACTTGGCCATTTTTTCTCAAAAATAGGATTCGCAAGCTAGATACAATTTTAGATTAAGAGAGCCAAGGATTCCATTCTTTTTCAGTCTGTTTATCCTGTCCTCTCCAATATGGCCTAGTCTATAGTGCCACAAGTATTTCTGATTAATTTTATCTCTGGATCTCTTCTGACCTACGACACTCATTATTTGCTCGTTTAGGTTCACATTTGCATCAACATGCAAGTGATAAAGACTGTCAATTAAAAGACCTCGTGCAATCAATTTATTTTGTAAATAAATGAAACAAAAGTCTTTATTAAAATAAATTTCAGAACCTTCCTGTGTTAGCACAGACACGGAAAGCAAATTCTGACTAGCTACAGGAATATAATAGTAGTCTTTCAAATCTAATTTAACACCAGACATAAATCGAAGAGGATAAGTGCCAATGGCCTCTGCAGCAACCTTTGCTCCATTATCGATTCGAATGATCATGTCACCTTCCCTCAATCTCCTACTTTCTATCAGATCCTGCATTGAGGTACATATATGAGCACTCGAGCCAAAGTCTAATATCCAACTAGAAGTAAAAGAAACCGTAAGGTTAGATTCAATTACGAGCATACCTTCAAAAGGTTTATCATCCTTTTTGATCTTTAGGCTCTTCAGGTATTTAGGATAGTTCCTCCTCCAATGGCCTTCAGCATGACAGTGGAAATACTTTTCCTTTGCCTCAGCCATCTTTGGACCATCCTTCTTCGGCTTGCTCTTTTTCTTCTACTTCTTTGTAGATTTAGCCTTCTTCTTTTCAATAAACTTTCTCTTGGAAGAAGAAATTCGCTCCACAGTGAGAATAGTGCCCTTTGAACTCTTCAAGGTATCCTCCATGATGACCAACATATTGACGAGTTTGAAAATAATACAGTCAAATTTGTTTATATAAAAATTCATAATGAATTGACTATATAAACTGGTAAGAGATTGAAGGATCAGATCCATCGATAATTCTTTTTGCATATCTAGCCCGAGCTTTCCAAGCTCCTGAATGTCCTTGATCATTGTTATACAGTGCTCATGGACAAACTGTCCCTCATGTATCTTCAGATTGAGGTGTCTTTTGGATACTTCGAAGTGCGTAGTACGGCTCTACTCACCATACAACTCTTGTAGATGAGTGATCATGGCCCAGGCAATGGACATATGCTCATGCTGGTTTTGCAACTCGTTTGACATGAATGCTAGCACATAGCACTTGATCTGACTGTCTTCATCCATCCACTTCTCAAAAGTAGCTCTTTGCTCAGCAGTAGGACGGTTTGGTAGCACTACGGGATTCTAATCGAGAATATGGCTTAACTTTTCTGAGGTCAGGACAATCCTAAGATTTCTGAGTCAGTCTTTGAAATTATTACCGATCAAACGATTGGTTTCAAGGATGCGGGCTTGAAGATTTGAGGCTGACATGATGGTTTAACTGCGAAAGTAGAGATTCAAGTTAGACTTTTATACTTAATATTTATATTTGCCTCTAAAAACTTTACGATGCAAACAATGACTCCCACTAATTTATCGGATCCCTCCACTCTTAGAGAAGGAAATGAAAATCCTAACGCGATAAAAGATTCCTGGTGGATGCTGCGGTCCCATAGATGACATGCACCTCACCTAACAGTTATTAGTAACATACACACCGATGCGTAGGTAACTCTTTGTCCAGATGCTTCTCTAAGCATATTGCATCGATTTAGTCTCTAAGTCATGTGGGCTCACCTAACAGTTATTGCCCACACTTTTTAGTTAAGTCTGACCCACCGTTCACTAGTAGGTGTAAGGCCGTCATTGGGTCCCTCATCTAACAGTTATTGAGCCCAATCCCATCTTTACCCTGGAGCAACTCTTTGCTAATAGAGTGGTTGTATGTTCTCGATGTAACTGAAATACTGTAACCAGTCGAGAACAATCAACGTCGATTGCACACCCGCACATCTATAATGATGGAAGACCTATGGACTTAATATTTGTGGAGAGATTTAGGTTTAGATCTTATTTAATCAGTCATCATATGACCGATCTAACTGGCATGGGCTAAATCAAACTTCTAAGCAACCTAATTCAAGATCCAATCTTTCAAATTGATAAGATAAGTGGAGATCGATGGAGATCCCCCCGTTGCCTTCTTTAGACATCAATAAATTGATCAGATCAGCTAACAAAATTAATTAAATAATCACATCTCATTAACTTGTCTTAGACATCAATAGGTCGATTGATCAAAATTGGTTAGCTCAAGCGAATCGAGCTCAAACCAACGAGCCAAATTAGGTCTTAGGTTAATCGATTCTACATATGAGATTCAATCGATTTAATCAACAATAATTGTATGATTATTAACTTAATTGATTTGATCCTTATCAATATTTGACTTGGTTTGATCAATTACTTAATTAAATTAGACCCATATGACTCAAATCAAAAATCTTAAATGCAATCCTATTATATGACCTAATTAATAGTTTTTCCATGATCAAAATCCTCATGCACAAACATAAATTTCAGATTTTAAAATTATATTTCATATCTAAATTCTTTATATGAAAATAAATTTTAAAATATAAAAATAATTTTTAAGTTTTAACATACAAACATATATTATATATATGCATATAAAATCAGATCTAAACAAAATTTCAGATCTAAGCATGATATCATATATCTCAAACACTAATCATGGATCAAATTAAAAATAAATTTATGATCTAAATATGCAATCATATATTATATATATGAATCAAAATTCAGATTACATAAAAATTTCAAATTTTATGCATGCATCTATGCATCACATGAACATGAACTAGAACTCTTTCTAGATCAAAATTCAGATCTATGCAGGTAATTATATATCAATTATATATTTTAAAATTAAATTTAAAATTAAATTTTAGATTTAAAAATTCATCTATACATCTTATGTATCAATTAAAAATCTGATTTTAAAATTTTTTCAAAAATATATGTATCAAAATTCAGCATATGAAAATCCATGACTCTGATACCACTGTTGGAGTTCGGGATTTGGTGCATGCATATATGTTTCAAAACTTTATATTTTAAATACCACAGTGGAGAACAAGATTAAAATCCTTTTAATCTGAATTATGCATGCATGAAAATATAAAATCATGTGGATCTATTTCATATACTGAAATTTATGTATGCTGAAATTCAGATTGTGATCAAATTGCATACTTATTTTGTAATCTTTTTCTTCAAATCTGGATCTGAAAGAGAATAAATTCTCTCTTAATTGCACAAGTGTCCAACCTCTATGCGTATCCACTCAGGATTAGCTTGAAACAGTCCTCTTTAATCTAAATTTTTTTGCTCCAAAAATTCAGCCTGCTGAATCTGAACGAAGCTTGGATCACGATTAACACGTGATCTCTTTTCTTGATCTTTTTCTTTTTCTCTTTTCTAGAGTTTCTCCTTGCTATGTGCCGCTACCATATACTAGAAACCAGCAAGGAAGAGGCACCCAATAGCCTTGGACGTGGAACATGGAATGTCGGGCTCCCTCGTCGGTACCGACTCCCAATCAATCCGACTCTTCTTTATCGTTCGGGATGATCCGATGTTGGTCGCTGCTCTCTTCTTGGCAATATGTTGACAAATGTCGGCAGCTGAGATTCATATTATCGAACGCATAGCTGCAATGAGAAGGTAAAAGTTTAGTTATAAGGTTCGAAAGTAAATGAAAAATAAAACGACCAACAATGCTATACCTAAAGAAGTCATCGAACTAAGTCCGATATCATAGAGAGCTTGCTCCATCATTAGCTCTCGTTGTACTGAGACTTTCATGTCCTTGAGTTGGAGAAAATCTTCTCGATCAATAATATCGACCCGACTATGTTTATTGGGGCCGATTCTCGGATCACTCCGAAATGAGGGAAAGCCCCAAAAAGACGAAGAAGAGACAAAAAAAAATTGATTCTTCTATCCATAAATGGACGATAGAAGATCAAAAATAAAAGACAAATCCTTTCTCGGGTTAAAGAATCACCAACCCTTGACTTTCGGATGAGGATGAAGGATGAAGAAAGCTCGAAAAAGAGAAGGATAAGGGTTGGTTGGAATGAGACGACACAACAAAGCAAAAATAATAATTAGCCGAATGGAGTTCGAAGCTAATTGAGCAGGACAAAGATGATAATAATCAAAGAGATTTCGGATAAATTCTGGAATCGAAAAGCAAAGATCGACCTGAAGGTCCTCTACATAAACACAACCTGATCCGAAGGAGGAGAATTCACCCGACTATTCAGACCAGGAGCGAAGAGCTGAAATTGCTCCTGAATGTAATATTATTCCTGGAACCGATCAATATTGGATCTGGATAAAGAAGAAACCTCCATCTTCAGATCCAACAGAGAATCACCAATCAGATTTTTTGATCGACTATCTTGAGAAGTTGAAGCCTTTCGTTTCCTACCCCTACTTGCTATTGAAAATGATAGTTGGTAGAGAAACCTAGAAGAAGGAAGAAGAAAAACTAGAAGGAAGAAACGAAAACTCAACCTGGAGCTAGAAAATGACATGAAGAACAAGGAAGACTTCGAAAACTCTTGAAGCTCTCAGCACCCGAGGCAAAACCTTTGTTGCAGACAAAAATAATAAATGTAGAAGCAGAAGATCCAAATGAAAGTGATATTATATATATAGAACCCTTCAGTGGTCTGGATGAAGTTATTCAAATCAAGGCTTCTCCAGATTTCGATGCGTAGCTACATCAAAACCAACCATCGATCGGACAGTTCGACGCACCTACCTACAGATCACGTCACCTAACCATTATTCGCGTGAACAGCTCAGAGCCAATAACATCTGAATATGTGGCCAAAATTGACTAATCAGAATCAAATCAACCAGATTTGTCGGATGCTAGACTATCTTCTCGAAATGACACCCCAATGATGATCTTACGGTTATCAAAACAACAAAATGGATGGAGACTCTTCATTTTTTCAAAGAAATTATTAATGTCTGCAGTTGAATCGGGGCTCGAGATAACACATGGCAACTCCCTTCATCCAACGTACCAAATCACGTGCCAAACCACATGCAGTCTACAGTCTTCACCTTAGACTTGAGAGTGGGGGATAACTGTTAGGATAATTCAGCTGATTCTCTCGATTCTGACTTTTAATCGATTTGATAAGCATGAACCACTGACTATCAATCGGTTAGCCGACCAACAGTTGGCTATTCTCAACCTCTCTAGCAAACTTTGACTATGATGACTCAACTGACTTCAGACCGATGACCATCAATATATCAGAGTTACCGATCGATGGTCATTCAAACTTTCATAATTACCGACATATAGTCAACATATTCAGACTGTCGATATAAAGTCAGCATATCAGAAATTGCCAATGCATAAAATACATAATGGCCAGAACATAATTAGTGATAAGTATAACCATCTATCCAACAATCACATAATGCCAAAATAAGCAGGATCCACGTATCTAATTATTACAAATGATTACCAACAACTCGTTTATAAAAAAAGATAAATGAACAACATTTGGTAAGATACTCTTTTTGAGCTGATACTCTGTCTCTCTAAACATTCATCTGCTGTTCACCACTTTCCACTGACTTAAACATCAGAGGATCTCTATCGGACACAATTTCGATCAGTGTGAATTTTTTTTATAAATGTACTTCGATGATGATGAGCGCAATCAGGGATTGACCGTAACACTATGCATGCATGTTTAAAAAGGATTTGTTATCCATGCGATTCCATAATGCTGCAGTTCCGGGCACTGCTATCAGTCATTAGCACATCCGCTAGATCAACTTGTGAGAGATTCGATTTCCCAAATAAGGCCTCCTTCGCCCTCCATGCATATGAATGTCATGCCAAGGGGCCAATTTTATTCAAAATACTTGAAAATTTGTTGAGGCAAGCAATCGAGGACAGTCTTCGTCTCCTCTTGAATCATCTGTGCCTCAAATATCACTGGGTTGAGGTCGGCATCTTCTTGCGGTACTGTGTACACATCTTCAAACTTTTTCACTACAACAATGTCTACTTATCCAATATTCAATATGTTAAGTATGGTGGATACACTAGGTCTCGTATCATATCTTAGCGTCTTAGCCTTGGAAGTAGGTACTCCTGGAGAAGCAAACGTTTAAAAGCCAACTGGCTGGCTAACTGAAGCATGATACATAAATAGTTGGACACGTCGGTCCGAGATGTCTGAGACTATTGGCGTATATCTTATTCCGTAAGATGCTGTAAGACCAAACTCCAAGTTCTGGTGTAAATTTTCTAATCCTAAATATTAACCCAAAAACTAGGATGAAATATGGGTAGAAATGTTTAATAGGAAGGCAGAAGCTGCACCAGAAGCAGATGGTCAAATGTTTGATAGAAGGGCAGAAGCTACACTAGAAGAAAATAGTAGGGGGTTGTGTCCGATCAAGCTGGGTTGAAATTAATTTCGAGCTTGAGCTCTTGGATCAAGCTTAGTTTGTTTGCCACCATCTTGAACTCAATCCAAGCTTAGTTTGCAACAAAGCAAAAACGAGCCAGCTCGATAATATTAATTGAGCTGAAATCTATTCAAAATTAAATCAAGATCCAATAAAGTTGGAATTATAGTTCGGTCTCCATCTTTATGCTAGCACAAATTAATATTTAACTAATACCAAGAATAAATAAAACATAATAATCGCAATATGAGTTCAACAATATATTTGTGTATAATATATAATATCTCTATAGATATTAAAAGGATAAGAGAGAGAGAGAGAGAGAGAGAGAGAGAGAGAGAGAGAGAGCTTTGCCCTTTCTAGAATTCAAGAAAAATTCTAGGAAAACTCAGAAAAATAAAGCATGAATCTCATGAATTTCAAACTAACTTGACAGTTGTTCCCTAATCCTACTGCGAAAAAAAAAAACTTTTCTATAATTCTACCAAAATAAAAATTTTCTAAAATACTTTGTTTCGTTAGAAGTTACACCCATCCAAACTCCTTTTGATTAGAACTTAAATTCAATAATCACAGAGATTCATGAATAAAAAAAATGTTAACCTATAATATTTTTGAAACATAAATATATTCATACAAAAAATTCTTTTTCTTGCCCGTGCAAAATGCTAGCATAACGTATAATATATATCTAACAAAACAAAAAACGTATGATATACAGCATACAACATAACAGGTAACATATAACATCTAGTTATAACATTAACATATAACAAGCTTAATTGAATTACTACAATTTTTGGCTTGTCTTGAAACTAATTTTGAGCTTATTTTCTTAGATTCAATTTTGATTTGTCAGCCAAGCTTGGTTCCCGCTTGCTTTGAGCCGAGCTCAAGCCCAGCTTTGAGCTGCTCAGTTCGTTTGACAGACCTACCAGACAGCAAGCTAGATTCAGGATGTTGGACCGTCGTTCCTGACCTCACAAATGCTGACATTTCGTGAAAGAGGAAAGAAGAAAGGTGGAGGGAAACAAAAACAAAAACCAAAACCTTGGCAAACAAAACTTGACCTATTGCCTGTTAGATGGGACCTAATGCCTGTTAGATCGGACAGGGTTTAAGCTCAAAGTTCTGAGTAATAAATTTTGTTTATTGATCTTATTGTGAAAAACCTGTTGTTTGTTGATCTGATTGTGCAAAAAGTGTTGGACAGAGCCACTGTATTCTCTCAATTCGTGTGAAAAATGAATTCGCTATGAACTGGTGCGTACATTACAGAAAAAAACTACACATAGTTGGTATAAGAATATTATTTACACCTGGGGAAAATAACTCAAAGAAAAGCAAGGCAAACCCCTCATTAATTTGATGTGGAGCACATAGAAGAATCAGCCTTTATTACCCTCGTATTATATGACGGACAAAAACTGCATTTATGGTATAGCCAGTGGAAGCGTGCCGTCCCCTTTTTACCACAGTCATTGCATAGTATATCCTGAAATACAACTAGTAATTATTTAGCCATTGTCAATTACCTGCCCCGAAAAAAACAGAAATATTATGATTAAATCACACCTGACATCGATCTCTGTACTCTTCGGGAAGTTCTTCAGCAGCTAACAAGGCATCAAGCATGCCAAAATAAACCTGAATAAATACATTAATATGTTTATATCTCAATTACCATAAAGGACAAGGGAGGGGGTGGGGGCGCGGAGGGAAGAAAACGCCAGAGTGATAATTTGAGTTGGTGCATGCCATAGCTAATTTCTACCAGCTGGACTCTCGCACTTGCATTTAGGTAGACTGGGTATTTTCTTTATACAGTTAAAAGGAGAACAAAAAAAAGGATGGAAGGCAAGAGAGAGATGATCTGGAGCACCGTATGGGAAACCTCAAGTAATACATTACACATGAAAAAGTTAAATGCATATGTAAAATTTTGTTAACCGGACAGGCAAAGGCTCGACCCTTAACTCCATCATAGCTGAAACATGTTTCTCTAAAACACACATGAAGGACAATTTAGTGACATGGAAATGTCCAATAAAAGCACTCAGTTTTGAACCAACTAAGTTGAAGATGCCAGACAGGCCACAGATCAAGAACTGAACTTGAATTTCACTGCTCACCAATTAGAGGTGGCCTGGGTTTCACAAGTATTACGATTGTAAAAATATGAAAGACACCAGGAGGCGGGCTTGTCCACCATCTGTTATGATATAATTGTTAACCAAACACCAATCAAACTCAACTAGAGTAATGACGTGGGATGTGTGTATGGTGGCTGAATTTAGATGTAAGATTCAAAAGTAATTAATTGTTATTCTAGGCCTCCTCTGTCAGACTTAATTGGGTTTCCTAATCAAAAAATAATTTGATTACAAGTATTCTAAAAGTTCCTAACAGCATGTAGCATCAATTGATGGCAAGCTATCAAGATCAAAATAATGATGGGAAAAACAGATGGAGGGTAGTTTGGGTATTAACTATTGTGATGCCAAGGTCTGTTCTGAGTTTCTAAAGGGATTGCGTACAGAAATAAAGTCAGCAAGGTGCTGATCAGCAAGAAGTAAAAATTGCGGGTGGTAATGGTTTTAGCACCACACGGTGAGACAAATAATCAGCATAAAGAGAATGAATCAGCATGAAGCATAAATTAATCATCACATGGTTTATGGAAGATAGAAGAAGAAACATCGAATGAATTTCCCCGTCCAACTTTGCTTGCTCACATACCCATACACCAATTAGCAATAGGGTAATCATGAAGAATGGCCCACCATGGACATAGGCAATTTTGATGGCAGAAGAAATTCAGTCTCTGAACATCCCCCCAACTTACAGAACGCCATTTCCTCAACTTCCCTTCTATTTTGTGAATGAGGTCAATGATGATAAAACCAGAACATGAAAGACCTGAAGTAATGACTGTACAGAATTACAAAAGGGGAGGAGAAAAAGAATCATAGAAAGCACATAAAACCTGTCAACATTAGGTGTCTCACAATTTTATGAATAAAAACAGCCTCTTAATCTCTCCATCAATTATTTTTCGAAATGATCATCATTATTTTTCAAAATGTTCCTTAACAAAGGGATGCAATTTGATAAAATGCAGCACACAATACTGCTTATGCACCAGCATACGCATATATGGTTCCTTGACCACACTGCATTGCCTGTATAAGGTCATATGTATAGGGACTGAAAAGGCCCACTTATCACTGTGTGGCTGCATATACAGCCTCCTTGTTATTGTATGGTTACATATATGAGCTATCTTAGCATTCTGGAACCACAAAACGTATCCCTCTCTCATGTAGGTCCATATAGCTGAAGAGGTTCAAGCTCATAGTTAGGTTGATTTGAGTTTTAGGTGAGCTTGAGACAGATATTAATAATGTTAAAATGTTGATTATATTATAATTATTGATATTAGGTACTAAGCAATAAGCATTAGAGGCACAAATAAATGCCAAAGTCTAAGAAAATGATTAAATTTCCTGCCTTGATGTGTCAGAAAAGTGAGAGAAATGCCAGCAAATTTGAAAATGCAGCTATACAAATTTGCTACCAATAATATATCTGAACAATTCATCAAGCTCGTGTATCTAGTCACTGGAAAAATAAAATATCTGAGTACTCTGATAACAACAGCCCATCTTGGTGATTTAACATGAACATCTGAACATGCAAGAACAATACTAGTATATGTGTAATAAAAAATTGCAATACTTGCCGCTCAAACGCTAAAGTGCACATGCATGCACAGAATACAACAGTAGCAGCCAGTCCGAAATATCATTTTCTATTTTATGGGCTATCAAAATAAAAGGAATTAAAGATCACATCTTACGAAAGACCAGATCCCCTTCTTTAGAAGGGTCATTATGCAGTTATTGTCCTGACAATCCAGGGTCCTGGGAAGGGCAAACTTGTAAGGACCACATCTTCTGAAGGACCAGATCCCCTTCTTTAAAAAGGTCATTACCCAGTTATTGTCCTGACAATCCAGGGTCCTGGGAAGGGCAAACTTGGGACAGACCTAACCTTTAGCATTTGATCAAACCCATTATTTATTATCTGAAATTTACCCTTCTTTCCTTGCAGTCCATCCAAAATAAGACAGACTTTGAAACTACTTGGACAAAAAAAGTAATTATGCTTTTCCTGATTAAGAAACAAGATATAATGATATCTTACCGTCATGTCTCCCAATGATTTGCTACATATCGGACAAGTGTAATGACTGCAAGTGTATGCCTGCAGAAAAATTGGGAAAGCCTGATTAGCAATCAACTTCATTATAATTTTAATAAGACAAGAAAGACATGGACTCACAGAATGAGAAAAAATTCCTGTCTTAAAAGAAGTTTAGCATGACTGAGAATGATGTACCTGAAAACATGCTGAATGCATGAAATGGCCACAGCGTAGAGCTCTTACTGCTGCACTCGATGTAAATAAAAAATCACAACATATAGGACAGTTTGTCTCTAATCCTTTCTCCTGACACTTGTGCGTGACTAATTTCATTCCCAAGCAACAATTGCATTTCATGCAGTGAAAGAAGTCAACACCAAGTCCTTTTCCAACACGACACAAGTTGCAAAATGGACAGTGATACACAGTCCTGAAACAAAAGATTGCACTTTTAGATACTTTACATGAATATTCTTCTTTTGAGAAGACATCCAAATTTATTAATTGTTTTTATTGCTTCCCTGTATTATTTTTCACTTTGTTTTGGTCAGGCAGCTGGAAGGGAGATTGGGTGTATAGATGCCAGGTGAAGTTTATTAATATTAATAAACAAAATCAAATTAATAATCCATATTAATAAATAAAGTTTATTCATTTTGTTTATTCAGCTGAGGATTTATTTATTTATTTTTTTTCTTTTTGGGGAGAAGGGGGGGGGGGGAGGGTGTGGGGGTGTTGGGAGGATTTGTGGTCGGGGTTTAGCTAGTTGCCAGCTGGGGGAACCGTAGATGCCCTAGCATTAACACAGTGCAGGTTAAAAAATTAAATTAATGCCTAACAAATTCTAAAACAACAAGGGAGGACGTCACCAATGTTCAGCTAATCTTGGGAACTTGAAAAACAGAAAAGAAAGGAAAAAGTCAAATATTGATAGGGGCCACCCTCAGATCTTACAGACTTATAAGGCAAAAAACCAATTTTGGATACAATCCTCAAGATTTTACCAGAAAACATGCCAAGAAAAAAAAAATCATGTCACCATTCCAACCTATATTAACAAGACACTTCCTATGGGTGCTGGTGTGACACTAGGTAAAGTTTTATAAGAAGAAATTCTTAGATAATGGAAGGATCTCACATTTAGACACACATTCGCACCTAAAATATGTACCCAAGTTTATGTGACACAAATTCAAATCCTCCCTCACCCAAACCATCCTTGCCAATTTAGACTGATTTAGAATTTTTTGTAATCATGAAAAAAGTGATGCGTTTCTTAGCTGGTTGGTCAATATAATAGACTTATAAAACAGAGCAATTTCATCTAAGTCAGAATTTCTAAGAACAAAGTTCCAAACAATCATTTTGATGTCATCAAATTTGTCCAATGGTGTGGAAACATTTTTAGGAAGCTTAAAATCATTATTATTGTTCTCTGCAAGCAAACGTTAACAATAACTATGTAGAAGAATTTTCTCCTTGCCTTCATTATCTTCAACTCCACATTTCATTATTGTGACCTGTTCTTTGGTTACATTATAGAGACAGGAAGATAGGCAAAAGACATCCCAATCATTCATTGAAATACAGAGATTCTTCATCTATGTGGAACAAATTACAAACAGACAAACTAAACTAGAGGAATTGTCTAGCACTTACCAGGCTATCAACCACAATTCAGACTTCAGAGAAACACAATTTTTAATTTTCTAGATGAATATATAGAAAATTAAAGAGATTCTGCAATAAGCAATCTAAAAACCAACTCATAACAATTGCAACAATTGCATTGCACCAGCATTAAAAAAGATCAGTTGAAGCCAGTTCATAAACATGCACACTTCTCCATGCCAGTATATGATCCTTGAGAACAGTAGTCAAGCTTCAAAAGTACCTTTCATCATCAAAAAATTTGCAGATATTGCAATAATATTTGGCCATCGAGAATCCATCACATGAGGGGGTCTTGCACATGTGGCCAACTGGTTGAATCTTAAGACATCGCATACACATCATTTCAGTTGTTGCTTTTCTGCAGAAAATACAACCATAAAGTCAGGCATATTATCAACATTCTCTGTTATCATTTATGACTATTATTTTCCCATTCAAACATACTAAAATCTGGTAGCCAAGGTTTTAAATCCCGTAAGACGGGGCTGTTCCAATTTTTCTATAGAACAGGAAACACTGCCGTCTCAGTCTGTCCTGACACTTGAGATAGAAGATATCCCAAGACATTCCAATTAGGATGTTGAGACGCTAGTGGGACAGCCTTGTCCTGACACATGGGATGGTACCTATCCCGATATCCCGCGGGACATCCCGCTGGGACCTAAATCCTTGCTGAAAGCTATCATCAATTAATTGAAAGATATCAAAGTTTGGTGACAACTCAAAGTTATCCAATAACTGTTCACGGAACAAATTGAAGGAGAATTAGTGTCACAAGATTTAAGCAACTAATTATAACTCTCCAAATACAAGGCTTATGGCCTACAAAGTCAGATGCAATTGAAAATAATTAAGTGGCTGATCAAAAACTAATCAGGGCTTGCATGAACAAAACTCTAATAATCTTGATGAAGTGAGCAGTCTCTATCACTACTACAAGCAGCTAAAATTAAATTGTAGTCAAATATGAAGAAAGGCAAGCTTTCAACAATGAACCACAAAATTAGCAGTTGCACTCATACTTTCCAAACTCTAAATAACCTAAATAAAGTCAGAATATGTCATTACTAAAAGTGAATTGTTTATGTAGATTGGGAACATCAATCAACTCATAATCTCGGACAAAGTAATTATGAGCTCACATATGGTGATAGTGATTCTCATCACTAATCCTCATTTAAGTGTATACTAATATCAAAACTACCAGCCAAATTTCGAGGGACTACAGATGGTTATGCCTAACTCCATTTGGTTTCCCATGTGTGTAAAGTTTTAAAAACCAACTGCAGTATCTAGCTGGTTGAGGTACCCTATAGTGCATACACAGTATATAGGTACATATGGAGGAACCTATCAAGTTGGCATTCAAAAGATAGTAAAAATAAATACAATTCATAGATATAGATAAAGGAAGGAAAAAAATAATACATTAAAAAAGAAAAGTAAGAATATTAAGTTACACTTCTATACTTATTTGAGAGCCTATTTTGAAGCATAATATAGCATTTAGCCTTCAAAAGAAATATTGCCTTACTATGTTCAAATTTACAAATTATCAAATGATGAACAATCTCACAAAAAAAAAGAAAAAAGGAGAGAGCAAAAAGATGCACGGCTTAGTAGAAAACTAAGCTTAATGTGCCTACCTGTTAGCCCGGATATAATGTATATAAACTACCAATTTTCAAAAGGACAATGTATAGTCAATATTTTTCCATAGGAAGTGACTTGAAGCAATTGTCCACATGGTCCATATGTGTAGGAGTTGGACCGCATAAGCAAGTTTTTTGACCTATGAGAGAGGCCCTTGGTGGTGCCTCACTATATGGCCCAACACCAATCAGATGCAATCACAAGATCACATCCGCATATGCAGGTGCATATGCTGCCACAGGGACCATATTTCAAAACATGTAGGTGTGAGGACCTTTACACAACAAACATCATCTAGCTTAGCTTGCATGAATCCTGAAGGCAAGTTGTAGAATATTTCTTAACTGATCCAATATGAACTTCTTACCCCTTAAGGATATAACTCTAACTACGGTTTAAGCATTAAAAAGAGCCAAAGCCTTAAGCCAACATTCACCGATCGGCCAAATAATCACACGATTGGAAAAGCATGCTACATATCTAATGGGTCCTTAGTTGTTTCCTACAAGTATTTACGATTGATTATTTCACTTTTCTTGATGCAATTACATCCTACTTGGGACCTCCCAGAGAAAAAATTACATCTGTAAGTAAATTTAATCTGTTTTTCAGATACTTTGCTGAATATTGGTACCACTAATAGATGCAGCCATGCTACATCAGACCACATATCAGCACAAGATCAAAAATGACAAAACCAAAATGAAGTTGACAAAGAAAAAAAAAGATTTTTATATTTATGCAAAACAGAAACCACGGTTTTAAATATTGAACCACAGCATCCATCTCAAGCATACCGCATCATATCAATTACCGTAATGCCAAAACCGATATGCCACAGTGGCTCCAAATGGTATTGTATTGACACAAAGTATGGGCATTCCAATTTCGCATCTTTATCACATCCCAACATGGGGCAATACCATGTCATGTTGTACCCTGCCAAAAAGGTACTAGTATTGAGATGTGAAACCTCTATGGAAACTTTAACACCCTTATTTCTACTCCATTAAAGCCCCAAGGAACTTCACCAGATATGGTCATCACACATGTCTCATTTACATTAAAAAAAGAGAGAGTAAAATTGACTTTAAAGGTCCCAACATGAGAGGGAAATGGTTTGCTAGTGACTAGTGCAGGAGACCGGATCCTTCTCTTTCTCTCTTTGCTTCCCCATTGTCTCTTCCTTGTCTCCTTCCTAGCTTCTCTCATCTCTTCTTTCTTCCTGAAGGCAGACGAAACTATCACCTGCTATAAGAGAAAGTATAGTGGTTGCCTCAAATCACAACTACGACCCTTCCTTGTCCAAAATCCACCATCATTTAAGCTCACAGTATCAGCACTACAGATCATACCTGCTCATCCAAAAACACTTGCAATTGGTAACATGATAAGCCTGCAAAAAATGAGACAACATTGTAGAACCTCCTTGGTCTCCCAAAGACAACTTCCAATAACAGCCTTTAGACACAAGGTTTGTCATGCTTTCAGTGTTGATCACTAAAGAACAATGTTGCTGTGGTGTGAAAAGCTAAGCTATGCCACTAATGTTCACTTGATCAGCCTGAGATTCCATCGTCCTCCTCAAAGCATTGATACATGCCCAACCCATACTTGTCATACTCTCCAACTAGAACACTCAAACACCAAGTTGGTTGTGTACTAACTTTATGCCGAGTCTCCCATGAGTTAAAGCATGCCAAGTTTCAGTGCAAGCTTTCTAGCCTCTAGTGATCTGGTCTGCTAACAAACCACCATCTTATTGAATAGTTTTGTCATCCAGGATTTGAAAGGGACCTTTCTGAAGATACCATGCTTTTTTTGATCCTTGATTTGTAACACCAACTAGCAGTTTTGCTCAATTGTGTGCAGTCAAAAACTTATCATCCTAAATGTCAGTTGGAAGGCTAGCCCAATATCCCATCATCATTTAAGCTCACAGTATTGGCACCATGGGTCATACATGCTCACCCAAAAACACTCTTGCAATTGACACATGATCAACCTGCAAAATGAGACAACACCGTAGAACCTCATTGGTCTCCCAAAGACAACTTCCAATACCAGCCTTAAGAGACAAGGTTTGTCATGCTCGCAGCGTTGATTACTAAAGAATGATGTTGCCGTGATGTGCAAAGCTAAGCTATGCCACTAATGTTCACTTGATTAGCCTAAGATTCCATCATCCTCCTCAAAGCATTGATACATGCCCAACCCATACTTGTCATACTCTCCAACTACAACATTCAAACACCGAGTTGGACGTGTACTACCTTTATGCCTCGTCTCCCACAGCTAAAGCATGCCAAGTTTCCGTGCAAGCTTTCTAGCCTCTAGTGATTTGGTCTGCTACCAAACCACTAGCTTATTGAATAGTTTTGTCATCCAGGATTTGAAAGGTGCCTTTCTGATGCTACCATGCCTTTTTTTGATCCTTGATTTGTAATGCCAACTAGCACTTTTGCTCAATGGTGTGCACTCAAAAACTTATCATCCTAAATGTCAGCAGGAAGGCCAGCCAGCCCAATACCCCATTGTCATCACCTCCTCAAACTCCTACATCCTTATTGACCAGAATAACTAGTAGAATTCTCTAGTGTGCTCAACACATACTGCTCAAATGATGACAATGGGATCCAATGAATAGAGATTGCTAGCAGTTCAAGAAAAGAATTGGCTCTTTATAGCGATTTTCATCTCTTCTTGCATGACCACCTAACCTTCCCCTGTCTGCTTATAGTCCAACCAGTAAATGGGACATACCACATACCTGTACAACCCTTGGCTTTGCACTGGCAAATTGGACATTCGCCATATTGATAATCCGTACAAAGTGATTCTATGCCCCATGGCCACAACCAATACAGAAATGTCTATTGCTTCATATCTTAACAACAATAGAGTTCCTTCACTTGCATGTCAAACACTCCCAATGTCATGCAATATCCGTCAAACATTTGTCTAACCTCGTCAACAATTAGCATCAAGCAATTTTTGCAAAATTCCTATTTCCTACTTTTTATTTTGTATAGCCAGCTTGATTACCATGATTCCTTGGACTCATGTTTTACCATCCTTAAGACATGAAATAAGCAAACCTATTCTGCAGCAGATCTGTAAGAATGTAATGGAGATTCCTGTAAATCAAATCCTTGACCAAGATGACTCAAGAAATCCCACGAAGGCTGGAAGACCTCATATTCATGAAAATGATTGTTTTACTCTAGCATTGATTTCGGTAAAATTTAATTTCCATTGGGAAGTTCAGCATATAATTATCACAGATCAAAGATAGGCTGTTTTAGTTTTTTTCAAGGCATTGCAAGCTGCTCTTCTTCAATAAAGTAGCAGATGATGGATCACACATTACCTTTGATTTTACTTGCTATCCAACAGAAGCAACTTTACTTTCAAGATTGCAATAATCTCTTGTAATCTTCTCCATGTGGTTCATGATAATCTAATCATATCATATTTCCTTCTAGTAGTTATTACATGCTCTTTGATAGTGTGACCTAGTGTTCCAAAGATTGCATCATAACCCTGAAACCTATCTTCAAGTTGTCAAAGCCTTTCACTTATCAGAATCAAAATTACCTAACACATTTGAAAACAGATTCCAACCATCTTCCAATCAAATTAGTTTCAGGTTGGATATAGATAATGTTGAAACAAGACCCAGCCGAATAAATTTGCATTCTTATTCCCAATGCCAAACAGGAGTCTAGCTTAACCTAGATCAATAAGAAGAACAAGAATTGATTGTCATGCCTTCTCCAAAAAAGAGGGAAAAAATATCATCTTCCTTACTATAGCAGGCAGCAACCGTAGACATAATCCCAGACTAAGAACAATAGCAATTATCTTTCTGCCTGTCCAATTTGCCCTAGGATAAACCACTACAGTTGTCTACTTCTTTCCATGCTCACAATGTAGTTTGCAACGTGAGAAGATGGCTCTCTTTCTAAGGACCAAGACCTATAATTCCTCTGTGGCTCCAGCATACCAATAGATCCTGAGCTCATTTACCCAACGATCTCCAACTATCACAAAACCCCTCAAAACGCCAACAAATTATCGTTACAATAAAAAAGGTCTATCTAAGAATAAAATTAATGAACACAAGTAGAGTTATAAAAATTGGTTGCATTAATTATTCAGCTCCTTATTTTAAATTATGTTCTCCATACATTACTTTTGCAGATAATTGAAGAGAAATATCAAGAACACCACTAGAAACCAACATGTTATAACCGATCTACAGTAGAAAATATTTTAAACACTTTCATCCACAAATCCTAAGTCTTCATATTTCTGAATAGGTTCAACTTATCTTAGAATTTTCATCTTACAACTTTATATATAGCATATTTTTATTTTCAGATAAGTTGTTAAGTGTTCATCTCTACATGGACCTAAGTGGAAATGAGAGTGATACCTATCCATTGGATGATCACTGACTTTATCATGGCAGAATCTGCATGTGAATAACTTATTACAACACGCAGCAAGGAGCTTGCAATTTCTTTTGTAGTGCTCACAGCCAAACATTTGCTTTTCTGAATCTCGAAATGACGGAGAGCATCCAGGTACATCTTCCCCCTCTGTTGTTTCCTCTGTTTTTGCTTGCAGTAACTTCTGCTGTGCAGCTATCCAGCGACTGCAAAAACCATTTTCAGCTTATTACAGAACTTGTGAACAAAAACTTATGACGCATATAAACAGTAGTTAGTACAACAAACCTTGTCATGAGGTTTTGAATAAGATATGCCTTTCTTCGTGGATCAAGCGTTGGATCTCGAGAAACCTTCCGTATCTCTGACTCAAGTTCATTCTGGTTCATCCGAAATATATCTTTCCAGCCAGGTTTGAACATCTGGTCACTTTGGTCGACACTTTCTTGGTATCCAGTTCCTAAGACAACAAAAGAAGAGTAAACATAATAATTTGCATACAAAATAGAATGTCAACATGCTGCCTCTATATTTGGATAGACAAACTTCACAAATTTCAGAATAACAAAAGCAAAGAAAAAACCTTTTGAAATAACAAAAAACTCCGTTGCATCCTGTGATGATACAGGAGCACCCTTCCACCATTCATTTAGCCACTCATTAAACATTGTGTTTTTGGTTGCCTGCCTCCATGTATCCATCATCCTGTTCTGCTCTTCTTGAGTAAGTGCAGAAGTAACCCACGGTAACATTGATTGGAGAACCTCTGCTCCTGTTGTTCCAATTATGCGACCAACAATCTTATCCTGCTCCTCCACAGAAAAATGTTGGTCAAACAATGGCCACAACTCAAGTTCTTCCCTAAAAACGTGATGATCCAGAGTCACCCGAATAGATTTGCACATGCCTTGAAGCTTCGTAGCAAGCTCATTTTGTTTCCTTCTCCAATCAATACCCTCGCCAGAAGAATTGAAGTCACTTCCAGCTGCATCAGCTTTAGCATTTGTCTTTCCCAAGCTATCATGCAATTGTGAAAGCTCTGAAAGAACTTCAGATATATCTTTAAATAACTTTTCCTCCTGCTTATGGTCTAGAGTGTATGAATGGCTCACATTATGAAGAGTCTCCCTTGATTCCAAAGCTGGAAATACAACATCATCCTCAGCATTACTATGAGCTCTATATAGACCCCACAAAAGACGAAATCTCCCACTGAACTGCCGAAGAAAAGCCTCATCACAATCTATAAGCTTTCCTGATTCAACATCCAGATATTCCAAATCTTTGCGGATTGCTTTATGAAATTTGAAGATGTTGTCAATTGGCCTCACAGTTTTTTCTGTATTAGATGACATAAAGTCTGTCTCCCAATTAAAGAGACTAGAATTTAGAGAAGGAGCAGCAGAATTGTAAGACAATGAACGCAGACACTTTGCAGCACCCAGTGAACTTATCCCTAAGTTGCTGTTATCAACTCCTAACCCAGGTACGCAGCAAGGCTTTTGGCTACATGATGATTTTTCATTTTCAACTGTCTCTGAATGACCATTTTCATTAGCATGTCCACATGTCTCTGAGAAGTTGCATCGTTTAACTGGCCTAGCATCTTTCTCACATTGCAGAAGTGATGATTTGTCCTTATTGCTAAGCGGACAAGCACATGCACAGACCATTTGATTGCAACCTTCTTCTAACTCATTTTGCTCATTTAAAAGACAGCAACCAATTGCCTTGGAAGTCAAACATATGAACTTGCCAGGACTGGAAATATCCTGGGATCGACCCTTGCATGCCCATCCAGAGAAAAGAGTAACAAGTGAAGTTTCAGATAATGGAGCTGCACCACACATACAGCAATGTCTCATATGACTTTAATAGCTGAATGAAAAAAGCCTTTTAAAAAAATCATGCAGAATACATAAAGACATGAAAATATGATGCATGAATTGACAACCTGCCAGATGCATATTCTGGAGAAAGGACCTTGCCTCCTCGTCGCTTAGCTTTGAGATGAACCATGGTAAAACACGCTCTAACAGTTTCAGTGGCATCACACATATACTCTTGTACAGAAGTTGCCGCTGCTTCTCAGGAGAAAAATGTATCCTGGCAAGAGGAAGAACCTAGAGGAAGAAGGGGGGAAGCAGAAATGTCAGCCCAAATTTCACAAGTATCATGAAGTCTATGTTGTCAATAATAAGTTTACCTCTGCTTCCTCACTACAGAAGTGCCTCTGAATGGTGTCCATTATTCCATCAGCATGTGCACATAAGTCAGAGCAGAATTCTGCAGAAGTTACATTTGCTCCTGCACTTTGAATCTGTTCAATTAAACACCTGAACTTGTTAAATTGACTTTGTTCTTCTGCATGCTCCTGCACAAAAGAGACTTCCCCATCTACCGCCGGAAATATGACTTGATCCTCAGCAATACTGTCCAAGTGTAAAAGAAACCTGGTTATTGAAAAGAAAAAAAGAAAAAGAGAACATGCTTCGAGGGCTGTCATTCAAGTTCAACTTCCGATATTTTATTCTATTTTATATCATGCATTGGAAGTAGCAGCATGTGTGGGTGGTGACCAAGACTAGCACATCCCACGATAAAACGCATGTCTTATTCCAACATTTTTTTTTAAATTCACATATTGCTCTGTTTATACATGGTTTGGGAGTCTAACATGGACCATATTCCACATGCAACAAGGGTCATTGAAGGAGTCCTAAACTTCAGGAACAACAAATGATAGAAGCTTTGTTTGGCTAGAATTTCTTTTTCTAAGAAAAAAATTGACATGATAGCCCTTTTCTTTTATGATGCAAAAGCCCAAATCTGAAACCCACATCCATATTCATGCAATAGTAGTGGCCAAGGCAATCAGAATGGCAAAAGCAAAATACTTGGCAAATAAACGAATTTGAAAAAAAAAAATACAAATATGAAAGCAGCAGTTACATAAGCAGTACTAGCATCCTGCCTTTTAACCAGCCAATACTGGGTGCTCATTATCTAAGATAAATTACTGCCTGTTAAAATTTCCAATGAAATTTTCTTGCTAAAAAAAGTGATCAAGAAGCCTTATACCTATGGAAGATGCATATGTCAGCGACAAATTGTAGTCTTGCATTGAAGGCAGACAAATCAGAAAAATCACTGGAAAGTTGAATCTTTCTTGCTTCTTCTGCTATATCACTTAATTCTTTTCTGATAGCATTGTGCCAATGCAATATCTCGTCTATTGGGTGCAACCCCCGAACATCAACAGCACTGCATTCTGATGCTGTATGTTTCCTCTTTCCAATATTGGAATGTCCACTTGCACATGTGTAGTTCTCAGTGTAATCAACCAACTTGCCAGGCCCACATCTGAGATTGCTCTGTAGTTGAGAATCATCACAGTAACTCTGCCCCATGTTTGTAGTGCCTTTTCCTTCCATCCAGCTGAATATAACCTTCATTATTTTGCAATTAATGTCAAATGCAGCCTGTTTGAAGGATTACAAGTAGATTTTTTTTTCTTTAAAAAAAAGCCATTCTTACCTTTTGAAGAAGCTTTTCTCCTGGTACTATCTTGCACATGCATTTTAACATATCTTGATGTTCATCAGGTGAAATACAAGCTGAAAGCCAGGGAAGAAATTCTGCCATCATATTCACAGGGATACTACATAAAAACTGCCAGACCAAATCAGCCTGCTCTTCAAATGAAAACTTCTCAATAAGCAAGGGGTATACCTGTAACACTAGCAAACATTTAGTAAACACTCGTAATTGGCTACAAATGTTTCATCGGCAGAGAATAACATATGATATTATGAATGGAATTTATAGGTAAGTCCAACATATTGAACTGTGAGGCAGAAGAAACAAAAGTAATAACCTAGAAGTGAATAAGGAATTCATAGCTAACAAAATCACTTGTTCACTAACTCTTACTCATTGCTCTCTTGCAGTACAGA
This sequence comes from Elaeis guineensis, assembly GCF_000442705.2. Taxonomy (NCBI): domain Eukaryota; kingdom Viridiplantae; phylum Streptophyta; class Magnoliopsida; order Arecales; family Arecaceae; genus Elaeis; species Elaeis guineensis. The sequence goes on from NC_025994.2 coordinate 104,420,576, forward strand.
GAGAACATAGGACCGGTTTTCCATAGATTTGTGGAAACAACTAATCTATCAATGCTCGTCGAACCTGATAACCAAAACACTTAAATTTAACATTCACATGTCAATCTCCTGAACCTGATGTATGAACTTTGAAACTGATTATTGATGTTCAATATCAGACACTTGGTCTATGTCATTGACTGATGAAGGACTTCTCGTCCACAAGAACTAAGCAAAAATTTTCCAACGTGGAATCAAGGATAGGTAATGGTGCAAAATATTGGAACATATAACCAGAATGCAGATGTGGATTGTCAATGACCAAGTATAGGATTCAAATGCTGACCATGTTGTGCTATGCCGGCAAAGTGCTGGGCACTGTGTACACATGTATGAAGCAATACCTTGCAGGGTGTCAACCTCCGTCAAGCCAGCACAGATCAAAATGGCTCAATATCGTTTGGTGCTCAGCCAATTTTTAAGCTTTTATTTGTTTTGGCGCTGCAACACTAGCCCACATGCCCATCAGCACTGACACTTGAATCTTGCTACAAATCAACTTTGCATGTACCACTCTTTTGTGCAGTTGGTGTTGTACTTACCACCTTGATTTTGTATATTTAGTCTGTTTGCCCTTGGTTTTCCCATATTACCATGAAAGGAGTGTCAAATCTAGTTATCTCTTGTCCTTGTTTATCACAAGCAATAATTGGAGCTCCAGTTCATCAATCTGGCCGTTTAGTCATCAATTAGCTACCATCAAACTTATCCATTGATGTCACCTTTGAAGCAGCAAATTGAGCCAACAGTAGAAGTTTGCCAGAAGTTGAAATGGTAGGGATTCTATGATTGGAAGCAAGAAGATTCATAGCAGAAAATTTATATCACCCAACAAAGCATTGCAGGAAACTTTTGGAATCCATCTTCTTGCTGCTCATTTCTATTGCTCCAATAACTGCAGAGCTTATTCAAGCTATATTTCCTTCATCTGGATTTTTAACATTATCCAACTTGGATTTAAGATTATCAGCAAACCCCTAACATCATCTAAAGTTTTACTACTCTTATACTCTTCTTTTAGAGATCTATCAAGGCATCTATGCATGGTGAAAAATTAGAATCCAGTGGGTTGATGATGCAGCGGAAAAAAAGGAAGAAGAGGTGATTTGATCGACGAGGTTATGCTTTGAAGATCAACACGTGAATAGAAGAAAACTGGATTGAAGAATCCTTCACTTGGTGAAAGAAATTCTCTCAAAAAGAATTTCATTAATATCTCAAATGCTACCCCTTACAATGTATCATGCACATATTTATTGGACAAAATACCTTGACCCTAATTCAAGCATTAAACCCAATATAGAATCACGCTCAAAATAGGATTCAACTATAAGAAAACATACTAGAATTATTCTATTATAAATATGGAAACTGGCTGAAATTTGATACTGTCCCTAATAGAAAATTTATAAGAAAATCTGCCAAAAGCATTTTCTTGCTAAAATCTTCGCCCGTGAATCTGTTGGTTCCTTCGATGCTTGGTATAACCTAATTGGTCATAGTACTTATTGATTGCATATTGTGCTGCATTAGTTGTTCTCTTACAAATTGTTCAGACCACCATGAAATAAAACAATAGGGTCATCATAAACCCTTTTACGCATTTACCAAGCTATTTTGAGGTATTGTTCTTTTATGCCATTTTTGTTGTCTTGGTGCCAGCTTTACTGCAAATGCCTTGCTTTGGCACCATTTTTGACTTGTACAAGTGCAAAACTCTTTAATGATTTTTCATGTCCTCGAAGCAATATTTTGTTGTTATTTCATTTCTTCGGTGTGATCTGTTTGACACACGTTGGAACCCAGCAAGAAAGCCACATATTCCAATCAACTAAAAAAGCATAAATTAGCACCTTTAACTGCCCATCAAATTAACGATCTGGCACGCCTTTCAAATTACATAGTCAACAAGAGACTTCGATTTGTACAGTGAAATTGGATATAACGGGACTTAGCAACACATAGGCGAACAACAATCAATCCTTGCAACATATTGTCTTTAATTCTTTATCCTTTGATACAACCATTTCAGTAAGTTCATAAGGTATGAGCCATAAAATACTAATTTCTTTTTCTTGAATTGTGATCCTTGATTAAATCACCCTTGCAAGAATAATACTCAACTTAATTACCATTACAAAACCTCTCACCAACTAGATGAGGAAAGTGGAGGATATCTTGACAATTGAACAGTCCATTAACCCACTTGAATTTATCAGAGGATTGACTTCAGATGGGAAGGATGACATACAAGGCCCTTTTTAGTGATCTTCATTTCAAATTTAATACTCTGACTTGATCAGCATTGCAAGATCTTATATAGATTGGATTAGGAAAGTGGATGTTATCTTAAAAATTCAACATTCTACTAATCCACTTGAGTTTATGCGAGAATTATTTTTAGATGAGAAAGATTTCATATAGGGTCATCTTTAGTGACTGGCATATTAATTTGAGGATGCTGGTTTCAGTCTTGCCGGCAATATGCCAGTGCTCTATGCCAGCACAAATCCTAGCAAGACAAAGTTCCTATCACAGCAGGATGTAAACACGTGAGGCTATAAAAGTAAAATGATCTTATAGTCTTTAAAGTGAATGACATAAGTCATAGCAATCAGGTCAGTTAGAAACTTTACATCTAAGAAGCAAGGATACTTCAAACCCTTATCAGATAATGATAGTCATTGGATACTCCTCAGATACCCTTCCGATATTTGCATCAAGTATCCTGTTTTACAAAAAATTTTTTAGAAAAATGAGGGAGGAAGTCCATTTTGTAGCCTATTGATATTAGTATGAAAATATAAAGTATGAATTGTGGTCTACGAAATAATGATGGTAATGAGCTTGTAAAAGTTATGCTACAATACCAAGCATGAATTATGTTATTTTGATATCCTACCAACTTTTCTTATATACATACATATGCATGTGTGTCTATGTGAGTAGATGTGTATTTTATACACATGCATACACATATATTTATACATGTACATGTATAAATATTACTTGACATATCCTAGTCGTATCATATCCTACTCTTTCAAAATTTGTCATATTAGCATATCCATCTCATGTTGTATCCTTATTCTACATCCATGTCCATGCTTCATAGATTTACATTGATTATTGCAAGTGTCATAATGACCCCGTGTAAGTAAGCTATAAATTCTCTAGCACCTTTTCTCATTTTGTACAGCAGGAAGTAAATTCAGTAAAATGATTTATATCCTAACATTCAATATGAGAATTAGAAAGATAGTACCTGCTCCTCTTCCTTAGACATGTGCTGACTAAGAGATGTTTGAATGGCTCCAGTGCAGGAAGCAAGTTCTCTTCGAAAACTGTCAGTTTGCACATCCGAGCTTAACAAATCAAACAACTGATCAAAAAGATCACTCTCCCCTTTATGCTCGAGAGAGTATGTCCGTGCTACATTCTTGACACGGATGTCAAGAGCTGGAAAGATAACCTGTCATAGAAGGGAAAAATTGATCATTAAAACCAAATTATTTTTTTTGGATGCAATTGTAGCAAGCATTCTAACTACCATAGGTTGTTTCAAGATTCGCCATTTCGGTACCAGACCACGTACCAGTGCTATCTTATTGTAGTGTTGGTACACAATTCAATATGGTATGAGACGGTGTACCGAGTGTCGGTATAGTACAAGATCAGTACGGTATGGTATACCCCGTATCAGATAGTACGGATCGGTACAGCAAACCATAGGTTGTTTATTTTAACCCCAAAGTAGCGGTATTAGAAAGATTTAAGTATACATTGTAGGATCTACAATTATGCACAGATTCTCCCTTCCTCCCCCCCCCCCCCAAAAAAAAAAAAAAGCAACTTGGTGTTCAGTATAAACCTTAGCAATTTATTTTACTTTATTTCATATTCACATAAAAAGATTTCAACTGTAAATAAATTAAAAGGAAGAACCTATATATTTGTCCTTCAAGAGAAACTTTTCAAAGAAAAAAAAAAAAAAAAGAAGATAAGAATTGATTAAGTATTTAGAACAATTTAGCCAGTAAGGTTTTGGTATGCCATTATACGGAGTGCACAAGAGCCAACTAGGGTCAACTTCATCCAACCATATTATCATGTTGTAGATGAAGGCAAAGAAGGTTGTCCAACTAGGTTACCACAAGATCAAATATGCTTGGCTCATCCAGAAGGAAAAATAAACATAATTATCTAATTTTGAGTCCACCCCACATACCTACTTTATAGGCATCCTTTATCAATGGCCTGAATCCATAGTATGAATTAACTTAAAAACCTTTTTCTTATTATACATATCCAAAACTCATTAGTCTCTTCTTTTATATTCCAAATCCAAACAAATAATCTCTTCTTGAGATGCTCCCTCACAATAATTAACCCCCATGTCCACAAAAATAAACAAATTAAAACACTCATAAGAACCATTGCGGCCTACCAAATAAGTCCAAAATATCACAGGTTTTTTCCTCACTTTATCCTCTACCACTGACATATGTATTAATTCTCTATACCTTTTAATTACTTTTCCCCACTTTACCATGCATGCACCCAAGCATCACCATCTTAGCATAACTAATCTTATGCTTATGATTGACCAATTGTCCATTACACCATTTTTGATCTATATAACACAGTTAGGCTTTTCATTGGCATTTGTCAACAACAGATGCTTGGATATCTGCTGCAACCTCATGAAGAACAAAAAAAGAAACACTAAATGTCATTTCTTTTATTGAGATGACAAGAACTGTGCCCGCTAAGTATAATATTGCATGTGATATTTGATTCTGAGGATTTTGACTCCAAATAATCAAAACTGACATTTCAAAGTTACATTAGAAAAAGAATTAAAACAAAGAACAATGTCTTGCCAATCCTCCTAGGGAGATCCACTTGTAAACTATGCAGGATCATTATTTTGCCAGAGATTTTTTTTCTTACATTTTTTTTTATTGTAATTTCTGGGTTTTTATGGATGTTGGATAGTGATAGATATGGAACAATATAAGAGGCTCCGGCAACATGAAGAAGCAATCATGCAAGAAGAAGCCAATGTCGAATTATTAGATCATAGTATATCAACAACATACAAGTATACAATAAATGCAAGATCAACAAAAGAAACCCAATACTCATCTTAATCACCTCAAGAATCAGATGCAAGAAATCCTTGCATTTTTAGAGGCAGATAAGCCATACTGGAAAGAGTAACCCTTAAAGTAAATCCTGTTGAACTTCAACTTATTTGTGAAGGAAGAAGTTTGGAGGAATTCAAAAAATTACAAACTAGAAAACATTGTAAGCCAAGAGAAAACAACTGTTAAAAACTGAGTGTGGAAGCAAATGTGCAGCAATCTGCTATATTTAGCCATGGACTTCAAGGGCAAAGTAAGGGGCAGAGCAGAAAGTAAGAGAATTTGGAAGAAGAGGACAACTAGCTTGTATAACTATAAAAAAGATAACAAGGCATTATCTTATGATATCACAATTATGGAGAGCAGTTTTAGGACCAAAGAAGCTGTTTGGTGGTTCCTCAAGATACTTATAGCATGCCAGTGATGGAAAAGCACTTTTAAGCTTAAGGTGTTGGATTTCTATATGAAGGATTTCAAGGAATCAAGTCCTTTTTTGCTTAGCACCAGCTGTCCAAAGGGAGAAAAGGCTGCTACGAGACTGAAGGGTGCAGTGAACATGTGATCGGATGATGCGGAATGTCTGCAACACTGCATCATCGGACCACAGATGAAATCCATTAGGTGGACATGAAGAAAAAGGTGGCTATCTGGAAAAAGATGGAAAACTTTTCCCCATAATTTCCGGCAGTTCTTGTTTATCAAATTCTATAGACGTAGGCAAGAACCATGTATTTGTGTGTAAGCTGTTCCCACATGCTAGAGTATATGAGTCAGAAAGTGAAAGGTCGCAGCGGCAGCAAGGTTTTATGCCAGACTCCATTTTCACATTCTGCTCGGTTTTGCTCCACATCTTTTTTGGGGATATTTTTTCCTTTTAGGGCGTACTAGAGGTTAACAAAGACGTTCAATTTGCCACATCTACAAACTTTCAAGGTACAATTCCACAAAAATAAGTTTTAGAACGGCGGCCAGCTGGCTGAAACCGCACAATCACTAGCAGCACAAAATGATGATATTTCGATTCCAAGAAAGGGAGGTTTCAGCATATTCTACGGTTGGTGGATTAAATCTTGGAACCCAGAACATAAATAAACAGCAGCAAAATCAAGATGCGAACCGAACCTTCATTTGAGCCCAAAACTGATAAAAGAACGAAAAAGGGGGAAAAAAACGCTACGTAGGCTCAGAAATTTCATAAAAGAACCTTTCTAGTACCTCTTAATCCAAATGATTTCGTACTTTGCACTAATTTACACCATTTTTTTTGCAAGCTGACCCCACTCATCCTGGTCAAAATTTTCAGATCCAAATTTCGAGCAATCAAAGGCTTCAAGATCCACTAAAAACAATTATTTATAGTAATGAAAACCTAACCGATTCACCAAGACTCCTACCACAACTTTTTTCACCTATCAAGCCCTAAAAATTTGCCACTTATCCCAAAGAAGAGAAAGATAAGGAACCCGTACCTCGTCCTCCGCATTGCAGTGGTGCTTGTAGATGGCGAAGAGGAAGCGGCAGCGCTCCGCGAGCGACTGCACGTCCCCGCTGCGGTCGGTGGCGAATTTGACCGCCGCCCTGTTGAGCCGTTCGAGCTCCGAACGCATTGCCTTCTGGAAATACAAGAATACCAGGATCGGATATTTCTGGGCCGAGTTCTTGATGCATCCGTTCGAGGAAGAGGGCGCCGAGGACGAGGACGAGGCCGAGGCCGAGGCCGGATCGATGGAATTCATCGGCTTCTGGGGCATCAAAGCCAGAACTCCATCCCCTGCCAATGGCGTCGCCATCCCCACCCACCCACCAAATCTCTCTCCCCCAGCTAGGGTTTAAAAATCCCGAACCCTAATCGACCGACTTCCAATAGCTCCAGGGCTCAGATGTCTAATTCTCTCTCCACTCTGTCTCTTTTTTTCTGAAATTTATGGAACCATATCCCTTTTCTTCTCGACGAGGAGAAAGAGGGAGCAGGCGGCGAAGGCAGGAGAGAGACTTACCGCAATTCGTTGATAAGGGGGGGACTAAATTGGTTTTTGGCTTCTTAACGTATTTTTATAGTCGGTGACACGTGGAGGCGAGTAGACGGCCCTGCCGCGTCAGCGGACGAGACTGCGGGCACGTGTGGGTCGAACGTGCGAGAGGGGCGGAATGGGTGGTGGGGGATGCCGTCCCGTTCTGCTCCCCGGCCCCCACTGACCGGTCTCTACCCCGACCATCCCCGTAAGCGACCACTTCGCCCGATCGTGGCCGTGGGCGGTACCGGAAGGGGTATAATGGTCATTTGAATCATCCTTCGGCGGTCTCGGACGCTTGGCTTCTCCTGATTCCCGGAAAGTAAATGAAACAACGATTGTTAAATTACATATATAACCCTATTCCGTTTTGCATATCCGTTGGCGCCTTGGGTATAAGTCATATCCTAGCCGTTGAAACGATGCGCTTGGTGGACGACAAGGGGACAGCTATTAGAAATCCACTTTTCTAAGAACGCTAATCAGATATCCACTTTTCTAAGGGCCGCAAAATTTCTTAACATGGAAAATCGAGGTGGACCACACACCGGTTGTCTGACCATAGCGGTTTGATTTATCCATGCACTCGTGAGACCAAGTTAGATCTTTCTTTTATATTCGTTGGTATCAAGCACATCATCCTATACCATGCCCGTGGCCAATAATTCTAAAATGCACAAATATTTCTATGCTAGATTCAAATTGCTGTGTAACAAATATTTGCTCCGTAGATTTTTTTAATTTGGAACGGACATGTATTTGATGAACCGACCAGTTATTATATTATCTTATTTATTTACAACTGAATGACAACAGGATCACTTTTTTTTTTTTTTTTTTGGTAACACAACATGATCGCATTTTGGTAAAATAAGGTGGTGGTGGTTACAGCGCGGGGCGCGGCGCGGGCACGCGCGGCGGGGGAGGAGTGCGTGCTGCGGGCGGGCCGAAACGTGGCCCTCCCATGCCGCCACTCGCCCCGCGCGGACGGGGCCGCGTCGAGATCGCGCCGCACGTCACTCTGCTTCTGGAACCGCCAGGTTGAGGCGCCGTCGCTATTCACTACTCCAAATGGCACCGTCCGACGGCGACCGCAGAGTTTTATTTTCCACCCGGACGGTTTTACCCCTGGAATAAACTTTGGGCTCCTCCTTGTTGGGTTCTCCTTAATACCGTCTGCTAGACTTTTTTGGTTTTCGGGATGTTTGGGCCTTTGGGGGGCATTCTTACCCTTACGGGGAAGATTGAGGAGGGGGTAGATTTGGAAAGAAAATAATCATCTGAAGCGTCCCTTGCCACGTTTCAGGAGAAAAAAAACTCAAAAAAAAGCGATAACGGGGGTGGTTTTGGTACAGGGCTGGGCTCCGTAGCATTTCTTGTTGGTGAAGATCTGGATAAGGGAGAGGGGTAGGTACTTAGGAACGGTACACGGTGGTCCAGGGGATGCGGTGGTCCCTAACGGTGGTGGCCGGAGAACTCCTAATAATGAGACGACCGCGACGGATCTCGTGATGCATCAATGCGGTTAGGATGGTAATCGTGGTAAGAAAATGACAAATTGTGGTGAGTAATGTCAGGTCCCTTTACTCTCCGATGCCTCCGTATTGCATGCATCAGGTGCAATTGCACCGCGTCAAATCCCATGATAGATAACACGCCACTTGCTCCTCTTGTTTCACCTATTCTTAATTGCCCACTATCCATCATGCGTATCCTTCGAGATTTGCCCTCATTCACTTGCATCCGATGAATGCAATAATTCCTCCTACTCGATTGACGTTTAAGTTGGGCATATACATTTTGAAAAGAAAAATATTAAAGGTGACAGCCGGTTCACACCCGAGATAGGGATCAAATTGGGTAAAACGTGTATCAAAAATTTATCAATTTGAATTTTTTTATTTATTAAGTAGATTAAAAATTTAGATCCACATCCAACCATTTTATGGAATAGATGATTTGGAACCTATAATATTTGAACAAAGTTAAATAGGTTATATGCTTAAGGGTTGCCATCCCAAAAAAAAAAAAAAATCAAACATAATTTAACAAAAAAGCAAGTGAATGAATCCAACTTTATCAAAAGAAAATGAATTGTCACTCCATCAATCGAAATTATGATACTTATCTCCAAATACATATAATAGCATCTATTAAAGTATTTGGCATAACCATCGAGGGAGTGACCTGATAGAACGGATCTTCGATTAAATGGCATGACACGAATGATCGGAAGGGAGCTAGATCCTGGATATTGGAAGTGGTAGCCACGCTGGGACACCCCCTCCAACTCTTTTTATTTACCTAAAAAAAAAAGCATTTGACATAAAAACAGAATTAATAAGATAAAATTATTTTTTCACTATTTTAGGCCTTTTTAGTATTGCTTTTGTCTTTTATATTCATTTTTTAAAATATGGAAACATATCAAAACTAGATTGAATAAATACATGTCATGAAAGCTTTTGTTTTTAAAAATTATTTGCAATACCTAAAATACTTTTGACAGCAAAGATTTTTTTTCTTTTAAAAAAAGTGAAAATAAAAAACAGGGAATAGAAGAAATCCCAAGCAACTATGCTATCTCCAACACTAATCTTAGTGTTATGGTTCGCTAACCTGCAGGGGAACAAAAATTCTAAAACAACAACAGCATCAAAGAGATCCTAAATGTCTTCTAAAATAGGAAATCACTTACTTTGTATGCCTTGACTTTAAATTTATTTGCTAGTGACTTATGATTCCACTTGCATGCAACATGCAATGACTACCACTAGAAACTTTGTGGTGGTAGATGCAATTGTAAAAGCTACTTTTACTTGAATGTTCGTGATGCAATTACACATACATTTGCCATTGATTGGTTGTTTGATATCAAAAGAAATTTACTCATGCAAATGATGTAGAATTGTTACCCCTAGAGTCAATGAAATGCTTGTTTACACTTCTTTTATACATTCTACCGAGCAAGTGGCTAACCATCAAACCTTTCTAATATAATGCAATACATAATAATACTATATGTTATTTAAAAATCAGATTGACATTTATAATTATTATGTATCATATTATAACTATTATTTAGTATATTAATTATCAAAATATTATATAATAATTCTAATTATCATAATGTAACTACAATAATTTATATTGTATAATGATTATATTGTTATATATTATAATGTAATTTCATATAAGAAGTCGACGAATGGCTTAAGGGGACCAGTTAACTAGTGCATATAAATAAGACCAACTTCTGCTCCCATAAGGTGGCATACCTACGCCAGTTAAGAATACTCTGAATCATATCGTCGTAACCAAAGCTAATTTAAATTTTGGTTTTATCTAACTAGAGGAATTTATGTGGAAGGTTGTGTAAGATTGCGAGGCAGTAGAACCATCTAGCAGTTCACCAAGAAGACTTGAACTTATTCCTGATGAAAGTTTAATTCACCAACGAACAGACACGTAGCCATACCTTAATTTTAACCATTTCAAGGGTTGACAACGATGGCCAACTAACCGACCATGTCAAGAGGCAAGTTTTCACTTGTTTTCATTATAGCGAGGTGGAATGCGCCACAAAAGGGCTGCATGTCTGATATGGTGGAGTAATGGGACGCCTACATTTATCTACGTCCATTTGTCTGCCTCCAAAGCCACAGAGACACTGACCAAACATAGGCACCCATATCTTGTCTGAGGTTGCCATCTATGGAAAATGTTGCTGGAATGCACCTAAGCTTTTAGAGGTTTGGGACTGCAATCTATTATATGCTGACCCAAGGAATCACCTAAATAGAATTTCCCGTGAGGATGTCCAAAGTTTGATTCCATGGCTTGCTCATTCCGACGAATATATAGTGATAGGCTCAAAGTAGTTTTTTTTTTTTTTATTGAACCGTGCGCCAATATAGAAGACGTCGAAGAGAACAAAAGGATGGGGGTACTATATATTACTATTAAATTCGTAGTCTTGGGATGTAGATTTGAGCTGGTGGATTAGGTAGTCCTTTACTCCGTGTGCTTTCTATATATTGCAGTGTGCTTTGGAAAGGACACTCAAGCCGTCCGAGACAATTTTTAAGGGCACTTGTTTTGCAGGCAAAATGCTTGGTCAACTACTAGTGATAGAGTTCCACGTCATCTCTTGGTTTTATTTAAGTACATAATAACTCCTCTGTTTGCTTGATTTTACAAAAGGATACCACGTTGTCTAAAAACTGTATCAAAATCCTGGGACGGTAAAAAAAATTCAGTATTTTGAGGTGTGTGATTGATTCCTAGGACACCATGCATCCAAGGAATTCATCAACTTTAAGGTCAGATGAATTGATTTGAGAAAATAAGGATGGCTTCATATATAAAATTTCTTCCATGTAAAGTGCATCAAAGGGCATCCGCCAGACGACAAAATAAGATTTACAATGGTTTCTTTAACTTCAGTTACAAGGAAGGTTTTCGATGTTCCATAAGTACTATATTGTTGCATAGTCTTCTTGTTTTGCGACATTGTTATATCTAAGAATTCTGCTGAATAACCGTCGAGCACAGATGTTCTAAAGGTTGCCGTATTTGTCGATTATAGTTGGAGCTATCATGTTCTCATATTCTCCTCAACTTCTAATGCAGCCCCCATTTGATATTTAAAAAACTCAAACTGGTTATCTCCAATGAAAAAATTTTTATGCACCGCACGTGGTGATTGACTCATGCATGAGATCAGATAATAATAAAAAAAAAATTATCTGACTCTATGTGTGAGTCAATCACTACGCGCAATGCGTGTATTCGTACACCGTGCGCGATGCACAAAAAATTTTGCATCTCCAATTTACCTTCTGACGTAACCATTAAAATTTCATTTCCGATAAGCATAACGAAATAAAATTTCAGTTATCTCCCTCTTTGACCTTAAGACTGGCAAAATATAATCTTATTCGTCAAGTCAAATCATATCCGATCTGCAATAAGCAGATTTCGATTTGGACTAAATAGATTTGAGTCGTAAACAGATTAGTCCATTTATGCTATTTAATAATCAAATTAGGTTTAGATTCTCCTGATTTGTTTAATCAATTTAATAATTAGATCAGATTAGATTAATCAAATTACTTATTTATTAAACAAATTAACAGAATATATAGGTTATATATGTTAATAAGGTTAATATGTTAATAAGGTTAATATATTAAACAGATTATCTAATTGATAAAAAAATTAAATAGGTTGGATCAAACTAATTGTTTATTAAATATGATAAATTTAATTTTAAATCCTCACTCATTTAATAAATAGATCAAATTTATATTTAAGATTTTTTTGATGCAACCCATTTATGATCCAATACAACTCAATTGCCACCCTACTTGATCTTCAGTACATTACGAACAATTTATATACAGATGGCAGAATTTGTCAGGCCAAACATACTCAGGGAACATTCTCTTTTCATTTAAATCAATCACCCTGGGTACATTAGATGAGGCCAGTGGACCGATACTATTTGGATTCTGTAGGCCAAGATTTTCACATACCTAGGTCGTCGTCCCAAGATTATCCAATGAGCAAAGCTTTTCACCCAGCTTGTAATAGATCATGTTGTTTGTCTGAGTTCCATTGGACACATTGTAAAAATATTTGGTTCTTTATGCCGGATCTCAATAAAAATTGAAGAATCCAACTAATATCCGTATCTATATCTATCGTAAAAAAATAAAAATTAATATATATATATATATATATAATCAACTATCTGACCTATATCTGAAAATCCAAATCTATCTATAATCCTATATAATTTTATATAGTACTTATTAATTTTTAAAAAAAATATACAACCATATAAATATATGATTAACTCGATTTATCATTTATTTAATAATATTTTTGATTCTATAATTATAAAATTTAATTATCTAACTCATACCTATAATTATATCCATACTTTCAGTATCTAAATTATATTTATATCTGTTTAAAATAAATATGAATATAAATTTTTACATTCAAATAATATTTATATTCATATTTGCATTAGTCAGATAAAATAAATATCAATATGAATATATTATTATCCAATCAGATTTCAACCCTACCCATTATATTCCTTCTCTACAAACTAAAGCTCTTGTGATATAATTCTCTGTAAAACATCAAAAAATAATAAATATTATAACAAGATAAAGGATTGGACGAATATCTTTTCATCATGAATTATTGTTACATGAGGCACTTGGTTCAGTCTGATATCCTGACATCCGTTACCTCATCCTAGTCATATAAAGATAGCATGGCTTTTTTTGTTTTTTTAAATGCTGTGTCAATGATTCCCTCAAACATTTCACGCACTAATTGCACAGTTTTGTGAATATAATAATTTTAAATAATTTTATTTTCTAAATTCCTTTGTAACCTCTTGTCAGTGGCCTTTTAAGAGTGTTAGGTTGAGACATAGCAGCACTAACACCTCTGATCTCATAAAAAATTTGACATAAAACATATCACTTTATATGATTAGTCCATTTAATTATCCTTTTCAATACATATTTAATACCTACAGTTTCACTTTTTCGTTTAAAATTTTTATATGACAAAAATATCTCTACTTTTTAAAAAAAATTATGACATTTTATGGTAAATTAAAATTTTCTATACGTAAGATGTCATAATATAACATAAAAAATTATGACATTTTACATCAAATTATGATTTTCTACATGCAAAATATTATAATATTATCTAAAATATCATAATATGATCTAAGATGTCATAATATAAAAGAAATATTTTTGTCCTATGACTTTTCAAAATACATTTAATGCTTACAGCTTTACTTTTTCATTTAAAAATTTTGAATGACGAAAATATTCTGTTCTTTGAAAAAAATTATGATATCATATGTATATTATGACATTCTGTGAATAAAAATTATGATTTTCTGAATGCAGGATGTCATAATTTTTTCAAAGAACGGAGACATTTCATCATTCAAAATTTTAAATAAAAAAGTAAAACTACAGACATTAAATATATATTAAAAAGTGGTGACTACGTAGACCCATCGATAAAACGGTACACTCCACATCGAATTTTCTACACTGCCCATAGTGCACAAAGAATTTCCCCCAATCATCTTAAAACTCCGCCATAGAGCGTGCTTGGACAAGAATAGTACTAGGCCCGGGATCTTCAACCAGCAGATATCAAAGATTAATGGTATATTAAATAGCCCGGATTAATATTTGTTGGTAAAGGTGCGGCTTGAAAGCAGCAGATACCATACAACATTATAAATTTCTATAATGATCTTTTGCAAATGCTACAAAACCTCTTGAAGTTAGATGAAATTTAGTCTGCATTAATCCACGTAGTGCCTATGTTAGAAAACTGGTTATCATGTTTAAGGGAAAAAGGTGTGACACCTAAGGTCCATCGAGCAATCACCTGACTGAAATGACCATGGATCTCACTCAGAAATCCATAAGGATCTCTCATGTGGGTTTTCTGAGTTGGCTATGAACCCAAACACCGCCCATTGACTCCACGTACAGACCATGGTGAACCCCATCCTTCCAAGTGGTCAAGAGTAGCATCATGTTATCATGGGATCGCATAATGCCAACTCATTGTTTATGTTGTTGTCATAAACAGCAAAGAGACACACAAACCAGAAAGATAACTAGATCTGCCTCTTTCTACATTCAAACATATTAATTTCAGAATCGCATTTTCGCTTCAGAGTTATGGAGCATCTGACCCAAACAAACAGCAGCAGGAAACTGAGCTGAATCTAGCATCATCTAAAGGGTACAACAAATATCCAACTTAACAGGTGTCAAATTTTTTGATCAAATAGTAAGAAAACTTGATTGTCAACTTTGTTGAATGGAACTACAAACATCTGACTGTTAATAAACTTTGAGTAGCCGAACAAATTACCATGCTCTTGGATGAATGTGATGTAGCTAATTACCAACCTTATTACTCGTTCAAGTATTGCTCAACTTCAAGTGACTGAGAATCAGTAACGTAATATACACAGATGGCATGATGTGGGACTTATTGTCCATCACATAGTTTGTCTAGGAGACTACGACCGAGTTGTGAGCCAGAAATGTAATTTTTCTTAAGAAAAACAGAGAGATCCAGATAGAAATAAAAAGCACTGATATGATTTTGTACCAGGGCTAGTAAGGTTTCTCATGCTTAGAAGATTTAACAAAAATGCAATATATTTTGTCAAAAAAATAAAATTACCATGATGTCTCGCAACAAATATAAACCTACATGGTGGAGTTGTTTCTGGTTTCATCACTTGCATTTGATGGCATTGACAAGCCTGTCAACAAGCAAAATCAGTTCCAACTTTCAAAAATTCTCCTGAAATGAATATATAATGCACATGACAAAATCACCAACTGATAAGAGCAAAATCATCATACTTAATTGAGACATAGCTTCAAGATCAATTATTTCTCTTAAAAATAATTCCAATTTGGATCCATTACAAAGGTTTAAAGTACAAACTTTTGGCTGATTTTTTTATAAAAAAAAGTTATTTACAGTATCAATTATGCTACTTGAGTTGGCATGTTAATTCTCAACAATCTACATGTTTGCTTTCCTTTCCCATCTTTCCTTTGTGTCAAGCCTGCAAATGACAAAGAAATGTGTGAGCATTTACCATCAAAATACAGATCCTGATTATATAAAACATGAGCCACAAAATTTTGGCACTCAAAGATGGAGCAGCCTAACTAATTTAAACACTAATACCAGCATTTCTGATAACAGCCTGAACCAGGCAGTAAGGTGTGTAATCTACTGACCAGGCGAGGAACTGGTACCCACACTGCGGCCGTTTACTTGGTTCCTGGTCAAAGTGTGCAGAACCAGTTAAATACCACTATTGTCAACTACCAATATTCTCTGCTCATTTTCCGATGCGTTCTTTGTTGGAAGGGTGATGGGCATAATCATAAACTCAAATACTACTGCTTTGATAAAATATGATGCCCATATAAAATACTTGGAGTGGAAGAAGGATTGGATAATACTCTTGTATTATAGAATCATAGATTACTCCACACTACTAGACTCATTACATAAGATCCTATATATAGATACATGAAGGTGACTCCTAGGCTACCCTCTTGAATACAAAGTAATCATTGATTTTTTAAATGATCCTTAGTTTTCCTAAGTTGACTCTTTGATTTAAGAGTTACATGACTCTTTGATTTTCATAACATACTAATGATTAGACTCTTGAACTTTCACTAACATTAATTACAAATTAACTTCCAATACTCCCTCTTAATTTGTAATTTTCATAACATCTCTAATCACGAATTTGGACCGCAATCAGGAAGAAAATCACATACAGCATAAGCTCTTCTTTTTATTCCACGAGAATGTGTCTCAGTATCTTCTTTAATTACTCTTTCTTCCATCTTCAGTTTTAACTCATTCAGCTCTTTCGTTGCATCTTCATAATCTTTTTTTAAATCTTCATAACTTTCATACAAATCTTTCATAATAGTCTTGACTTCATCCATCTCTAGAAAATGAACATTTTTTATGATAATATTATAAATACCTTTCAAATATTTGATTGCTTGTAACGCAACATCATTCTTAGCTTCTTTCTTTGTAGTACTTTCATGACCATCGATCACTAATCTTTCACTCGAATCTTCAAACTCAACTGTTACTATAAAATTTGGTAAATGATCTAGTCCAAATTTTTCACATGTATACATTACTGGTGATAAATTCAATTTTTCAAGTACCTCCTTGAGCATCAGTTTGAATGGTGCAACCACAGATATAGACATTTTACCCTCCATTGCACACTTGTTGTTGTTGATAAAGAGGTCTCTTTGCTTCAACCTCTTAATTTTACTGAAAAAACTGCACTTGTTTTTCTTTTTTTTTTTTTTACTTTCTCAAAAAACTCTCGAGCTCTTTGGCTCTGAAGCTTTGAGGCTTTCTGGCTCTGAAGCTTTGAGGCTCTCTTGCTCTGTGGCTCTATGGCTCTCAGGCTGTCTGAGTTGCTGTAGAATCAATCCTATACTTTGATAGTTGCTTTAGGATCAATCTTGCTCTGATACTACTTTGTTGAAAGGGTGATGGGCATAATCACAAACTCAAATACTACTGTTTTGATAGAATATGATGCTCATAGAAAATACTTGGAGTGGGAGGAGGATGCTCATAGAAAATACTTGGAGTAGGAAGAGAATTGGATAATACTCTTATATTATAAAATCATAGATTACTCCACACTACTTGACTCATTACATAAGGTCCTATATAGATACATGAAGGTAACTCTTAGGCTACCCTCATGAATACAAAGTAATCCTTGATTTTCTACATGATCCTTAGTTTTCCTAAATTGACTCTTTGATTTAAGAGTTACATGACTCTTTGATTTAAGGGTTACATGACATATTAATGACTAGATCCTGGAACTTTCACTAATATTAATTACAAATTAACTTCCAACACTCCTTAATTTGTAATTTTCATAACATCTCTAATCACGAATTTGGGCCGCAACCAGGAGGAAAATCACGTACAGCATAAGCTAAAAAAATCAATCAAGGAATTATTTTCTTCTTTGAGATACCTAATTCCTTGCTTCTTTGTGCCTTGTAAATACTTTAAAATTCTTTTTATTGCAACTAGATGTAACTTGCTTGGATTGCTCATGAATCTTGATACATAGCTCACCGAGTACATGATATCCTTGTATTGGTAAGATAGATCAAGGATCCAACTAAGCTTCGAAATTCTGTAGCATCGGCTTTCTTTGCTCCATCATCTTGTTGTAGCTTTTCATTTACAGTCATAGGTGTTGAAGCTGTTTTGCACTTATCCATTTGGAACTTCAAAATATCTTCTAGGTACTTTTCTTGAGACAAGAAAATTTTTCTTTTGGATTGCTTCACTTGAATTCCAAAAAAATACTTCATGAGTCCTAAATCAGTCATCTCAAATTCTTTCATCATATTATACTTGAATTCCTTCACCATCTTCAAGTTAGTGCCCATGTAGATAAGATCATCAACATATAAACAAACGATAAGAAAATTTTGAGTACCTTGCTTCTTCACATAGAGTGAGGGCTCACTTGAGCTTCTTTGAAAATCATTCTTTTAAAAGTAACCATCAATTTTGCTATTCCAAGCTCTCGGTGCTTGTTTCAGTCCATACAAAGCTTTTCTCAAGTGATACACTTTGCTTTCCATGCCTGACTTCATATCCTTTAGGTTGCTCTATATATATTTCTTCTTCAAGCTCTCCATTAAGAAATGCTAATTTTACATCAAGTTGATACACATTCAACACCATTAAGGCTGAGAGTGCAAGAACTGTGCAAATGTCTCATTGAAGTCGACTCCCGATAGTTGAGAATAACCCTTGGCCACTAATCTTGCTTTATGCTTTTATAAACCCATTTTAAGCTAATGACTTCTTTGTCTTTTGGTAACTCTACAAGCTCCCATATCATATTCTTCTCAATGGTTGCTATTTCGTCATCCATGGCTTTTCTCCAAGCATCAATTTTGGCGGCTTCTTCGTAAGCCTGAGGTTCACATCCAAAGAAGGCAACATCACATGAATCATAAATATCTCTTAAAGAACGCACCTTCCTTGGTGGAGAATTTGAGTCCATGGCTGCATCAACTTGAGAGCTTGCGCTTGTTCTTGGTGGATTTGAGCTTGAACAAGGTGATTGATTTTGAGAAGGGTGATGGATACAATCACAAACTCAAATACTACTGCTTTGATAGAATATGATGCTCATAGAAAATACTTGAAGTGAAAAGAGGATTGGATAATACTCTTGTATTATAGAATCATAGATTACTCCACACTACTAGACTCATTACATAAGGTCCTATATATAGATATATGAAGGTGACTCTCAAGCTACCCTCATGAATACAAAGTAACCCTCGATTTTATAAATGATCTTTAGTTTTCCTAAGTTGACTCTTTGATTTAAGAATTACATGACTCTTTGATTTCCAATAACATATTAATGATCAGACTCTTGAACTTTCACTAATATTAATTACAAATTAACTTCCAATACTCTCCCTTAATTTGTAATTTTCATAACATCTCTAATCACGAATTTGGACCGCAACCAGGAGGAAAATCACGTACAGCATAATCTCTTTTTTTGTTCCACAAAAATGTGTCCGAGTATCTTCTTCAATCACTCTTTCTTCCATCTTCAGCTTTAACTCATTCAGCTCTTTCATTACGTCTTCATAATTTTTTTCAAATCTTCATAACTTTCATACAAATCTTTCATAATAGTTTTGACTTTATCCATCTCTAAAAAATGAACATCTTTAAAGATAATATTATAAATACCTTTCAAATATTTGATTGCTTGTAGCGCGGCATCATTCTTAACTTCTTTCTTTGTAGTACTTTCATGACCATCAATCAGTAATCTTTCATTCGAATCTTCAAAACTCAACTGTTGCTACAAAAATTGGTAAATGATCTGATCCAGATTTTTCACATGTATACCTTGCTGGTGACAAATTCAATTTTTCAAATACCTCCTTGAGCATCAGTTTGAATTGTGCAACCACAGATATTTGTTGGAAGTTAATTTGTAATTAATATTAGTAAAAGTTCAAGAGTCTAGTCATTAATATGTTATGAAAATCAAAGAGTCATGTAACTCTTAAATCAAAGAGTCAACTTAAGAAAACTAAGGGTCATTTAGAAAATCAAGGGTTACTTTGTATTCATGAGGGTAACCTAAGAGTCATCTTCATGTATCTATATATAGGACCTTATGTAATGAATTAAGTAGTGTAGAGTAATCTATGATTCTATAATACAAGAGTATTATTCAATCCCTCCCACTCCAAGTATTTTCTATGAGCATTATATTCTACCAAAGCAATAGTATTTGAGTTTGTGATTATGCCCATCGCCCTTTCAACAAAGTGGTATCAGAGCAAGATCGATCCTAAAGCAACTATCAAAGCATAGGATTGATTCTACAGCAACTCAGAAAGCCTGAGAGCCATGAGCCACAGAGTCAGAGAGCCATGAGCCACAGAGTCAGAGAGCCTTCGAGCTTTAAAGCTTGAGAGTTTTTTGAGAAAATAAAAACAAAAAAAAAAAGAAAAACAAGTGTAGTTTTTCAGTAAAATTAAGAGATTGAAGCAAAGAGACCTCTTTATCAACAACAACAAGTGTGTGCAATAGAGGATAAAATATCTATATCCGTGGTTGCACGATTCAAACTGATGCTCAAAAAGATATTTGAAAAATTAAATTTGTCACCAGCAAGATATACATGTGAAAAATCTAGATTAGATCATTACCAATTTTTGTAGCAACAGTTGAGTTTGAAGATTCGAGTGAAAGATTAGTGATTGATGGTCATGAAAGTACTACAAAGAAAGAAACTGAGAATGATGTGCGCAACAAAAATCAAATATTTAAAAGATATTTATAATATTATCATAAAAGATGTTCATTTTCTATAGATGGATAAAGTCAAGACTATTATGAAAGATTTGTACGAAAGTTATGAAGATTTGAAGAAAGGTTATGAAGACACAATGAAAGAGCTGAATGAGTTAAAGCTAAAGATGGAAGAAAGAGTAATTGAAGAAGATACTGGGATACATTCTCGTGGAACAGAAAGAAGAACTTATGCTGTACGTGATTTTCCTCCTGGTTGCGGTCCAAATTCATGATTAGAGATGTTATGAAAATACTATTGCTTTATTGGAAGGATGATGGGCACAATCACAAACTCAAATACTACTACTTTGATATTCTCTGCTCATATTTGTAGTTGACAATAGTGGTATTTAACTGATATTCTTTGTTTTCTTGATCAACTGACATCAAAAAATGAGCAGAAAACCAAAAGGTCGCACAATTGAACCAAAATAAGACAACCTCCCACCCAAATAATCCACCAAATAGGCAAAAGAGCAAGCTTGGCCTCAATGGAATCCACCAAAAAGTTAAAGCTAAGATGCTTATCCTCAAAGAAATTCCATCAATAAGCTGAAGCTAGAAGAAAAAATCCACTTCTTAAGAACAAAACAGATTAATTTTTGGTATTCAATATTCTGCTTTCAAGTTCTGTAATTATATGAATTTATAGAAACTAAAACATCCCTCTAGCCTTAGATTCCCAAGAAAGAAATTAATAGGACATTAATCACACTTAAAAAATATAAGAAAATGATTAAAGACATTTAATTCCCAAGAAATACTCATAATAGCAGTCAAACTCGGATAGAAAGACTATGCTTTAGTAAAACACTCGTAACTCCTAGAAAGCCCCAAATTACGAGACTTGATGTGTTGGAAACTAGACTCATAAAGCTTTCCAACCATATATGGCCCACACTACACGGACTTCTAGAATGATTCAATTTTGAGATCAAAGTTGATCCAAAATAGAGGATGTTACTGTCTTTTGGACTGTAGACAGTAAACTTTGTTTTCCATTATCTTTTACCGAGGATACTCCGATGTCATT
The DNA here is from genome assembly GCF_000442705.2 of Elaeis guineensis. NCBI lineage: Eukaryota > Viridiplantae > Streptophyta > Magnoliopsida > Arecales > Arecaceae > Elaeis > Elaeis guineensis. Next base: position 104,442,322 of record NC_025994.2, read on the forward strand.
CGCTTCCGCTGCACCCAATTTTAATTCCAGATCTTCATCTTCATGCTCACTATGATAGGGAGAAAGATCAGCTACATTAAAAGTTGCAGAAACATCATAGTCGCCCGGTAGTTCAATTTTATAAGCATTCTCTCCAATTCGTTGAAGAACCTTAAAAGGTCCATCAGCTCGTGGCTTGAGCTTTCCATGACGTCCCCTAGGAAACCTCTCTTTTCATAGATGGATCCAAACTAAATCTCCTTCCTTAAAAGCTGCAAGCTTTCAAAACTTATTAGCTTGATTTTGGTACTTCTCATTTTGCTTAGCAATACGATCCCGAACAAATTCATGCAACTTCTTGATATTCTGGGCTTGAGTTTTAGCATCTCCACTGAAATTATGGAAAGTAGGAAGGAGAGCCAAGTCTAATGGATTAATGGGGTTACGTCCATAGAATATTTGAAAAGGACTCGTTCCCGTTGTTTGGCTGACTGAACGATTGTAGGCAAACTCAGATTGTGGTAACACCAAATCCCATTGGCGAATGTTTTTCCCAAGTAAGCTCCGTAGAAGGTTGCCCAAGCTTCTATTAACAGCTTCTGTTTGCCCATCAGTATGTAGGTGATGAGAAGCATTAAATTGCAAATTAGTTCCCAACTTTCTCCAAAGAGTACGTCAAAAGTGACTCATGAACTTGAGATCACGATCTGAAGTTATAGTCTTGAGAATTCCATGGAGCCTAACAATATCTCTAAAGTATAAATCAGCAACTTGAGAAGCATCCAGAGTGTTGTGACATGGAACAAAATGAGCCATTTTAGAGAACCGATCAACGACCACCATAATTGAATCCTTACCCCTTTGAGTTCTAGGCAATCCCATCACAAAATCTAAGCTCAATCCCATCACAAAATCTAAGCTCACATCTTCCTATGGTGCTGTTGGAACTGGCAGTGGGGTGTATAAACCTGTGCTTTGATTGTGAACTTTGGCAACATGACAAGTTCGACATCGCTCTATGTAAGATGTCACATCCCGTTCCATTCGAGACCAATAGAAGTTTTTTTGAGCAAAAGCAAGTGCCTTGTCTCTTCCAAAGTGTCCACCCAATCCTTCTCCATGAGCTTCTTTGATAATGGATATTCTCAAAGAACCTTGAGAAATGCATAACTGATTTTGCTTGAAAAGATAACCATCTTGAAGTAGGAAGTGCTTGAATAGTCCCTTAGAACACTCTTTCCATATCAGCCCAAAGTATGGATCATCTTCATATAATTCCTTCACCATTTCGAAGCCTAAGACTCTTACTTGCATAGTGGACAACAAGGAATGTCTATGGCTCAAAGCATCAGCCACTTGATTTTGTTTTTCCGATTTATGCTTGATGTGAAAAGTATAAGCTTGAAGAAACTCCACCCAATGTGCATGTCTCTTGTTGAGTTTATGTTGTCCATTGATAAATATTAATGCTTCATCATCTAAGAAGAGAATAAACACTTTTGGCAATAGATAATGACTCCAATGATCCAAGGCTCTAACAATAGCATAGAACTCCTTGTCATGAGTAGTTACGCCGGCTGTTGCTTAATTTCTCACTGAAATAAGCAGTTGGCCTTCCTTCTTAACTAAGGACAGCACCAATGCCTACACTAGAAGTATCAGAGTCCACTTCAAACACCTTGCTGAAATCTAGAAGTACTAGTGTAGGTGCCTCGGTCATTTTCTTTTTAATAAGCTCGAAGCTTTTTTAAGCATCTTCACTCCACTTGAATATGCTACTTTGGATGCATTCGGTGATTGGAAAGATGATAGTGCTGAATCCCTTGATGAAGCGATGATAAAATGAAGCAAGATCATGGAAACTTCGAACTTCATGGATAGATTTCGGTGTTGGCCAGCTGATGATGGCTTCCACCTTGCTGGGATCCACTTTCATTCCTTCACTTGATACAACATAGCCTAAGAAAATTAGGCTATCGGTGAAAAACTCACACTTCTTCAAATTAGCATACAACTTTTGCTCCCTTAGCATATTGAAGACTTGTTGCTAGGCTTGCAAATGGATCAGATTGGATCGGGTCCTGAATGATTTAGACCCGACTCGATTTTTTGATCGGATCTTGATATTGGACCTATACCCATCTCGATAAAAAATCGGATCGGATCCATGGCCAAATTTATTGACCCATTGGATCATTTAGATCGGATCGGATCCATATATAACCCGGCCCCAATCCATGAAATGTGAGTCCAGTTCGGATCTGGTTCAGGTCAGATTGGGTCACGGGTTTAATTTATTTGAAACCTACCATCAGTGAATACTAATGGTGGATGACAATTCAGAAAGGCCTCTTTTTTTTTTTCCTCCAATCCTCCAACTGTAGCTTCTAATAATTAATTGTATTGGATAACAGAGGGAAACAAACGATTTTTGAGAACAGTCAAGATTTCAAAAGCCCACATAAAAAAAGAAAAGTAAAAAAAAATATGAATTTTATAAAATGATATAATTGTCCCAATCTAAAACATCATATAGGGGGAATACTTGTACATGGTTAAAAATAAGACTGCATATATTGTGAATGACACAACGTCTGTGCACATTAAAGCATGCTCTGAAATTTCTTAAAGTCAACAAAACAAAATTAGAATTCAAAAATCCTCTTGCTTTTATACCTCATGGCATGGTAAACATAAACTAGAAAGTTTAGAAAACTAAGCCCAGCAAAAAGCTAGAAGAAGTAATCGAGATGTCCTTCATTTAAGTTATCAGGAATTCATCTAGTCTTTCCTCCTCGGATTGTTATAGATGTTACAACAATCAGAATAAAAAAATTGAAGAGTTTGAAAAATTTTTAGTTTTGGACATTTTTAGTTTGAAAATCGAATGGAGAAAATCGAAGGGTTTGAAAAATTTTGACCCAAGCCCAAATCCCTATTTGGGTGAGTCATGCTAACTAGGTTCGGATCCTATATTTGGATCCGGATCGGGTCGGGTCGGATCGGATCATGTATCTTAAGATCCAAATTAACCCAAAAGTCTCCACGGATTGGGTCGGGTCGGATCCAAATTCAAAAAATCCAGACCCGACCCGAAAAAGAAAACCGATCCAATTTTTGAACCCAACTCGGCTCCATGGGTCTTTTAAATGGGTTTGGGTCAGGTCTAACCGGATTGGATCGGATCAGGTCACGGATCAACTCGACCCATTTGCAGCCTTGCTGCAAGTGATCAAGATGCTGCCCAGTATTTTTACTATATACAAGAATATCATTAAAGTACACAACAAATTTTTCAATGAAAGGTTTAAAGACATGATTCATAAGACGCATGAAAGTACTAGGAGCATTAGAAAGACCAAAAGGCATTACCATCCACTCATAAAGTCCATCTCTTGTCTTGAAGGCGGTCTTCCATTCATCACCTGCCCTCATCCGGATTTGATGATACCCGCTGCGAAGATCAATCTTGGAGAATATGCAAGCACCATGTAGTTGATCAAGAAAACCATCAAGATGTAGTACAGGGAAGCGGTACCTGACAGTAATTTTGTTTACCGCCCTACTATCAATGCACATACACCACAATCCATCTTTCTTTAGGACAAGAAGGGCTGGAACAGCACATGGACTCATACTTTTCTTCACAAATTCCTTCACTATCAGTTCATCTACTTGCTTTTGAAGCTCCTCATGCTCCTTTGGGTTCATTCTATAGGCTGTCTCATTAGGAAGGGCAGCACCAGGAATGAAATCAATGCAATGTTGGATCTCTCTCATGGGTGGCAGTCCCATTGGCAATTCTTCCGGTACAACATCCTGAAATTCTCCAATGGCTGCATATCAGCAGGAATTTTCTTCTTTTCTTCATTCTCTTCTAAGACAATAATAGCATAGGTCTCTTCTTCATCATTATAAACTTTATAAAATTCAGATTTGGAGAGTAAATTACCTCCTTTCTCTTGTGGAGGCTTAGAAGAATCATTCAACTTTATAGGTCCTAATATGACCTTCACTCCATCTTTTACAAAAGAGTATGTATTTTTGAAGCCATCATGAATGACTTTTCTGTCATATTGCCAAGGACGTTCAAGGAGCAGATGGCAAGCATCTATAGGCACCACATCACACCATATCTCGTCCTTATACCTCTTTCCAATAGACAATTGAACAAGACATTTTTTATCAACCCTTACCTCATTTCCTTTGTATAGCCATGATAGCTTGTATGGTTAAGAATGAGCCACAGTTTTATGGTTCAGCTTGTCCACCATTTTTGTAGCCACCACATTCTCACAACTTCCACCATCAATAATAACATCACACACCTTGTCATGAGAGATGCAACAAGTATGAAAAATATTGTTGGGAAGCCAATTATCCTTTTCCATATGAACAGAATTCAAATTTCGTTGAATGACTAGCAACTCTTCTTGATCACCATATGGGACGTCTTCTTCCTCATCTTCAGCTTCATCAAAGATAGGAGGGTCTAGAGTTTTTCCTTCATCATCTCCTTCTCCAATAAGAGTTACTACCCTTCGGTTTGGAAAATCGAAAGCAATATGACCAATTCCTTGGCACTTGTAACATTTACGAACATTGGACTGAGAAGTACCTTGACGAGTTGGGGCTGCTGATTCATTCCTTGCAGGTAGCTGAGATGTATTGGACTTATTTGCTGAAATTGGTTTGGCGATTGAAGTGCTCCCTTGGTTTGGTGCTCCAACTTTCAACCATGGTCGAGATTGACTTCCTTTTGCTTCCTTGAGCTGCTTCTCCACCTTGAAGGCAAGCTTGGACATATCATTGTATGTCCAATAGGACTGTAACTGAACCATATTGCAGATTTCAGATCGAAATCCTCCAAGATAACAAGCAATCTTTTGCTCTTCTGGTTCATAAAGGTCATAAAGTATTGAAAGATTATCAAACTCAGCTGTGTAATCTTCTACAGAGAGCTCTTTTTGTTTGAGATTGTATAATTTGAGAAAGATATCTTGACAGTAATATTCAGGTAAGAACTTCTTCAACTCCTTCGTCTTCTCTCAAGTAACAATTCTGCTCTTACCATCACGAGCTCGCTGTTTCTTCAAATGTTCCCACCAAATGGATGCATGTTTTCTTAATTTAATAGCTACTAACTTCACCTTCTGATGTTCAGCAACATCCTTGTAATCAAAAACACATTCAACAGAATGAATCCAATCGATGAATTCTTCCGAATGAACTTTCCCTTCAAATTCTGGAATATCAATTCGGATGTTGAGTTCTTGCTGGGAATTTCGGTTCCTTACAGCTGGATGGCATCGGGAATCATCTCCACTTGAGGCTTGAACGTGGGCATCATGAAAAAGATTTTCATCCTCTTCATCGGGACCACCTACATCTAGAACATGATCAGCATGGTTTGTATTTTTAATGTGCTACAGGCAATTCTGAAGTTGCTGCACTTGTCTCCTTAATTCGTCCATCTCGATATCACGAAGATCTCTTTCAGCTGGTTCTCTGGCGTTCTGGTTGCGACGACGTGGAGCCATCAATCTAAAGCTCTGATACCAAACTGACATCGAAAAATGAGCAAAGAACCAGGAGATAGCACAAGTGAACCAAGATAGGACACCCCCCCGCCCAAGAAATCCACCAAATGGGCAATAAAGCAAGCTTGACCTCAATGGAATCCACCAAAGAGTTGAAGCTAAGATGCTTATCCTCAAAAGAATTCCACCAATGAGTTGAAGCTAGAAGAAATCCACTTCTTGAAAATAAAACAGATTAATTTTTGGTATTCAATATTCTACTTTCAAGTTCTGCAATTACATGGATTTATAGAAACCAGAACATCCCTCAGCCTTAGGTTCCCAAGAAAGAAATTAATAAGACATTAAACACACTTAGGAAATATAAGAAAATGATTAAAGACACTTAATTCCCAAGAAATACTCGTAATAGCAGTCAAAGTGGGATAGAAAGATTGTGCTTTAGTAAAACACTCGTAACTCCTAGAAAGCCCCAAATTACGAACGGTTTGATGCATTGAAAACTAGACTCATAAAGCTTTCCAACCATATATGGCCCACACTATACGGACTTCTAGAATGATTCAATTTTGAGGTCAAAGTTGACCCAAAACAGAGGATGTTACTATCTTTTGCTGAGGACACTCCGGTGTCAAGCAGTACTTACTGGCACTTGCTGGTTCAGCCTGGTACCTATTAAGCATGGGTCAGTAGCATTTTTCTTTAATTTTTTTTTTCTAAGTTTCCAATGGGAGAGAAGGATCGGCAAAAGGGAATCTTGTTGTCCTCCTACTCCACATTTGGCCATCATTAGCCCAAATCTGTGCAACAGAAGCTTGTAGGAAGGTAACTCGTTCCTCCTTCCCTTCTTTTTTCTTCTTTATCAAACAATGGGACTTTGATGCATTTAAATGGGACACCAAGTGGGTCAAAAGAATCAGTCATCTCCCAAATTCAACCACCACCATGTGGAGCAGTCCTTCACTAGAGAAAAAATCATTGCTGTCCAACTTGCAAGCTTAGAGATCATAGCCTTTAAAGTTTTGGATCCCATAAAATACAGGCTAGAAAATCAATTTGCATGAGTGCATAGCAGAAAGAAAACAAATCAGTAAAACACAAGTTAGTAAACAGCCTTACAAAAGTACACAACTAATCAAAGGCCTCATAAAAGTACACAAGTTCTGAACAAAATTTCATAGTTATGCCATCTTGAAAGCCTTTCTGAACATCTGGTAGTTGATCTGCATGAGAACCTAAGGTCCTAAATAAAGAATTCATCTTTGTAGGAGCAACTCTAACCACAAAAGTTTACAAACAGTATGTGCCATGGCAGATTACTTAATTTTGACACTGAATATAGTAAATCCAATTTCCAAGTGCCAATTTGTTTGAATACAAGCTTCATCCGATGTCAATAGGTGAGCAAACCCAATATACATTTGAGATAGGGAAGGATATGTATCATGACATTATGTCTTGATACGAAGGGATATGAATCATGACATATTTATGAGTTGTTTCGGGACATTGAGAGCTGATTAATAACATTCTACCATATGGAACACCTGTTTCTTAGTGAAACTGTTGCAGATGCTTTGAGTGGTAACCTGACCACCAATTCCATGCATCTCTCCTCTCCTCAACTCACATCTCTAAAGATACTCCCCACCTTAAATACATACTTATCATGGTTATTTTCTCGCAGTCAAAAGGTGATAAACAAGATAGGTGCCACCAGCCGAAAGCAGGAATGTATCTATCAAGTTACACAAATGATAGAAAATACCTTTAAAAGATAGATCACATCAATCCATGCTTTCTCTCACATACATCACATGAGCACAAGAGTGGTAGTAATTATTAAGTTAAAACATGAATGAGAAATCACCAAGTTATTCCCCTTTGTGGTTCTATTGATATTCTTTTAACTTTCACAACTTTCACCACAATCATGTTTAGGTTGATAGGAGTTTCCATGCATTGAATTCCAACAAATTAAATCTCTTGTGGAAGATCAGTAATCGATTCCTTCAATAGACCAGGCCATCGCAACCCTAAGAACGTACCTATTTTACCAAGATATATGGTGTAAAATTTTTCTTGTAATGTTGTTCAAACTGTTGATGCCTTCAACATCACCAAAATTTATTATGATGCTACCCGTTAATGTCGACACTACGAAACTAAGACTAGTTAATTAGAAGAATTTTGCAGTTAGGATGGCTAACAAGAACCAATGAAGACATATAAATACTAATTCCAACTACACTAACAAGGCCTAACTCTTGGCAGTAATTCAAGTCCACATTGAACTTTAATCTACAACTTTGATCATGCTTGCTTCAGCAACAATTCTTGTATGCTGTTTTCTCCTCTTAAACATTCATCAAGTAATGCTTTTCCATGTCCAACTAGTGCAGCAGCCAATGTAGATGCACAGCAATCATTCATATAGACATGAATTTTGATGCCTGCAAGAAAGTCTCGAAGTTACTCAATGCCACTGACCAAGCCCTTAGCAGCTAAACATACTACGTTTTGGACCATATGACAATGGTGTTCAACCACAAGGCGTAAAATACATGATATCTAATGAACAACTTCATACTAGATTAATCAGATATCTTTATAGTGGGAGCAGGAAAAATTAAATAAAGCCCCCACTTTCCCTTAGGGAACAAGAATGCATCTGACGTATTCACTTTCTCAGAATAGATCACTGTGGTCTAAGCCATAAACACATTTTTCATATAACTTAAGTAAATTAGAACCATCTACAGCATGCTTCATGAAGAACATGTAACTTCAACTTAAACATGAAAATATAATGATATTCTGACATGTTGATGCATAGTATTATTTTAAAAGTCAAAAATGTAAATGACAGTATGAAGCATGTGAAGTATTTAGTTTTTCTATGCTTGTCAAAGGATGCAACCATGGATTCATGACAAACATAAATGTAACAAAAAATGTTGAAAACAAGGTCACAAATATAAGGACAAGGTATGGGAAAGCAACAATACCCCCAATGTAACTTCCGTCTCTTCTTTGAGTCTGGATTAGCTTTTTCTACCTGATGAAATGAGAAAACACAGTTAGTTCCAATAAGTCAACTGGGATTTTTTTTTTTTTGAGGAACAAAAATAGACTTGAAGCCACCTGCCATTCAAATATAAAGATCTGAAGTATCAGTAAAACTAATTACCCAAAATCCTACAGCCTCGTCTCATTAATAAATAGCGGAAGAAACAATAATATTAATTTTTTTGGTAAGCTAACCCTGATTAATTTATATATCTGAATATACAGAAGAATGCCTTTTATCTTTTTTTTCTTTGTTTTCTTTTTTGCAATCTGAAAAAAAAAAAAGTTTGATTCATTCATGCACAGCCAAAAATTTATTCCAGAGCCAGCAGATGTGTCATAATTATCATGATTAAGCATAGACTGATCCTCTAAATTGCTACAAAGAAATTACACAAAGATGATCCCAAGAATTAAGAAGTGCCATGGATTTTAAATGTTTGTTATTAAGAAAAGGAAAGAGTAGTTTGTTGCACTTACCAAGCACGTATTTTCCTTTAAATTGGAAATATTTGAATCTTCAGTGACACCAGACGCAGATACATCTTTACCATCCTTAATGTCAACCTCCTCCAAGCACATCTTCACATTCCTACCAGCATTCCCTGAAGAAATCACAAAAAATATGAATGAACTGATTATGATAACAAAAGGTTAGAGATCAGAAGGTACCTTTAGATTTTGCTTTATCCTTTGTTTTTTCTTTTAACAACAATCGTTTATTGTGCAGTTCCTGAAGGATGCAAAAATAACAGCAAACAAGAATGAGAGCTGTAATAATATAATGAGAATGTGATAAACTACATGTATGGCAGATTCAAGAGCCCTGCCAGATAATTCGAATCCGACTATATAGGGAAACATATAGAGCACAGAAAGGAAACATTGGACAGAACATGGTTTCAAGTCTGTCCATAATGCTAAAAATAAAACTAAACTATGTTCACATCAACCAAAGGCAAATTGGAATTCGTGTTGGTTCTGTAATTTCAACCACAACTGACTTATAGGGCCAAATTTATTGTATACATGGTCCAAAATGTCTAAATTGAGGCAAGAATCTTAATTTGAGGCTAGTTATTTTTCATTCATTTTGAAATTGTTTGTGTTATATATTAAGCCTCTCAAACGCCCTTTTTGCAAGACTGAACTCAAAATTTACAATTTTTAAGTAGAATTCCATGCAATAGGTGTTGGTTTGCACTTTTTTTTCTAAGATATGCTATTATTCTGTAAATCTAGTCAAACTGTGCAATATCTTGTAAACCTTGCTCGCAACTTGTAAAGTATCACAAAAAACAGTAAAATTCACAAAGTATCACAAACTATGATATCTTGTTGGCGTAGAAGATTCTCACCCAAGTGCATATTATCACTTTAATATTTTGTCTGAGCTATTGGTGTAATTTGTGATATTTTTTTCTTATTTTCTTTCTAATTCCTAGGTTTTATTTTTATTCTTACAGTTTGTAAAAGGTGTCAAACAATTCAAACTACATACAAAAACAACTGAAGGTTCAAAATCATACAATATATTCTGAAATGATATCTGAATATTGTTCTCTCCTTGTTATGTTTTTCTATTTCTTTATTGCTTCTGGACCAAAACACTGAAATTTGAACCTGAACTCCCAAAACTGCCATAATTGCTGAAACAACTGACTTTGCCCAAACCAAATAGTTGAAATTTTAAGAACCTTTGCAAGGAAGACCAGATTAAGATAAAAATCAAGGATTAATAAGAGGGTTACAAGCAAGAGAAAAAATAGTTGAATGCATCACAAAAAGTTTATTTCTCATAATTTCCAACTTTGTAATCATGGCCTATTCTTGAAAGCTTACATGGATTCTCCACAAAACTAAGTTTAGAAGACTTTTAATAACGATTTTGATTCTAAAGTATAAAACTTTTATCATGATTAGAATACTATTTTTACCCAATGAATAGTTGGCTGATGGCTATAGAGCTTGATCCTAAATAAAATTTAAAAAAAAAAAAAAAAAAAAAAACTTAGAAACCTAAATTTGCCAAATTCCAAAGATCAAGTGAGAACGTTTGCTTTCTAGAACCTTTCCACTCTCTTACATATTCATGTTTTGTCCACACAATCTAATAAATTTCTAACTAAGCCACATCAAACTCCCCCTTTTGAGAACTTGTCCCTAGTTATAAAGGGATGCCCCATACGAGGCTCTTGCAATTGCGAGGTTTGGGGGAGGGTCAAATATAGGCAACATTACCCACACGTGCAGAGACGCTATTTCCATAGAACTTATCCACAATTCAAACGCTATTTCCATAGAACTTATCCACAATTCAAAAATAAAAATTACAACCTTTATGATAAAGAAGAGCTAAAGACAAGGTTAAATAAGAGAGCACAAGAGGAGGGTTAAAAGAGAAGACAAGAAGAGTCATGAAATCCACCACAAAGGAATACTCATCATCTCCAAAAATCAAATATTTTGATGACGGTGCTTCTCTTAAAAGTGTAAATAGATCTATAATAATACAAATCTGGGAACTTTTTTTGACAAGTCTGAACTAGAGAATTCCTATTATAACTAAAATACTGTTAACCCAAGGTTGCGAAAACAAATTCAGCAATTAGGGAAAAAATTCATGATTAAATTACAGTTTACTTTTGACCAAACCCTGACTTCTAAATCATTAGATTTTGGAGAGGAACTTTGAGATATCAGTCCTAAATCTCCCAAAGACCCTTGCAAGAAATAAAATATCACTAAAATCCAACATTGAATAAAAAAGTCCAGCCTTCATGAAGCTCAATAGCTACACTGCAGTAAATTTCAGCCATTCAATCTAATAAATCACCAAAATTATGCTACATGAGAACACAATGAGTAGAATATTCTTTACTATTATTTAGCTTTACTCTTAGCCAGCACACTCACATGCTATTTAGAGCTCGAGAAGACTTAAAAGAGCTATTCCTAAGTTAACCTAGTCTACCTACAGACTCCTAACAAAAATTTCCTGTATCTTCAAAGAGTGCAGCTATAATGGTGGCTAGGATGACAAATTTCAAGAAGAACATGCATAGGGAAGAAAGTTATCGAGCGATTCAGTTGAAATTGTTGATGATGATGCAGCTAATCATGCTCCTAACAAGGAATCTAACTCATATTCTGACTAGCTGAATGAATATCAATTTCAGCAATACAATATCGATGACTTCAAACAAAAAATAATTAAAAGTATCAGAAAACATAAAGAAAAAAATATCCAGAAAAGTTCAAAATAGGGAGGAAAAGACAATTTCACATATACTATTAGACATCGTTTAGAGAACCATTGCAATACATGGATCTTTGAGTGCACAATTTTGGCAGTAGTAAAATTATCAGCAGCATATAAAAAATACTAAAGAGTTGTTAAAAAAAAAAAAAAAAATCCTTCTTCACATCATTTTGCAGTGCTGGATATAATCTTACACTTGACAATCTAATTGTCTACAAAAGCATGACCTAATTTCATTACAAAATAGAAAGTTTTGTTCTAAAAAAAAAATCATGATATATCTAGAAGTTTTGCAAAGTTTCTACTGAAACACGACAAATCAACAGGACATCATGAAAGATTAAGAACATATCCCAGGAACTTCTGCGGTTCAAAGCCAGGACCACAAAGAAATATATATGATATCAGACTTTATAACTCCGACCTTAATGCTCTCTAGAAGGTTTTCTTTGCTTTAATTTTCACCTTGACCTTTATACAAAGAGAGGATCTAGGCCAAGAATCTTTATAATGAGGTATTGGATATACACTGCCCATTATAGATCACCTTATGAAAGTTATACCCAAACTGTTCCTTATGAGCATTCGAGGATGCCACAAGTAATCTAGGAAAAGTAGACAAATAACATCTTGATAGCAACCGAAAACGAAAAGAAACGAAAAGAAATAGAAACAAACAAACAAAGAAATAACGAAAGAAAAAAAGAAAGGAAGAGACTTCTTGGATGAATTTCCACTTTTCTCCAACAAAGCTGAAGCAGAAAAAGATATTGCCATGTTTCCCAATCAAGCTTCAATTATCAGGTATATCCTTTTCTTGGATACTTCTTAATATTAGTTTCCGCGCATCCAGAACCATGTAGCACATATCTTTGATGATATTGAATCAAATCTAAGCGGAAAATTTTCTCATGGAATCGGTATGAAAATAGGAATTGCCATCATTCAAATTAACAGCATCGAAAAGGAAAAAAATAAAGAGTAAAAAAAAAAAAATCGGAACTTATCCAGAGCAAGAAAGGGGAAATCTACCCGGAACTTGTCGAGGCGAGACTGGGTAACCTTCGAAGATCTGAAATTGGGTTGGAGGAGTGGCGTTGCAGCCAACGCGGCCTCCCTCCTCGCGGCCTCCTCCTCTCCCATGGCGCCCTTGAGAACATAAGCGGGGGGCAAGGGAGAAATATAAAGCGGTCTTAAATCCGGTGACCAATATCCCCGACAAAAAAACTGGAGGATCTCGGCCCGGCCTCCATGGGCTGAGCGATTCAGACATGGACCGAAACCTTGGTACATCTCGGCCCAGAAGTGTTAGGATTTGACGCCTCGAGATTCAGCCCACATTGAGCCCACAGCGAGGTTCGCGGCGAAAAATGGAGTCCAACGAGACCAAGATCACCTGAATCGGAGCTCGGATGGAGAAGATACGAGCTTTCGAAGATGGCACGAAAATCGAGGCGACGGAGGACCGCCGGCGACCGGCGGCGGACGGCAGCAGCGCGGCCGCAGGCGGCGGCGCGCGGGACGCGCGTCCCAGGCCCGCGTGGGACGCGGGACCCAGGCCCGCGCGGGACGCGCGACCCAGGCCTGCGCGGGACGCGCGTCCCAGGCCCAGGCCCGCGCGGGACGCGCGTCCCAGGCCCAGGCCCGCGCGGGACGCGCGACCCAGCGGCCTGCTGGCCCATCCCCGGTCCACCGTGGACCGGGTGGTCCACGGAGCGGTCTGTGGACCGCGTGGGCGTTTCTCACGCGTTTCTCGCGGTCCACGGCCCTATTTCGTGGACCAGAGCGCGATCTAAGGGTCGAGGACGCTCCCGGTCTTGATCCAACGGTCCGGAGAGATTTTTGGCTTTGTTTAGGATTCCTAATCCTTCTCTAATCAAGGTTTAAAGCCTGTTTAAACCTATAAAAAGCGTGTGAGGTAACAGAGAGGGTGGTTTTTCGGTTTCTCGCCGCCGTACGAACCGAGAGGAGAGAGAGAGGCGTGAGGCGCTGTGAGAGAAGGAGCAGGAGGCTCCTGGACAGCGGTCGCCAGGCTCTTCAGGGGTTCAGGGGGGTCTCCAAGAGAGAGAGAGCTTTTGTGAGGGGAACTTCATGTGAGAGAGAATTGGGTGTACAAGGGTTGAGGGTGAGGTCTCCTCTTGTAAAATTTTCTTTTCATAGTGAAGTTTGCATGCCCCGTGGAGGCGAGCCCTTTTGTGGCTGATCCACGTATTTTGATTGTTTTTCCTTTTGTTTTGTTTCTTCTTTCTTCCTGCTGCATCGCGTGGTACTGAAAGGATCTTGGGAGGTGGTGTCCTGGCCAGACATCCACTCAACAAGTGGTATCAGAGCAAGGCGGTACAAGGACGCAGATTGCAGTGGTGGTGAGCAAGACTGAAGATGGAGAAAACAGGAACAATCAGGATGGAGATCAACAAGTTTGATGGTAAGAGCAATTTCTCCTTGTGGCAGGCAAGGGTGAAGGACGTGCTCATCCAACAGGGGTTGATCGAAGCTCTCTTGTGCGATGAGAAACCGACCACCATGGAGGTGCGGGATTGGAAACGGCTACAGATGCAGGCGGTGAGTACCATCCGTATGTACCTGGCGGATGAGGTGGTGATCCATGTGCTGAGCGAGACTTCCCCGACGGTGCTGTGGTCGAAGCTCGAGGAGTTGTACATGGCGAAGTCTCTCACCAATACTCTTTTCCTCTGGAGGCAGTTTTACCAACTGCGGATGACTGAGGGACAGAGCGTGCAGGAGCATTTGAGCCACTTCCAGAAGATCCTCACCGACCTTCTCAGCGTTGGCGAGAACGTTGTGGAGAAGACCAGGGCGCTGGTTTTGCTGGCATCGCTTCCTTCTTCGTACGAGTCCTTGGTGACTGCTCTTCTAGTGGGGAAGAGCACTATCAAGATGGACGAGGTCACCGCGGCGATACTCCAGAACGAGGTTCTCAGGAGGGAGAACCCAGCTTCGAGCTCAGGTGGCGATAGCTCAGCTTTGGTGGCTTCTGGAGGAGCAGGAGGCGGTAGACGAAGCGACAGGAGATCGCAACTAGGGCGGTCTAAGTCCAGGAGGGACTTGAGCAAAACCAGGTGTTACCGGTGTGAGAAGTTGGGGCATCTAGCCAGAGATTGCCCTCAACTGAAAAATCGGACGGTGGCTGCTGTAGCGACGGCCGGCAGCGATTCAGATGAAGATGTCCTGGAGATATCTGACGAGGTATCTACTTCTTCCCAGCAGTGGATATTAGATTCTGCATGCCCCTATCATGTGTGTTGCAGAGAGGAGCAGTTTGACTCCCTGGAGAACAGTGAGAGCACTGTATATCTGCCGGATGGATCGAGCTGTGCGATCAGAGGCATTGGGACGGTCAGCTGGAGGACACATGACGGTGCAGTGAGGAGATTGGGGGAGGTCCGATACATACCCGATTTCAGGCGGAATCTTATCTCACTTAGTAGACTGGATTCGAGAGGCTACAGGACGGTAGCTGGTGGAGGAATCCTGAGGGTGCTACGCGGCGATAGGATTGTGCTGGAGGGGAAGAAGGGGAGCAGAGGACATTATTACCTGGCAGGGAGCCCAATGCGAGGTGGAGCATCGGGAGCCAGGTGGAGCCCAGAGCGAGGTGGAGCTCCAGGAGGCGGATTGGGCACGAGACAGAAGACTCGGGAGGACGAGAGGCGACGTCGCAAGGTAAGATTCCTATTGCCGCAGGATGATGCCCCGAGCAGGTCTCAGGTCAGGAGGAGCACAGCATACGACGGAGATGGGATCGAGCAGCCTGGCTCGACTCCCATGTTTGCCCATCCATGATCAGCAGGCGATTGCCCCAGGGCATGGGGGCGAGGAGATCCAGAAGCTCTCGGAGTTTGGAGGAGGCCGAATATCGAGTCGAGGTGGAGATTGTTAGGATTTGACGCCTCGAGATTCAGCCCACATTGAGCCCACAGCGAGGTTCGCGGCGAAAAATGGAGTCCAACGAGACCAAGATCACCTGAATCGGAGCTCGGATGGAGAAGATACGAGCTTTCGAAGATGGCACGAAAATCGAGGCGACGGAGGACCGGCGGCGGACGGCAGCAGCGCGGCCGCAGGCGGCGGCGCGCGGGACGCGCGTCCCAGGCCCGCGTGGGACGCGGGACCCAGGCCCGCGCGGGACGCGCGTCCCAGGCCCAGGCCCGCGCGGGACGCGCGACCCAGCGGCCTGCTGGCCCATCCCCGGTCCACCATGGACCGGGTGGTCCACGGAGCGGTCTGTGGACCGCGTGGGCGTTTCCCACGCGTTTCTCGCGGTCCACGGCCCTATTTCGTGGACCAGAGCGCGATCTAAGGGTCGAGGACGCTCCCGGTCTTGATCCAACGGTCCGGAGAGATTTTTGGCTTTGTTTAGGATTCCTAATCCTTCTCTAATCAAGGTTTAAAGCCTGTTTAAACCTATAAAAGGCCTGTGAGGTAACAGAGAGGGTGGTTTTTCGGTTTCTCGCCGCCGTACGAACCGAGAGGAGAGAGAGAGGCGTGAGGCGCTGTGAGAGAAGGAGCAGGAGGCTCCTGGACAGCGGTCGCCAGGCTCTTCAGGGGTTCAGGGGGGTCTCCAAGAGAGAGAGAGCTTTTGTGAGGGGAACTTCATGTGAGAGAGAATTGGGTGTACAAGGGTTGAGGGTGAGGTCTCCTCTTGTAAAATTTTCTTTTCATAGTGAAGTTTGCATGCCCCGTGGAGGCGAGCCCTTTTGTGGCTGATCCACGTATTTTGATTGTTTTTCCTTTTGTTTTGTTTCTTCTTTCTTCCTGCTGCATCGCGTGGTACTGAAAGGATCTTGGGAGGTGGTGTCCTGGCCAGACATCCACTCAACAAGAAGGAATATATATATATATATATATATATATAATATTTTTTAAATATTTTTAATTTTAACATAATTTTTTTTTAATTTTTGCAATCAAGTGTATGTACTATCTAATTTGTTGCAATGTTGGTCTACCATCAGTCAGTGACGAAGTTTGCTGTTAAGATGCAGACGTGAAAATGAGATGCCAACCTCCTAGGATGACGTATAATCTTATTAGGACGATATATCATCCACATTCTTAAACACCGGTTGATAATAGGAGATAGATTCAACATAAAAGGAGATAGAGAGATGGAGACAGAGAGAGATGGTTTGAGGATTAGGATTGAAGAGGGCGAGGGTAGATGCAAGCATTCCACTGATTCCTTTTTCCATCAGTGATTCCTTTCCCTTCTCCCAGCTGGATTATGGTGTGAAACTAAAAATTTGTAGGTTTGAGGGCTGTAGAAGCTTCAATATGATGGCATGATCAATCACCTCAGCAATAGAGCATTGATTCCCTTCTCCCCCAGTAGTCCCTCATCGAGCCCTCCATCTGTGGTCCCTTATTGAACCCCTCCATCGGTGGTCCTGAGAAGCTTTTTGTAACAAAAGATAAAGGTGAGTTTGCTCCAAATTTAGTTGACTATTCATGTCATTAATTAATTATAGTTTTATACCAAATTTAGGTGATAAACAACTAGAAATTATTAGGTTATCTTATTGAGCCTCTCCATCGTTGGTCCCTCATTGAACTCCTCCGTCAGTGGTCTCTTATCAACTTGTTTGAAAAAAAGCCTAAGAAACTTTTTGTAACAAAAAATAAAGGTGAGTTTATTATATTTAGTTGACTATTTATTTTATTAATTAATTATAATTTTGTATCAGATTTAGATAACAAACAACTAGAAATTATTAGATTATTATCCAATATTACATGCATTACACATCATATTAAAGAATCGAGTTAGCATATTAGATCAGTTCAGATCAGACACAGCAGAATTCAAAAATTTTTTTACTGACTCAATATGCCTTGCATAGATCTAAATCAAATTTATTAAGTATATTTTAAATCAGCATATTAAATAAAAATCAGCATGCAAAAAGAGAGGGGTGATCTCATCACCTTATGCGGATAGATAATATCGCAATTCGAAAAACATGGATCTGAAAAAG
This sequence comes from Elaeis guineensis, assembly GCF_000442705.2. NCBI lineage: Eukaryota > Viridiplantae > Streptophyta > Magnoliopsida > Arecales > Arecaceae > Elaeis > Elaeis guineensis. Next base: position 104,460,168 of record NC_025994.2, read on the forward strand.
GTTTGCTAGTTGAGCCATGTAAGTGTCTGATCTCTACAGATATCCGTCGGGATCAACCTCGGATTATCCTTCTCGAGAGCCTTTCTGTATCAATTCTTGATCTCCTTTCCTCGATTTTAACCCTTGAGACTTTCTTGGCACAAGAGGGATTTGCCTAACAACTTTAGATATGTGGGAATGTAGTCACCCAACTCTTGAGCATTGGATAGAATGGAGAGAGAGAGAGTAGGCATGAAGACAAAAGGAGGGTGCATGAAAATCAGATTTTCATATAACTCTTGAATCTAAGAAGAAAGCTCTTAATAGAACCCATTCATAAGTTCAAATTCAAATCCAATCGACGTTTAAAAGGATGGATATTATCATATAATAATTCATTCTTTTATTCTGATTTTTTTTTCAAGGTAAATCAGCCCAAATAGAATGTAATCACCCAAAAAAAAAAAAGTGGGCACCAATACTTAGCAGCCACTTGTCCTTTTCTTAGCAAGAGAGAGAGGGGGCATGTGCTCTCTCTACCTCTTCCTCATGCTGAAATTAGAGAGGGGCGTGTGCCCCTCTCATTCCTCCATATAATTTCATGTGGCAAGCACATAAGGACATTCCAAAGGGGAAAGGAGGCGTGTGCTCCACTAATCCCTTTCCAAAAATTCTGCGCCAAGTATGGATAGATTTATGAAGAAAAAATAAGAAATGAGCCAACTAATTTGGCTTAACCCAATCTCATTGAGGTGCCCAATGTGGTACCCCCTAAACCCAAATGGATTAGGCTATTGACTTAACTTAAACCTTATCAAATAAGGAACAAAATCTAGAAAAGAATTTAGGTTTAACCATATACTAATATGGTGTACCTAAATCCAATAGGATTTCATCAAATCCTAATCCAATTGTGACTTCATAAGTCCAATTGGATCGATCCAATATTAAATTTCTTATTATGTGATCCCGTAGATTCAATTCTGTCGGGTAGTGAAATATACCATGATATCCATTATAATATTATTAAAACTTCTTTCAGTGAATTGGAACAATTCTAACTCACACCTATCAAAAATCATCGATCCATCGTGCTCTTAGTGAGCTCTCACAATCCACCAATGATATCTAACAATATGTGGTGGCAATCCAAAAAAATTAAAGAGATGGAACCTCTAAATACAGTTACCATGTGATCCGATTCTTCTATCATGAGTCCCAACAGAATCGAGGTCAAGATTAACTCGTCAAACCTCATCACTATCATATGATAGAATCATTCGATTCAAATCCAATGTAAAATCCATAGAAACACCTTTCTATCTTTCACAGTGTCATGGCCATAGGCTTATGGACTCAATCTCATGATCTACATAGGACTACTCCTCCTTTATCGAGATCGATAGATCCCATCTTGATGCAATCTAAATCCTACAATAGATATACTGCAGCCAACATACACCTCAAGGCTCCGTATGGCTAGGAGATCAAGTTATGGTATAGTCAAACTGCAGCACCCTCAAGGTAAATGGTCGATACACTTTAGGTTAGAGAACTAAATATGCAACTGCAGCTATAAACATGTCACTGATGAGAAGATAGATTTTTTTATGACTATTCATAAATGATCATGCTCAGTACTCTTGCTCTTAACAAGTACTTTCACTCCGATGTCCCTACACCATAAATTTAAGACTCATCTATCCGAAAGAAGCAATCATATACTAATCTTTCGGATCGATCACTGTCTCTGTGATAATCTTACGATCGAAAATAATTTACGAGTTAACTATAATAATACATGTCTCAAATTCTCAATTCTTGAGAATATGTGTTATTATACTTATTAATCTAATGGACGATTCACAGATACTATTAAACATAGTGTAAATAAAAATAATCTAATTTTATTAATATCAAAGTCAATTTATAAACTATGTTCTAAGAGTGTTTTGCAAGTGTTAGCCAATCTGGCACTTAGGACATACGTCCAACACATATATCACATATGCTATTTGGAATACTTGATTATTTCAATGATGGACATATTCTTTTAATGAATGTTATAATATTATATTTACTAATAATAGGTAACATTATGATTTTATTTTGTAGAATGGGAGATAGATTCAATATAGAGATGCATCATAGGGGTACTTTGTAAAGGTATCTGGAAGTGACGTATATAAAGGAAGGTGGATACCTGAGATAATTGTGATCCAAATTTTATTTCATACTTTGAGTTGGCAGACATGATCATAGAGCTAGGATATGAAAAGATATCAAGTATGTGGTACATAGTTCTAAACATGAATGTAAGTGAGGGTATTAGAGAAATTAAGAGGGACAGTGAAGTGATATAAATGGTACTCATTACACTTCAAAATGAGACCATTATGATCTATGTAGAAGCCGTTGCTATTCAAGATTTAAAAGATAAAAATACAATTGAAGTTATGGAGTCTGATACTAAGGCTACGGTTATTGATATATTAGATGTAGCTGATGGAAGTAATCAAATTGCAGCACTTGCAGGTAATGAGAAGCATACCGATGAAGATGATGATCCTGAGTACATGCTAATGGAGTCAAGTGAATCTAACGAGATTTTAAATGATGATAAGCTCATAACAGATGATGAAGAGTATGTATAAGCTAGGAATAGAGAGAATGATGTGAGGCAAAAGTGCAGTACTGATAATGTTGGTTCAGATTCAAGTGTGCCAAATAAAAAAAGACCAGCTGAATAAGAATAAAATACATTGCAGTCAGATTTTGGAATAGCCGAGGGTAATAAAGCTTTCCAATCTGCACAGATCATGAGTATCATAGTGAGTATGAAGCTTCAGATGTTGAAGACTTAACTCTAGATAGTAGTGAAAATGAACAGTTTGAATTTAGGAGTGAGAGGAGGGTAAGGCACACTTATTACAATCCAAGATGTGACAGTATGGATGTGAAGTTTTAACTAGGAATGAAGTTTGTGGGTCCTAAAGAATTTAAGAAAGCTGTTCAAAGATATGCTATAGCAAATGGATACAATATTAGATGAAAAAGAAGTGGATAGAAAAAGATAGAGGTCAAATGTGTGGACAAGTGTCCTTGAAAGATATATGCAAGTTGGATGCAAGTCGAGAAGATATTTATTGTAAAAGCTCTGAATAATGAACATAAATATTGCAGGAGTTTGAGAAATAGATAAGCTAATACTGAATGGTTTACTAAGGAATATGTTAACAAATTTAGGGTTAATCCTAATTGGAGTGTGAAAGAATATCATACATAACTATTGAAATTGGTTTATTTTGGATAGTTGTTTTTCAAACAGAGAACGTTGTATGACTTGACTTGAAATAAAATTTATCTTACTTTATTTTATTTTATTTTATTCATTGCAAATTTGTTTAGGTTAACAATTTTGATATTCGTGATCTCATGTTGTTACAAACTTATGGACTACTTCTGCTATCATCAAAAGAAATTGAAGTGCCAGTATCAATCTATTCAAGAAAGTTGCTTCAGGTTGTTTTAGGTTGTTTCAGGATTTAAAGTGCTAGTGTCAATCTGTCATCAAGAGCAGCAGTTTGTTTTAGTTAATCTGGACATTTTGTAATCAATTTTTTTCTTAGAATATGTAAGTTTGTATTATTTTGGACATATGCTTTTCAAATTAAAATGATCTGAAACAGTTAAAACAATCTAGAATATATGACAACACAAATTGGTAAAACAATCTGAAATAACCTAAAACATGACACTGGGATATATAGATATTAAGTTAACATAATACAATTCATCCTTTTCCTCACACATGAAACATCAATACAGACAAAGATCAAAACTAAGACAACAACTATCTCACAACAAAAATCACAAACTGAGACAACAACCAGTACAACAGTAGCATTATTATCCATGAGAATACAAGGGCCCTAATGTACATTTTTTCCTTTCTTTCTGCCTTGAAATATCAAGCCTTAAGTATTTGTTCTCCTCCTGCAGCTTTGCATACTCAACTTTCATTTTTTCAAGCTCATCCTCCATTTTTGCCTCCATAATCTTCAGTTTGACAGTCTTCTCTTCCAGCATTTTCATCTTTTTTCCAGCAATTTCTTTCATCTCCTCTTGAACTAGTCAAAGCTTGTCTTTAAGCTCCTTCCTCTAATTACTCAATATGGCAGCCACCTCCTTACCATGATCACAGATTTCAGAGTCAACCCATTGAAAAAAATCACAATCATTATTTTGCAAAAAAAATAGTTCAATCAATAAATATTACCTTGAATTTTAGCTAATCATTTGAAAATAGGAATACCTTCTAAGATTGGTACCACAGGAACCTCCTTCGTGAATTTTTTTTACTCCACAAAGTGTACAATGCAGCTTTTAGTTGATGATCGTATTGCACTTCATCTCCAGACACTATTGAGCTAGCTAAGATAGCTGCTCCCTCGACCATATCCAAGCTTATAAAATCATCCATTGAAAGTCTTCTAAGGATCCTAAGCTCGGTCTCTTACTAATCATCAAAGAAATGACACCCTAAATCTAGTGCTCTTCCATCGTATCGAAGCTTTTACAGCCCTCGAACCTATAAATTTTTAGTTTCATACTATAATCCAGTCAGGAGAAGGAAAGGGAATCACTGATGGAGAAGAAAATCAATGAAACGCTTGCATCTATCCTCATCCTCTTCAACCCTAATCCTCAAACCATCTCTCTTTGTCTCTGTCTCTCTTTCTCCTTTTATGTTGAATCTATCTCCCATAGTTAGCCGGTGTTTAGAAATATGGATGACATGTCATCCTAACAAGATTATACATCATCCTAGTAGGTTGACATCTTATTTTCACATATGCATCTTAATGGCAAACTTTGATACTGGCTGACGACAGATTAATATTGCAACAAATTAAATAGTACACATACTTGATTGCAAAAATTAAAAGATTATGCAAAAATTAAAAATTTTCAAAAAGTATAAGATTTTTTTTATAATTAACCCTAAAAAAAAGGATATACTGGTCGAGGAATTAAATATTAGTGATTATTATAAGCATTGCTTTGAATATTGAATAACTAAAGATTAAGTCGAGGAATTAAATATCAGTGATTATTATAAGCATTGCTTTGAATATTGAATAACTAAAGATTAATTTAGGATGGTACCGACAAAAGATAATTTAGGACCTTGAAAGATTGATTGGAAAATCATAATTTAGGACTTTGAAAGATTGAATTAAAAATCTAAGACAGCATTTTGATATAGTTCTGCATTGTATGAGAAGGATGTAATCACATCAGAGAAAAGATTAGATTGATGGTTGTGGTATTTTATGGTAAATATATTTTTGCTTTTAGCTAGTGTACTCATTGTTTGAATTTGGACGGAGGCTTAAAGATGGTAAACTGTTTAACACTCATCTATGTGATAAGTTTTGAGATTTTACATATTTTATATCAACAAAATCTTGATAACCTAAACTCGATTTTAATCATAGAAAAACTTATTTATATGGTTTCACTCATGTAAAATTTTAGTTATACATATATTCTTCTTGGATGTGTTCGATTAATCGGAACAAGAAGTGTTGTTGCTGCTCTTATGTTGGCCGTGAAGTCGGTTTATCCAAGTTTGATTGAGATCATTTTTGTGTATAAAGATTGTTGGAGAAGAAAGTTGAACCTGCAAAATAAATCTTCTTATCGGAGTTATTTTCAGTAAGAACTCTCTGATACTCAAGTTAATCGAGAAGCAGAGAACAATGAAAAGGAGAGGGGGAGATTGAAGCTTACCTTGGGCCTTTGACCTCCTTAATTGATAGAAAAGGACTAGAGGTTGTTTCTTAGATGCTAGTGGCTGTATTCGTGAAGATCTCGCTCTACATGGTAGATGCAGGTAGAGAGAGCTATCAACTAGCTGCTTAAGATGGATTATCGGCATTATCAAGATTTAAGGTTGGTCTCGTGTGTAATCACCGTCAAAAATTATGGGCAGACAAGATCTCGATTTCACCTCGATCAGACCTGAGATGAACAAATTCGAGTTTCTGAAGAGGATTGTCCTTGGCATGTGCCAAGGTCAGCCACTTTTCCCCCATAGCAAGAAGCATGGGCGGTCATGATTTATTATTTATTTGAAAAATTTTTATATAACTAGTTATAGTGCATAAAAAGATTTTATGCAATTATGAAATATTGAGATATAAAAATGATCTAAATGAACTGCACATTTAATAAAGATTCAAAATCAATTAAGTATTTTTCTTTTACCCAAAAAATTTAATAAAATATATTTTAATAAAGAAATAGTTAATTTTATATTGCAATTTTATTAATAATCAAAGAGAAATTGTTATATTTTATCCTGATGCTGATCAGGCTTGTATACATCCGACAAAATACTATCATAAAAAAGACCTGTTGTTTCAAGGGGGGAAAACAATCTTTGCAAGTTTACTCTCGTTTTTTACCTTGATTGACTCATGTTGAATATTACCATTGAAAATTCTCTCTCTCGCACTCGCTGTGGACCAGGATTTCACCCAAACACGCGAGAGTGGGAGACTCACCAGCAGACGTCACGGTTTGGATCGGCTTTGGCGGGTATCCGAATTATCGGTTCCCAGATCTATACAGCCAGATAGGGAAGCAAATTCCCAGTCCCAGACATCAAATCGCATCGTCCGTAATACGAGAGATCGCCCATGGCGGGGGGCTCCTCCTCCTCCACTGCCCCCGCCCCATCCCTGGTGGACTCGCTGTTCCAGCGCTCTCTGGATGACCTGATCAAGTCCCTCCGATCCCAGCCTGCCGGCGCCGAGCCCACCCTCCTCTCCCGCGCCCTCGCCGAGATCCGCCGCGAGATCCGCTCGTCGGACCCCGACACGAAGGCCATCGCCCTCCAGAAGCTCACCTACCTCTCCTCCCTGCACGGCCTCGACGCCTCCTGGGCCGCCTTCCACGCCCTCGAGCTCCTACCCTCCCCCTCCCCCCTTCACAAGCGCCTCGCCTACCTCGCCGCCTCCCTCTCCTTCCACCCCTCCACCACCGACGTCCTCCCCCTCTCCACCCACCAGCTCCGCAAGGACCTCTCCCCTTCCTCCCCTCCCCCCTTCTCCTCCCTCGCCCTCCACCTCCTCTCCCTCTCCGCTTCTCCAGACCTCGCCCGCCACCTCGCCCCCGATCTCCTCCCCCTCCTCTCATCTCGCAGTTCTCCCCCCTCTCCTCTCCGCCCAAAGGCTGCCGCCGCTGCCCTCCGCGCCCTCTCCGTCTGCCCCGACGTCGTTCCCCACCTCTTCAAGCCCCTCGTCGACTGCCTCTCCTCCCCCGACCCCCGCGTTGTCTCCGCCGCCGTCGGCGCCTTCGCCGAGCTTGCCTCATCCGGTGACCCCTCCTCCTACCTTCCACTCGCCCCCGAGTTCTACCGCCTTCTCGCCGACTCCCGCAGCAACTGGATCCTCATCAAGCTCCTCAAGATCTTCGCCCGCCTCGCCCCTCTAGAGCCCCGCCTCGCCGCCCGCCTCGTCGACCCCCTCTGCGACCTCCTCCGCCGCTCGTCCGCCCAGTCCCTCGTCTTCGAGTGCGTCCGCACTGTTTTCTCCGGCCTACCCGACCACGACGGCGCCGTTCGCCTCGCCGTCGACAAGGTCAAGGATTTCCTCGCCAGCGCCGATGACCCCAACCTCCGCTACCTGGGTCTGCGCGCCCTCTCCATGCTTGGCCCGCGGCATTCCTGGGCCGTGGAAGAGAGCCGGGAGGCCGTGATCCGGTCCCTCGCCGACCCCGACCCCAACATACGCCGTGAGGCCTTGCGCCTCATCATGGGGATGGTGTTCGACAGTAACGTCTTTGAGATCTCCATTCTCCTGGTCAACTACGCGTTGAAGTCCGACCCCATTTTCGCCAACGAGATACTCGACGCAGTGCTCACCACCTGCGGGAGGAATGTGTACGAGCTGATCGTGGATTTCGATTGGTATGTTTCGCTCCTCGGGGAGATGGCCAGGAACCCGCATTGCACCAGGGGGGAGGAGATCGAGCGGCAGCTCGTGGATATCGGGCTGAGGGTCAGGGATGCGAGGCCGGAGCTTGTCCGCGTGGCTCGAGATCTCTTGATCGATCCTGCTCTGCTCGGGAACCCATTTCTCTGCCGGATACTGTCTGCGGCTGCTTGGGTTTCGGGGGAGTACGTCGAGTTCTCGAGGAATCCATTGGAGCTTGTGGAGGCACTGCTGCAGCCGAGGACCAGTCTTCTCCCTCCTTTGGTGAGAGCTGTTTATATTCAAGCAGTGTTTAAAGTTCTCGTCTTTTGTTTCAATACATATATCGATCGACTGGAAATCAGTCGACTTTCATCTCTTGGCAATTCAACCACTGGAGGTGCGTCCTCCATTATAGAATCTAAGAGTACCGCTGCTGCTAGTTGCATTGCTGATGGAACTACGGGGATTGAGAGCAATGATGGCATTGCTATTGGTGACAAGCCAGCCTCTTTATTCAGTTCGATAGAGAATAAAGATCCCTTTACATGCGAATCTCTTACAAACATGTTAATTTTGATCGAAACGGCAGTTGATCCACTAGCAGAGAATGATGAAGTGGAGGTTCAGGAGCGGACAAGGAATGTGCTTGGTTTGATTCACATGTTACGAGAGATTCCAACTTGGAAGACTGAGGAGCAGGGCTTTATAAAAGATAACAGGATTGGTGAAATTGTGAACCTTCTGCAATCAATGTTTTCTGAAGAGCTAGGTCCCGTTTCTGTGAATGCTCAGAAGAGAGTTCCTGTACCTGAGGGTCTTGTTCTTGAGGAAAATCTTGCTAATCTTGCCTGGACATTAGCTGAGGATGATACTGCTCCATTCATGTCAATTTCATTTTCCCTTCGAAGTCATCAACATGGGGAAACAAAGGATAATGCTGCATCATCAGTTCAGTCAACATCTCTGCTTGCCGAACACCGTAAACGGCATGGATTGTATTACCTTCCTGCAGAGAAAGATGGGACTGAATCGAATGATTACCCACGTGCCAATGATCCTCTGTTGCCAGCCAGTCAAGGTGATGTATCTGAGGACCTTGTAAAGCTCACTGACCAATCACTGATTCCCAGAAAGGTAAAGCACACAAAACCACGGCCTGTAGTGATAAAACTGGATGAAGGTGATGGTGTCTCAACTTCTCCTTCGACAACAGTGAAGGAATCAAAAGATGATTTGCTATCTGGTGCAATACATGATGTTCTTTTGGGCAAAGAACGCAAACCATCATCATCGCAAAAAAAATATTCAGACAAATCTTCCCGAAGAAGAGTCAAAGATGTATCGGATAATGGTGAATCTGTTTCTCTGTCAAAAGAGAAGCTAGATTTGGGTGATAGAGAACATCGGAGCTCAGGTTCTAGGAGGAGCAAACATCGTAGTCATGGTAAAGAAAGACATACAAGCCCTCAGAAGAATGACGAGAAGGAAGAGAAAAATCATAGGAACTCAACAAGGAGCAGTCATCATCATGAAAGACATAAGCATAGGCAAAGAGGGGAGGCTCTTCTAGATGTGGCTCCACAGGCACCAGTTATCCAAGATTTCCTTTTGTGATTGATTTTAATTTGTTTGGTGCATTGTTTATCTGGTTACAATTTTGGAGGAATTTAGATGATGCAATGTAGTATTGTTTGTTGCCTTTCTTGCAGAGGTCAGGCCCAGAGCTTCTTTCTCCTTTTTCTTCTGTGGTGCATATCTTCGTATGTCTCCTAGTATCATATGAATTTGTTTCAGGGTTTGAACCCTGTATACTATCGTATAGAATAAATATCATTAAGATACTCTGCGACATGCTACCTTGTATTCACTTGTTTTAACTGTCATAAATTCAGACCAGGATTTTCTTAATCCAGATGAAGAATATTAAACTTGTTCAAATTTAGGAAGGATGTCTTGATAATGCCTTAAATTTCCCAAGAACTGGGAGAGAAATGTTGGAGGAAAAACAACAATGGTAGAATAGGTTTAGGCATTTAGCAAAAGGCTAAAAGAAATTCAGAGAGTAGTATGCCATGTTTGCATTGTAGATATTTTACCAAATATAAATAACCAGTCAGTCTGTACTCCTGTTTTGAAAATCAAGGCTTGCTTTGATTACTTCAATTTGTGAGGGTACTCTTAAAAACATAAAAGCCCATTATGTCAATACAAATAGTAAATTTTGAGATTTAGAAACAAGAGTAATTTAACCATAACCCTCATGATTTTTATCCATATTGTACAAATGGATGCAATAATCTCACCATACTTCTCCAGGAATAAACTTTTGATGAAGAAAGGGACACAATATTGGAACTCAATGGCATCTTTGTCTAGATCAAGATTTTAAGTATTGGTTTTTCGGTTCTGATTACCAATATGCAGCTAGTAAAATGTCGAATATTGTACATTTCTTCATACCAAAACTTCAGTATGAGGGGTGTACTGGGTATTATGCCCCTTCCAGTATGGTATGGTATCCCTAATACTGATTGGTGTGTTGGTACTTAAAACAATGGTCCAGATTCATATACAGGAGGTATGGCTTTTGATTCTTATGATGGTGAGTTTACCTTCTTGATAACGTCAAGGGAAAAAATATTGATTGTACTCAGACCCTCAATGACCAAAATATGATGCATCCTGAATATGATAATGTGAACGCCCCCTTTTCACCTCCAATTTTTATTGCGTACATACTACACTTTTGATCTGATCTGAAATGTCCTCATTTATTTATGTTTTCTTTTTTTCGCATATGGAACCACTTATTAAATTCATTCACATCCATCATTGTTTGATATACATGAAAAATGCTAGCCAAGTGTCTACTTCATTAAAATGAAGGACTAAAGTTTCAACTAAAACCTCAAACAGATCTATCCTAATCTAATCAAACTTTTTGGTTGTGGTCAATTTTAGCCAAAACTTCTAGTTTTAGCAGTTTTGGCCAGTCTTGACTAATATTGATTATTATGTGTTATTTCTATTCATAATATATTGATAATTTTATGATTTTAAGGCCATTTTTGTTTTTATTTTAGTTTGATGTCATTGTGAGTTCATTTCTACATTTCTTTAAGTAAATTCGACTAACTCGTGTCAATTTTGGGCCATCTTTTCATTCGAGTTGAAAGAAAAAATACTTATGGATGATAAATCTAACCTACGAATAAACCAAATGTACTTATTAATAACAATTATATACTTTGTTGAGTCTGTAAAAAGTTAAATGCATTTGGCTCTTTCAGTATAAGAAATTTAAGCAAAAATAGATTTTTATAGATACGTGAGATTTTCACTGTTTAAGATAATTTCTAAGGGAAAACTTGAGAAACAAGGTCTATGAGCAGGATTTAAGCCTGCATTTGCTAGATCTAGTTTAAGTCCCCAAGGCATTTTCATGAGGTATATCTAATCATTGTCTTTTTCATACTTGGTAGATTATAAACTATATTCCAGTAAATTGTACTATGTAGGATGGTATTTATTATATCAAGCTTCATACCTGTGCAAATCTGTTCCGTATTTTCACTATTATATTTACAGTGCTAGGCATTCAAGAATCAGGTTATTGATGTATTATCAGAAAAGAATTCCTTAACATTTCATCCATTTTCACATATTTTTATACTTATTTCTACTTTCTGGCTTTCATCTTTCTGAAACACACAATCCCCAAATTTGATGACTGAAAATGATAGGTAGTGCTCCAAAACTATGTGGCATATGTTTCCTGGGCTTAATTTTTCTCAGTTTTTGAATCATCATCTGTTTTTCCCAGTTTTGGCTGAAAGTTTGAAACTCGAGCAAAAATAGGGAAACGGCCAAAACTGCGGAAGACAAAACTGGAAAAGCCTGATTGAAACTGAAACTGACTTTTCAAACCTTGATCAAAACTATGCAGCTGTTATTGACCACAACTGTATGCTGCTGTGTTGCTGATTTAGTCCTCGTTAAGGTCAAAGGATAGCACTCTTCTACTCTCCAGATCCAAAAAAACATCTTTGTCATCTTAAAATGGACTTTCTAGATAAGCTATGAACTTTGTTGTCACCACTTCTTTATCCTTGTAGACACCCATCAAAGCATAACATGCTTGTGCTGTCGCTTTCCAGCTGGAACCTCTTACTTATGGTGCCACACATTGGAAATTCTTTAGGATACTGCTCTTTTTCCTGTTTCTCAAGTTTTTACTGAATGTAAGATATTAATAAGAATTGGTCTTCCTTGCTCCTGCATTATTTGCCCCGATACTTGCTCCTGATTCTGGTAACTAAGATTTGTCAACGCTGTGATCTCCTTGATGAGAATAGTTGAGGCTGGTGAATAACTTTTGCTGGTAGCACTAGGAAAATGCTTAAATTTCAATTTTGTTTCTTGTGAACAACTGTCTCAACAGGTTTTGTGAACAAACTAGTTACTCTTCATAGTCATTCAGGGAAGAATATGGACTGAATATTCTTCTGCAACTTGGAAGTGAAACTTCATCCCTTCTTCAGTTGTAGATGATGAATTATACACATTTAGTGGTCAATATGCTTCAGGTGCTTCTCTTGAGTTGTAATGGCTACATTGTAGATTAGTTTTGTTGAAATGCAAATGTGGTACTCTATGAAAATCGGTATCTTGCTGTTCTTGATAGTCAATATGAGATCTTTTTCCTTTGCGATATTTAAACTTGATCATTAATTGTTAGCTTTTTTCTGAATTCATGCCTTGCTGTAAAAGAAGGGGAAGTAGAAAATTTTCCATCTTTGCTTTAGGTTGATCTCTCAGTTAGAATGTGTGGGCTTCTTCAATAATTTGCAATGCTACGCTGCCAAGCATTTGTCATTTTTCAGTGTGCATTGTTTTTCTTGCTGCATGCATCAAAAATCTGTTAATTTATGAGGGAGTAAAAGTCTTCATGACTTAAAGAGGAATTGGTCTATTGATGCATGGATGGATCACAAACACGAGCTCTTAAAAGAAAAGCTGGCTGGCCTCTCAGTCTGTACTTCTTTGAAGGATGTTGAATTGTTGCTATCAATTGATAGGGTAGGTGGAAACTTATTGAAAGGATTAGAAAGGATGAGAGGTTATCGAATTTCAAAGTTTAAGATGCAGTGGCTTGGATATTTACAGTAGAATATTTGAAAACCTGAAAAGCATATTTTCTCGACGAGAAATGAAGGTTGCACATGTGACTTAGAAAAAGGACTAAGAAGTGCCTATGATAGGATCATGATAATATCAGTGTAATCTTTAACTAGTAACAAAGTAGCTAAAGGATAATAGGACCGTTTAAAGGAGGTATCTACATCTCTCTCAGGGAATGATGATAAGCTATACCCAAAAGAAAACAAAGAATGATGATAGTGTAATTTTCTACTCCCCAAAAGACCTTTTGAAATTATGTTGATATGTGTTTTCTTTGTAATTGAGAAACACAACATTGCCAGAAATATGATCCTCCATGTTTCGTGCCTTGTGCACATGGAACTAACGGAAATGAAAAGAACTTGTCACAACCTCATGCTCCAAAACTTGTTTCCTTCTCAACTTATCATATATCATGCATCTCCTAGTTCAGCTGATGACATGCTAAAATAGCTTTCTAAGCCTTTACACACTTTTTTTTCAAGAAATCCCTTTCAAGTTTCAATTAGTTCAAAATTATAGCTCATTTACTTAAAGACATTTATCAAGAACAGCATGTACCGATGAGGATTGAGGGCTATGATTTTGGATGTTTCTCTCAGGAAGTCCACAGAGAAAAGACTAAAGTTTTTTTTAATAAATTTTAACTGTTAGAAAATTAAGCAGTTATAATTATATTAATACTGAAAGTAAATAATCATCTGGGTCAACGAACTCTGATGGTATAATATACACCTTGCAATAGAGAATATCATTAATAGCAAGGCTGAAAAAGTATATTAGGAGACGGTGCAATGTGAAATGTCAAGTAAATGAAGAGGCTAACATAAACGGGCTTTGGATTAGCATTAAGTGATTACTGTCAAAAATAATCAACTCCGTGGTAGGATCAGTGGCAGAACTTGCAGGAACATTGAGATTTGTGGCTGGGCTATAGTGAGGGGAGTGACTGCTGGATGAGAAAGGACCATGTGATTAGGAACAGATTTTCGCTACAGCTTTGGTCATGCTAAGGATGGTAAACTTGATCATGGTTTCATTTTTGCCTCTAGTGCTATTTTTAAATTTATCATTATTGACTAAGGGAGGATGGATGTACATTAGGTAACAGAAGAGGTCTAGGAGGATTATTACTACTAATGCTTTGATACTAAAGTTACATACGAGAAATACTTGGATACATTGATCCCCATATTATGTATTTGTATGCATATATTAACAATATAAGTAGTGCTTCTTGACCAGATGAGATTTTAATGCAATAATCTCATCTGAGTGGGATCATTTGTTTAATTGTAAAATATTTTGATTGGGTAACTTGAAGTGCTTGTTCTTTTTTTTAATTTCCAAAAATATCTTAACAGTCCTTTTATTATCAGTCACTTCTATCACAATTTGGTTTAGAAATTTCTATGGTTTTGTATATGCACGCCTTTGAATTCATGGCAGAGGTACATACACACATACATACATGATAGATAGGTAGAACTCATGCCTCATTTGGTTTTGATTTTTGCACGGCGGAGTTCTTGCTTCTTCTTCATGGTTGGCAGATTTTTTTTTTCCAGATATTTGTGCAAGATGGTTGACTTCAGTATTCTCTTGGAAAATCTTCCAAAAAAAAAAAAGGTATTATCTTGGAAAATAAGTTGAAATGGTTTATGTTACTTCATATGCAGCCCAACACTGTATTCTGGAGAAAATTTTGGACCAGGCATGAACATTCATTTGAACAAGGCATTTCTTAAGCAGTAATTTGGCTTAAAGTTCATAATGGATGCATCATTTACTGATATATTTGGGTCTAGTCAATTTTTTTATTTGTATAGACTACATATTGAAGGAGGAACCCATGCTATTTGATGGATGTCACCATGGCACAGCATCTTAACAAGATGCCCTACATGAAATATCATGTACACCAGCATGATAGGTTGGATTCCATACATATATTTTTAAAATTTGTATGTCTGTGTGTCTGTCTAATCTGTCATTTATATGATCTTGTTTTAAACACGATCTATTTGCGACATGAATACCAGAAAATTGCCTTTCTTAAAAAAAGTTGGGGTTCTAGAGATGAAATTATGGCACAGAATTGCTGATGTACAAGTGCAGAGCACTTGGGCCGTTATAGTCAAAATTTTTCCCTTTTTCATTATCCTTGATCAAACTGGGAGTGAAGTTTGTTGGCTGGCTGATCTTATTTTCTTTCTTCCACAACAGGGAAGTCATTTGGAATCTAATCAACTTTGCAAGTATGTGTTCATCATTTGGAATCTAATCAACTTCGCCAGTATGCGTTCATGTCCACCCGTCAAAAGAAAAACCTTTTCTAGATTGGTGATGGAGATGTTTTTCAATTATGGTTTCATGTGCACCTGTCAGAAAGATAGTCTCTCTCTTTCTGCACAAACAGGAGAAAGTCTTGTTCAGAACTCGTGATGGAGCATTGCTTGTCGCCTCTGCTGTGAAAGTTATCCTTAACACGGCATGTAGTAGTCTGAGAGCATATAGCTAGCATGATTCCACTTGAAGACATTTAGCAGTGATTTTGGTTCGTGCAATACACTGGTATCTTCTATGCAGTTACCTGTTCCAACTTCCAAGTTCTCACCTTTCATTATTTTATTTTATTTTTTTGATGATGCGCAGGCGCATCATATCACTTTAGTGTAAATATATCCTGAACACTTCGAGCATATGATATCCTGAAACTGAAGAGGGGTCGAAGACAAGTTCTCCCCGATCATAAGGTTTTTATGGATTTTTAAGCAGCATCTTTCACTTGGGTTTTATACTTTCACGGTTTTAAAAGGGCAGAAAGGGATGTATTTTGCCTGTATTTTTTTTTTTTTGGTTTGGTTTAAATGCACAAGGTCTCCATGACAAACACCAGTTCTTAAGATGAAGTTTCACTTATAAGATCGGGGTTGGACAAATGTGGTTGTATGTTGTGAGTGCCAACTGCAGAGTTGGTAGTCTTTTGATGATACAAGAGACTTGGGTTCAATTTCTCACCTGGGTATTTGGCTATTTGCCAGGCTTCCGGTCATCTTAATTCACATACATGTGTTTATATATCCCAACACATCAAGATGGAGATCGCATATTCATTATGGAAGAGGTATAAAGAAAAGGCCCGTTGGAACAAGCGCCAAATACCTGGCTTCGCAATGTGATAGCTTCAAGGGTCCAAGGACACTGGTCTGGACGGGGAGTTTCCTGATATTCACCATCTATAATGTTAATGTCTAATGTGATTTCTAAGGGCGAGATGATACCATGAGAAGGATATTTTGAAGCTTGAAGTCTTTCATGTAACTTGCAAATGCCTCTTATCGGAGATATTATATATCCTATACAATGTGCATCATGCAGCCATGCATGCCACTAATCACATCTGTTTATTCCTATTACAATGCATTTGGATGGGTGTTTGATGAATGAAGCTCGTAGAAACGAGAGGTGGTGATCGAGGGCATGAACTGTCATGTGGTGCACGATATAACCCAACACCCTGTGGTGCCCAGTTGTCTTTTTTTTCTTCAAAAAAGTATTAAAAAATAAGAGTTAATGCACTTACCATGAATGTTTGTCCTGTCAAAGAAAGGAGACTAGAACGTCACTTACGACATATTAGGCTTTCAAATCTATTAGTAGATCCTAGGCCTGTCCCCTAAGTTTTGAAGGTTTGGTTCCTCCGTACCCACGCGTTAGCTTCCGGGAAGCAAGCCATAGTTGAACAACTCATCTCATAGTGTTCTCCTCCACCTCCAACTTTCGTAGCAATTCTACCGTCGCTACCACCATGATGGGTCCAACTTGATGAATTCAAATGCCCGAATACGGATAAAATTTTTATAACTAAATCATCTATGAAAAAAATTATGATCGGCATGTTTTGGAAACATCGATTAAAAAATGAGTGATTATATATGTTTATACACATGCGTCAAAATACTAAGAAAAAAATAATGAATAAATTTTAAGAGTATTTGAACAGTTTACATAAACATCACGTAACCGTTCTTTTTTTGATGGATATCTCAATATATGCAACGATGATCGTCCGACCATAACTTCTTTCATGACCGATCCGATTATAAAATTTTTTTCCCCCAAATACAGTTTGTCTGGTGGGCCAGGTTGACTACTGAGCCATGCAATTAGTCTAACCCGGCAAGAAGTCCCTTTCAGCTCCAATCCTACCAACCTCAAAAGTTCTATCAATTAAGGAGAATTAGATTGAGTTTAATCAGGCCAGATTATGTCAAAGCTGTGCTGGTTGGTTTCGAAAAGATTTAAGCTACGCTAGTTTGGGGGCCTGGTTAAAGTTACACGGGTTACTTTACATTTGGCAAGGATCGGAACTCTAGAAAGAGTATAGATTAGGCTTGAGGTAAGATGGGTTAGGTTGATGCTTTGCCCTAAACCCGTTATTGGCGCAGTTTGAAAAAGAATTGAAGTTTTCAATCTAAATCCAAATTCAATTATGCAAAAATTGGTTCAACCAACTCCAAGAGATCAATTAGGTCATGAAATATATTCTACAAGTTTATCCCGCTTTATCTTCTTTCTTGTTGAATCAAAACAATTTTTTTCACCCTTAGAGAGAAAATGCCGATCAGAATTGAATCCCCACACTCTTGTCCAAGTGGCAAGGAATGACACCTTCTCAACAAGCATTTGATAGTAAGAGCGGCCCGATTACGCAAGAGAAAAAAAAAAAATAAAAAAATCTTTTGTTCATTGTTCTCTATAACACACTCCATGTGTATATTTAAACAAAGCTGAATGCATACATTTAACGTATAGTAGATACATATATTTTCATATTGAAGCACACTTTTGTTGAGTGTCAGATGTATATATTTATATTTTAAGTTATTAGGTATATTTTGATAGAGCCAAGAACAAAGACTTTATCCATAAATTAAAAATAAAGCAGTTCACGAAGGGAAAGTGGACATAATCTACAAAAACAAAAACAA
The DNA here is from genome assembly GCF_000442705.2 of Elaeis guineensis. Taxonomy (NCBI): domain Eukaryota; kingdom Viridiplantae; phylum Streptophyta; class Magnoliopsida; order Arecales; family Arecaceae; genus Elaeis; species Elaeis guineensis. The sequence continues at coordinate 104,478,307 of NC_025994.2, forward strand.
TAACGAATTAACTTGTTTATGCTCTTCTTCTTTTTTTTTTTTTTGGATAATTATGCTTCTCTAGTTAGCTATTTTTTCTTTCATGATAGAGAGCAAAACTTATCCAATGTGTAATATTTAAAAAATGTATACTCAAGACTTGAACCTGGAACCTTCTAAATCTAGGACGGAAAGTGCGACTGTCTCAATGTTTATACAAAATTCTCTATTGAAATAACAATTTGTGCATACTATATATGATCCCACTATTCTTTGCTCAGCTTCTTGGTCCTTTGCAGCAGTTGAGGTTGGTGCAACATACTATGGGTATATGGATATTTTGTCCGTCTGCTCTACCATTTATATGATCTTGTTTTAAACATGACCTATTTGCGACATGAATGTTGAAAAATGCTATTTTAAAATAAAGTCGGGGTTTTAGACAGAACAGTTGATATATTTATGGCACAATATTGCTGGTGTATAGATATGCAAAAAAATCGAATTATTTGTGAGCTATTCAAACTCAACTCAACTTAATTATTATCGAGCTCGAGTAGTTTGAATAATTTTTCAGATTGAACTCAAAAATTAAGATATATACTCGATTTGAAAGTTCACGAGTCTATTAAAATTTATATATATTTTTAATAATATTATTTTTATTTATAATATATATTGATATATGTATTATCAGTGAGTTAAGGCTCGATTTTGAGCTCGAGTATGGCTCGATTTATATTCGAGTCGAATTAAATTAATCTCAAATTTTATCTTTTTTTTATCAAGATGAACTCGAGTTTAAGATATTAAGACTCGATCAATCTCGAGTTCAATTTTGAATTGGAGTATTTTGAATTGAATTGAGATCAAGTTTCTAACTATTCGATTCAGCATGGCTCTATTGCATTTCTACTGATGTATTTTGTTGGTTGGCTGGTTATATTTTCTTTGTTCCACAGCAAGGAAGTAATTTGGAATCTTATCAACTTTGCGAGTATCTGTTCATGTCCGCTTGTCAAAAGACAAATCTTTCCTAGAATTCGTGCTGGAGATGGATTTCAAGGATGGTTTCATGTGCACCCGTCAAAAAGAAAGTCTTTTTCTGAACTCGTGATAGAGATGTATAGCATTGCTTGCCAGCTCTGCTGCGAAAGTTGTCCTTAGCACGGCATGTAGTGATAGAATATGTAATGGTGGTGGAACATACAACAATAGTATGAGAAACTATATAAAACAATGGAGAATACAACTTTTTCTCACAAACCCTTCTCCTTTTTTTTCTATTCTGGATACCACTTCACCACTCCGTCAATTCTACAACAACCACCTATTTATAGGTATAAGAAATGACCTTTTGACTCCCCTAATAAATTTATCATTTAGACTTCCCATGTGACTCTTGGATTTTCCATGTGACTCTTGGCTTTTCCATGTGACTTTTGGTTTTTCCATGTGACTCTTGGTTTTTCCCACTTCAATTAAGTTTACAAAATGACCTTTGGATTTCTTCAAATATATTTAATATTTGCTTTTTCCAACACCCCCCCTTAAACTTAATTGTTCTTTCTTCATCATGCCAAGAGAACTTTTAAACTTGGTGAAGAGCTCTGCTCCTAATGGTTTAATGAATATGTCGGCAACTTGATCTTGTGTCTTCACATACAGTAGCTCTACTTCTTTGTTCTTCACATGTTCCCGGATTGAATGAAAACGCACATCAATATGCTTGCTTCTTTGATGATACACCGGGTTCTTTCCTAGTGCAATAGCCGACTTGCTGTCAATGCTTATCTTGGTAGGTTCCTTTTGCTCAAAATGAACTTCCTTCAGCAAGCTTCTTAGCCATATAGCATGTGATACACATGCGGATGCAGCAACATATTCGGCTTCACATGTAGAAAGAGTAACAATAGGTTGCTTCTTTGACATCCATGAAAAAGCTGCATCTCCCATAGAAAATACAAATCCGGAAGTACTCTTCCGATCATCCATGTCTCCAGCCCAATCACTATCCGAATAGCCCACAAGTTCAAAGTTACTATGATGAGAATAAAATAGTCCATCAGTAATAGTACCTTGGATATAACGAAGAATTCTCTTTGCTGCCTTCCAGTGCATTAATTTGGGCTCCTCCATGAATCTGCTGACTAGGCCGACTGCATATAGAATATCCGGCCTAGTACATGTCATGTACCTCAGACATCCTACCAAGCTTCTAAAGAGAGTAGGGTCCACAATCTCTCCTTCATCTTCTTTTGACAGCTTTGCTCCACAATCAACGGGGGTGCTTATAGGGTTACAATCTTTCATCTTGAATTTCTTCAAGATTTCTTTGGCATAACCTTCTTGAGATAAGAAAATTCCTTTTTGATATTGTTTGACCTCCAAACCCAGAAAATATGTCATTAACCCCATGTCTGTCATCTCAAACTCCTTCATCATGGCATGCTTGAACTCCTCAAACATTTGTAGATTATTACTTGTAAAAATAAGATCATCCACATACAAACACACAAGTAGAATGTTAGAATTTTTCTCCTTTACATACACAGCATGCTCATAGGGACATTGCTTGAAGCCATTTGCTTTGAAGTAGCCATCAATTCTTGAGTTCCATGCTCTTGGAGCTTGTTTTAAACCATAAAGTGCCTTCCTTAGCTTTAAAACCTTCTCTTCATGTCCCTTCTTCACATGCCCTTTGGGTTGTTCAACATATACTTCTTCTTCTAGAAAGCCATTTAGAAATGCCGACTTCACATCTAACTGGTAGATGTTCCAATTACTCTGTGCAGCCAAAGAAATCACCAGACGAATGGTCTCCATGCGTGCTACGGGAGCAAATACCTCCTCGTAGTCAATTCCGGCTTGCTGCTTGTAGCCTTTAGCTACTAATCGAGCCTTATATTTCTCCACCTTTCCTTCTGCATTCTTCTTTACCTTATATACCCATTTCACTCCAATGGGTTCATGACCTTCTGGAAGAGTAATAAGTTTCCATGTGTTATTCTTCTGGATTGCCTTCATCTCTTCATTCATGGCCATCCTCCAGTTTTCATTCTTCACTGCTTCTTCAAAAGAGATTACATCCTCATTAGCATATAAACAAATGAGATTAAGGGGACTCGTCACCTCATAGAGATCTTGAATGCTTCTTGTCTTTCTGGATTCTTCATTTGAAGATGGAGATCTCGTGCTAGGTGATGAAGGTGATATGGGATCTTCAACTTGAGCCTTCACTTGTTCTTCTTCTTCTTGCACCTCTATCATGTTGGTGCCCCAATTCCAGATTCCTTCTTCATTGAATTTCACATCACGGCTTATGAGGATCTTCTTCGCCTTTGGATCATAAAGTTTGTATGCCTTGGATCTCTGATCATATCCTATAAAGATGCAAGGATAACTCTTGTCATCAAGCTTGCTTCTCCTTTGATCTGGGATGTGTGCATAGGCAATGCAACCAAATACTCTCAGATGAGATACATCTGGCCTATATCTATTCCATGCTTCTTGAGGGGTCCTTCCTTCAAGATTCTTTGTTGGGCAGCGGTTGAGAATGTATACCGCACAATTCACAGCTTCCGCCCAAAACTCTTTTGGCATTTCTTTCGTCTTCAACATGCTTCTCACCATGTCAAGAATGGTCCGATTCTTCCTTTCTGCTATGCCGTTTTGCTGGGGTGAGTATGGTGCAATCAAAGTCCTCCAAATACCTTGAGATTTGCAGAACTCCTCAAATGCCTTCGAGGTGAACTCTCCTCCTCGATCTGATCTCAAAGCTTTGATTTTGCACCCGGTTTGGTTCTCCACAAGAGCTTTGAACCTTTTGAATGTCTCCAGGGCCTCACGTTTCTCCTTCAAGAGATACACCCAAGTTTTTCTGCTAAAATCATCAATAAATGTTAGAAAATAATGACGACCTCCAAATGAGGCCGGTGTGATGGGACCACAAATATCCGTATGGATGAGTTGCAAAGGCCTTCGGGCTTGATGAAATGACTCTTTTGGAAAGCTAGCTCTTGAGTGTTTTCCAATAATACATCCTTCACATATTCCTTCAGGGGTATCCTCAATGAGAGGTAATCCTTTCACCATTGCCTTCGAAGATAAGAGTTTCAAGGAACCAAAGTTCACATGCCCGAACCTCAAGTGCCATAGCCATGTGTCATCCTTCATGCATGCACTCAAGCACTTTGTCATAACATACTTGATGTTCAATATAAACATTCGGTTCTTGGTCATAGGTACTTTTGCAATCAGCTGATCATGTTTTCTTAAGTAAAGATATCTACCTTCCATAACAACATCAAATTCTTTTTCTAATAATTGACCAAGACTTAAGATATTTGTTTTCATATTAGGCACATAGTAAACATTAGAAATGAACTGTTGAGAACCATTCTTGAGTTGAATTAGGATTTTACCTATCCCCTTCACTTGAACTTTTGAGGTATCACCGAAAGAAACATTGCCTTCCACTGTCTCATCTAACTCTTTGAACATGTGTTTGTACCCGCACATATGATTGCTTGCACCGGTATCCAAGTACCAAATATTTTCATTGGAACCTTCTTCTCCCTTCTCTGCTAGTAGCAAGATACCATCTTCTCCTTCCTCCTTCTTTGCATAGTTGACCTTCTCATGCACTTGGTTATTCTCATTATGGTAACATTCTGAGGAGTAATGACCATATTTACCACAAGTATAACATTTAATTTTACTTTTGTCATACCTTCGTCCTCCTCTTGAGAAACCTCGTTGCCTTCTTCCGCCAGAGGGACCTTGTGTGCTTTCTTCATTAGGTAAGACTCCTGTGCCTCCTCTTCCTCTGCCATGTCCAAAGGAACCTCGTCCTCGTCCACGGCCTCGTCCATGACCGTATCCGCGGGTATAACTATGACCGCGATTTATTTGACTGCTTTCACTAGTTGGGCCATCCTTCTTCTCATTGATGGTGAGCTTGCACTTCAAGGCTTGCTCCAAGGATTCTTCTTTCCGCATCAAGATCCTTTGCTCATGGACTTGTAGAGAACCCATGAGTTCATCAACTGTCATAGTGTCCACATCTTTGGACTCTTCAATTGCAGCTACAACATAGTCAAACTTCTGATCCAAGGATCTTAGGATCTTCTCCACCACACGCTTGTCCTCTACATTCTCACCATTTCTTTTCATTTGGTTTACATTAGAAAGAACCTTTGTGAAGTAATCCGAGATGGATTCTCCTTCCTTCATCTTCAAAGTCTCGAACTCGCCTCTCAACATTTGGAGGCGCACCTTCTTCACTTTCTCAACGCCCTTATGAGCGTTCTCAAGGATCTCCCAAGCTTGTTTTGAGTTGGTGGCACAAGCAACCTTCTCGAATCCGGCTTCATCTAGCCCTTGATAGATGAAATAAAGGGCCTTCTTGTCTTTTTTTCTTTGATCGACAAGCGCCGTTCTTTGTGCCGCCGTTTGTGCGCGGTCATCTTGGGGTTCTTCATATCCCTTTTCAACAACCTCCCAAATATCTTGAGAGCCTAGCAATGCCTTCATTTGGATGCTCCAATTCTCATAATTGGTGGTGGTGAGTCGTGGAATGGGGAATTGCATGCTGTTGGACATATTTCCAACCTCCGAGCTCTGATACCACTTTGATAGAATATGTAATGGTGGTGGAACATACAACAATAGTATGAGAAACTATATAAAACAATGGAGAATACAACTTTTTCTCACAAACCCTTCTCCTTTTTTTTCTATTCTGGATACCACTTCACCACTCCGTCAATTCTACAACAACCACCTATTTATAGGTATAAGAAATGACCTTTTGACTCCCCTAATAAATTTATCATTTAGACTTCCCATGTGACTCTTGGATTTTCCATGTGACTCTTGGCTTTTCCATGTGACTTTTGGTTTTTCCATGTGACTCTTGGTTTTTTCCACTTCAATTAAGTTTACAAAATGACCTTTGAATTTTTTCAAATATATTTAATATTTATTTTTTCCAACATGTAGTAGGCTGAGAGCATCTAGCTAGCATGATTCCATTTGAAGACATTTAACAGTAATTTTGGGTTTGTCCAATACACTGTTATCTTCAATACAATCGTCCCTTTCAACTTCTAAGTTCTGTACTTTCTTTATATATATATATATATATATATATATATAAATATTTTTTTTTTTTTTTTTTTCGGGGGACGATGCTGGTGTCTCGTAGCTCCTCATTCTTGCAGCGGTGTAGAGATAAGCGGTTGATGAATAAAGACCTCATAACAGCTATGATTAGCTATATATACGATCATATGGTGCATAAAGATATAATTTCTCTTTTTATAGATCGTTGCGAAGAATAGTCCTCTATTTTTTTTCGAAAAAGTCTTTGAAAAATAATAATTAATGCACTTAACATAAAAGCTTGTACTGTGGAAGCGAGGAGACATTCTATGCCACTCATGACACGTCAGGCTTTCAAATCTATTAGTGGATCCTAGACTTGTCTACTAACTTTGAAGGCTTGGTTCCTACGAACGCGGGTGATAGCTTCCGGGAAGCAAGCAATAATTGAGCTCCCAGTACCTTCGTAGCAATTCTACCGTCGCTACCACCATCATGGGTCCAATATATTTGAATTCGAGTGCCCAAGTACAGGTTGGCCGCCATGCCATGCAAGTGCAACCCAACAAAAAGTCTCTTCTTGATCCCATCCCATCTAACCCCAAAAGTTCTTTCTCAAGGAGAATTGGATTGAGTTTAATTAGGCCAGATTATATCAAAGTTTGGGGGCTAGTTAAGTAACACGGGTTTACTTAAGGAGAAGTGGATTGAGTATAACTTCAAAAGTTCCTACTTAACAAAGATTTAAGCTACACCATCTAGCTTGACGTAAGTTGGGTTAGGTTAATGCTTTGTCACATAAAGTTAGAGCAGTTTGAAAATGAGTTGATGTTTTTCAATCCAAATCGAAATTTGATGGGGCAAAAATTGGCTTAATCAACCCCAGAAGATCAACTAGGTAATGAAATAAAAATTCTATTAAATCACCTCGCTCGTTTTTCTTTCTTAATAGAAAGAGTGATCCGATTAAAAAAAAAAAACCTTTTATTCATTGTTCTCTGCAGGACAATCCATGCACACATTTAAACAAAGCTGGATGCATGTCTTTTATTTATAGTAGATGCATACATTGTTATATGGAATGCATGCTTTTGTTGAGTATTAGATACATGTATTTATATTTTAAGTCATTAGATTGTATTTTGTATAGTCAAAAATTATTCATAAATTTAAAACAAAATAGTACAAAAAGCAGAAGCAATCTACGGGATAAAAACAAAAATTAATTAACTTATTCATGCTTATTTATTTATTTTTTTTGATAATTATATTTTTTTAGTTAACTATATTTTCTTTCATGATATAAGAGGAAGCTATCCGATGTGTAATATTTGAAAATATAATACTCAAATCTTAAACCTAGAACATTCAGGAGGAAAGGTGCAACTATCCCAATTTTGTACAAAATTCTCTATTGAAATAATAATTTATGGGTGCCGTAACAACTAGGGATTGGTCCAGTATACAGCAGGTACATGGGCATCTGCATTAGTCGTGCACTTGTGCTGAATGCCGACCGCCTACTTTAGACCAAATATATTGAACGGAAAGGAAAGCATCTTTTTGCAACCCATGGATGAGAGGTGGACACCTCACCGGCCAGGGGGAAGTTGGTCAACGCGGGGATATGACGTCAACTGCATTGTGTCATGCAAGCGGCGGTCTGCTTGCCGAATACTCCATCGGCAAACCATCCTTCCACCCTCCTTCTACGAACCTGCTGAGAAAGCTTCCGATGAGATTAAAAAAAACACTTCCCTTCCGCTATTTCACATATTTAAAGCCCTTACCAACCTTCTCTCTTCCTCGCAACCTTCTTCCTCCCAAGAGACTCTAAAACTCTCAGCTGCCTCCTACTCTCTTGCTGCCTACTGAACCACTTAGTTTCTCTCACATTTTGCAAGAAAGATTGAATTAAATATGGCAGTTAGAAGGCTCCGTGAAGAAGCTGAGAGTGATCCAGACCCACCCGTAACCAGACGGCTGAGAACTGCGCCTTCCTTAGCGTCGTAAGGAATCCTGACAAATTTATTTTTGATGAAAATTCCTCTTTTCGTTTGATCTTAGTTCTTATGTTTTCTCCTCGGCACAAGCATAATACTCATATTTAATTAGCTATCTTTTAATTTTTTTTTATTGCTCAATATCATGAACAACTCCTTCATAAATTGTCTTATGTATCTTAGTAAGATATACGAACTACTCCGTCATCATGGTCCAAATCAGGTGGAATACTTGCGGTGATTTTAGTTTTAAACCAGTACAGTGTTCAATTGGTTTTTTTTTTTGGGTAAAAGAAGTATGGTGTTCATTAATTGTTGCTATGGTCAGATTGTTAAATTTGCTTAACGTTTACTACTGATATGTTCTAAGAAAATTCCACCTGACTTCTTGTTCTTTGCTCTTTTTTAATTGTTTACAGTGTTATCAGAGAAGCGGTGATGGCAAAATCCATACAGAATGTCTGTTTTGCATTGGAGCCACTGCTCCGGAGGGTGGTAAGATGAAATATTCTTTTTTTTTTTTTTGGTAGATGAAATCTTTTACAAGCGATGCTTAATTCATGATTGCGTTCTTCTTTTTCCCTCCTCTAATTCCTCCCTTTTGTTAATTTGTGGTAAATGCATAAATTTTTCCTTGCTTTCTCACGTTGACTTGCAAGCAAGAATTCTTCACTGGTCAACGACATTTTCTTTCTTTGAAACACTAATTGGAAGGCAAGGCTAGCTTTAAGATTGGGCAGCGGGGACACTCTTAATTATTATAGTTTAATCATCATAACGTTATTTGTAAGCATAAAATTTAATGTAATTTCAAGTTATTCGCATCCAAACAAACGTCTCCTAGTGCTCCTAATCAAGTGAGACATCTTTCTAAACTTATCATTACCTGCACTATAATATGCTATTTATGGTGATCTATTTAGATGTTTGTAGTTTCAACTTTATTGCTAGTGTACGTTAAACAAGCATGACGTATTTATGCAGGTGCATGAGGAGGTGGAGCGTGGACTGGTTCATCTTGTGCACCCACCATTGAGGTAGGAAATATGCAGCTTCTTTTAGTACTTGATGTTCATAGCATGCATGTCCATTATAAGTTGATAATATCAGGTAGAACTATTGTTGACCTGGTCTTGTAAAGGCCAAAGATCTATGACACTCAAGGAGTCATTAGTACAGACACAGTTAGATTTTCTCCAATTTAGTAATCCCATTTTTCAATTTGACAATACATGAAATAGTAACATGCAATCATTTTTAGATCTCCGCAAATATGCATCGAAGAGGTGGAGCCATCATCATGCTTGCAACTCGCATTCGCTCAACCACTCGCACGCCCAATATTTACCGGTAGCAGGATAGAAGACACGGAGAGCAATGCACTTCAAATCCTGCTTACAGACACTCGAACCGGCGAACGATCACCGAGGATGCTCAAAATCGAAATAGTGGTCCTTGATGGAGATTTTCCCTCCAGGGACCAAGAGCATTGGACCAGCAATGAGTTCGATAGTGGAATTGTCAAAGAAAGGGAAGGGAAGAGACCATTACTCATTGGAGAACGCACTGTCACATTACGAGATGGAATGGCTCCCATTGGGGAACTTGTGTTTACAGACAATTCAAGTTGGATAAGGAGCAGGAAATTCAGACTAGGTGCAAGAGTTTTTCCTGGAAGCTATGAAGGACCAAGGATTAAAGAAGCACTCACAGAAAGTTTCACAGTTAAAGATCACCGGGGAGAATGTAAGCCTATCATGAATCCGGCTTCTTAATTAACTTGAAGTCACATAGTGATACATTCTTTCTTTTCTCATATTATATAACAATTATTCATCTTGAACGCTTGGAATCCATGAAAGCAGATTCTATCAACAGTAGGAAGAATCAAAATTATTAAATATGGAAGCAAGATAGGCGATTTCTGTAACAATATGTACTGAAATAGTATTTGCAAAATTGTTACAGCGTATAAGAAGCATTATCCACCATCCCTTGGTGACGAGGTCTGGAGGCTAGAGAAGATAGGAAAGAATGGAGCTTTTGACAGGAGGCTGGCTGATGCAGGAATTAGAACTGTCCAAGAGTTCTTGAAGCAATTGGTCATCAATCCCAGTCGCCTCCGCACTGTAAGCTAGCAACATTCTGATTGAAACCTGCAAACATCCTCATTTCTTCATTTCTATATGACACCTACCTTCTGTTATAATCAGATACTGGGGCCAGGGATGTCAGAAAGGCAGTGGGAAAGATCTGTAAAGCATGCAAAAACCTGCACCATTGGAGAGGAGAGATATTTGTATTGCAGGCAACCTTATGCTGTCATCATGAACCCTATCTGCGAGGTTGTGGGAATAATGATTGATGATGATATAATGACTCTGCAGCAGCTTAGCCAACATCAGATGGTAAAAAATTCAATTCAGAAATCACTGCTTTTGGCCATCAGAGTCATGTATGCATGGCATTTTAATTTACATTGGCATTCAATTCTTATTTGCAGGAAGATTTTAAGCAGCTGATCCTGGAGGCATACGAGCATTGCAATCAACTGCAGAAAGCTGATGGGATATCATTCAGTGCCACAGTTTCTCTACAACCAAGTAGATACCTGGGTCTTCCCTTTCTCCCTTTTTTTTTTTTCAGTTGCTATGGACTGTTCTAATTTATATTGCTTTATTCACAGACGATCCTATGAATACAGGTCTGATAGGTTCCTCCACTTGGTATTCCAATCATCAGGAGAGCTTGAGCTCGGAGTATCAAAATGGGGGCATTTTTGAGTTGGAATCTACTAATTGGATCCAAACCGCGATGCTTGACACCCCTGATCAGCTTCATGAAGGATACTGAGGGAACGATCAGAGATCCTAACAAGTTTTGATCTACTTTCAGTTTGTAAATGCTAGTGTGGTAAAGTAGTCACTTTTTCACGGCATTAATTGTCTTGCACATGTAAATTATTGTTGGTATTATATATCCTTTTGCAGCCCTGACTGCTTAATTGAGAGGATGAAAATCAAGCAAAAAGGGGCTTCTCTGAAAGAAAGAGGAACAAAATGAAAATAAGAGGAGGACAATTTTTTCATCAAAAAAAAAAAAAAAAAAATAATGCGAGGATCCATTCAGACATATACTTAATCTCATATCAGTTATTCATTGGATCAATTTAGAATATTTATATAAAATAAAAGAAACTAAATAATATCTTCCGACTAATTTTTTTGGATGAAATTTTAGATTATTGCGAATAGTATTAAAGCAAATCTGGCTCATGATCTACGTAGACTAGATACCGCAGCTTGAGTCTATTTAGAATTCTAAATTTACTATGAGTTGATCGTAGTGTTTGTAATTGGATTTGAATGGAGTTGGATCTTAAGAAATCTAGATAATATCTTCCAGCTCTTTTAATTATTTCAAAAAGAAAGAAAAAAATTACAAAGAAAACGAGAAAAGTAGATCACAGACACAACGGAAGCTCAATCTTTGCTGGTGGTTGTCGAGGCCCGCTCCTTGAATTATTTAATGATCGGCGATCAAGGAAGACTTGATGCTATTGTTCTCCAATCGGATAAACCAACACATGATGGCAACAAGAATGTCCCAACCAAGAAGGAAGGATTAGCGATACGTCTACTTAGTCTATTTCTTATTCAAGAGAGACACCTATGTGGTATGCTGCCCACAGCTTTCATTTCAGCCACAAATTTGGATACGTCTACTTAAGTCTTTTTTTTTACTTGAGAAAGACATCTATTTGGAATTCCTTGTACACAGTTTTCATTTCAGCGGCAAATTTCATAGAAAACAATCTAATTTTCGAGTTGAAAGCAATCATAGGTCAAGTTTCAACTGATTTCATTTCCTTTCTTCTTAATGTTTGCATGGGGGATTCTGTAGCTTTTTCAACATGATCAACACTACTTGGTCGATAGCCCATTCTTTTTTTTTTTTTTTTTTTTAAGACGGTAAATGATATGTAATGTTCCTACCGTGAAACAAGATGAGAATATTTAAACTGATTGTAGTATACACTAGAAAGAAATAAAATATAAATCTAATGTCACTCCACAATGGATTGTTTAAGTCTCTCGTACTTTTAGATAAAATGATATTTGGTGCCCTCTGCTTTGCCCCCAAAAATTTAGACTATAATAGTGATTATAAATCAAGACTATGATAATAATTAGATAGTTGGTGCATTAAGTTACCGATTAACTCCACTTGTGCTTCAACTCTAGTTCTATAAAACCACCAGAGTTGTTTTCTACAAGGCGTATAAGATTAGTTGGTAGCTTAAGCGAAATTCGTTGTGTACTGCAGATGATGCGGAATCGCACATATCATCTGTGATGATTGATTCGGTATCGATATTTTTTTTTTTTTATTTTTGCGCATCACATTTTAACCTCATGGTGAACCAATCACCACGAGCAGTGCATGCAGTTTTGCACCACCCGTGGTGCATAAAAAAATTCTCATAGAGCTAAAAGTCTAACCATGCCCGATCAGAGAAAGTTTCAAAGGGTATCAGCTGTAGTCGGGCCGGCCCAAGTTGGGCACTTATGCATTCTTTTATTCCGGTTGAGATCAGTTCGGGTCTGGCTCGGAATAACTCTTGCCATCAGATTAAAAGAGAAATTTTTTATGCATTGCGGACGGTGGAGAACCGCACGCATTGCCCGTGATTGATTCACGTACAAGATTGGAATATGATGTATGAAAAAAAAAATTTTTTTCACCAACTTCATATGAGAATCAATCATCACTGGTGGTGTGCACAGTCCTGCACCGCCTGTGGTGCACAAAAAATTTCTCCAGGCTAAAATATGATCGCAAGTGCCGTTTTCTTGGCGTGGGCACTAGCATGCCAAATCTGGTTATCCCCCGTTGTGTCCAGTGTCTACTACTTGCCTACGACTAGGGCTAATAAACAAGCGAGCCGTTTGGGAAAAGCTCATGTTTGGTTCAGATTTGGCATGCTCATTTAGCAATCACTTGAGTCAGACTAGTTGCCTCGCTCGAGCTCTGATCACTTGAGAGGAAGTTGTTATCTATAATTTATTAGTCTGATAATTATTTAAATGAAAATACATAACTTAGATTTATCAAAGATGCGTATGATTTACACATGATTTAGATAAAAAAACGTTGATTTCAACATCACATGATGAAAATTATTATCTTAACATTCATGAGCATTTCAAGCTCCATATAAATTAAATGAACTGGTTCAAGTCTAGCATAATTGCACAACTAGCTGTCCTTGAGTTAGGCCTGGTTAATGAGAGTTCAAATCATTCGCACCCAGGTCTATAGGCCTTTGCTGAAATGCAGAGCTCACATATATATGTGCTAGGTGGTTTGGGTTTATTTAGATTAAGTGATCTGGTTAACTTTTATTTTGGTGGATATAATTAGTTAGAAAATTAACTGGTTGGGCTAGCTTTGGATGGGTCCATCGTCCAATCGGACTCATTAAACTAAATTCTGTGACACAGAAGACAAGGCTCAGCAAACCAAACCCGTACTTCCGGTTCTTCTGGTCCAAGCGCGGACAAGCGACCGACCGATAGGGTCATTATCATGAACTCGTTCCATTAATTTCTCGAGCAGTGTTAGAACAATTGCGATTACTACGACGTATCTAACCCCCTTTTTTTTGGTTTTTTTTGACTATTCTACGCGTAAAATTAAGCATCATCCAGAGTCTAGTCCACATATGCGTCAACCGCGGTCGGTTAGTCATCAGTCAACGGTCAACACGAAAACATGAGGTCCCACGTGTCTAGTAACATGCTTCATCATCAGAAAAAGCCAAAATATTGAACTCTCGCACAATCGAAAATAAAAAGGGGTTAACGCAGGTTCAAAAACCTACGTACAGGAATGGAAGCAATTAATGTCACACCAAGCTCTGTTGTGAGATTTTAATATTGGACAGCGCTAACTATATCTCAAGTATTTCACTTGGATTTTTTTCCCCTCTTTTAATTAAAAAAGGAAGGCCAACAGTTCAAACTAGTATTGCAAATTATCATATTAATAACTTGATGAATATAATCAACCAAGTTGAATAAAATCTGGTTATATATTAGGTAGCTTTTCACCCAAAAAAATTTAAGGTTGATATTTTTGTCCTGAAGGACTGCCATGTCTTTTTTTTTTTTTTAAATGCTCCAGATATTTGACGTAAATGTCATGTTGGTGTTATATAGAAAAGATTGGGTGTTAAAATAACACCATAATGACAATTAAGAGCTCGGAAGTTCTAGATTTTTTTTTTCCTGTTCCCTTGTTATTTTTTATTGAATATGGGTAATAGTCACGGCCTTCTTCATTCCCAACTGAGGTCCCCATTCTACACGGTAGGGGATGGGTGAGTGTCACATGGGATTTTAACCATTCACCAGACAACCCGTCAGAGAGGGAATGTAGCCGGAAATATTGTGGTGCGTGGGCCTAAAAATTTTGATTTTTTTTGCTTTTTCCTGACAGAACTGTTCCACAGGAAAAGATGTTAAATGTTAATGGTCCCTGGTGGAAATCGATCCTAACCAATACAAATATACAGCACGTGGATCTAACCTCAGTGGTGGTAGTTGGCAGTAGTTGAAGGTTAAAGTTTAAACAGGATGACGTCCGCATTTTTTTCTACGTCAGCCTTCTCCTGGGCCACCCTTCCTCTCATTTTCCAAACACGCGCTCTGCACCTTCTGCTCATAGTTATTATATTACACGTAACGGCCCCACTGCAACAGCTCAGTTCTGCATATAAATACAATGCCTGCCCTTCCCATGGCTTCTCATGTGATCCTTTCTTGCTGCTCTGCCATCTTCTCCTCATCCAAATTTGCTCACTGAAATCTTCTATCAAACAAGCCATTCTACTCGAGTGCCAAAATGGCAGGTAAAAGGCTTCGCGATGCATCCGGTCACGAGCTCGACACAAAGGAGGACAAACGGATGCGATCCCTGCCTTCTCTCTCAACGTTCGTAGCTAGCTTGCTCCCATACTAGTTAATATGGATTCACACACATGCACAGTGAATCATGGTTTGCAGTTTAAAGAGGCGTAATAACCTCGGATTTTCAGATGGAGTTTTAAGTGATCGAATAGAACATTTAAATAGCCAAAAGAAGGTCCCTTCTTCTTCTTCTCTCTCTCCCCTTCTTCTCACCGTTTGAGAAGATTGCCACGACCTTCATTTTGCGAGGAAATTATATATATAGATTTTGAGGAAAATGGTAGATTAGGACCACCACACATTTCATTAGAGATGGAATGGCTATAAGTGACCTGAAACCATAGAGGAAAACAAACATGGCAACTTACCTGGACGGGTGATCAGGAAATTAAGTTGCGCATCCGGTGGTTTTTAGATCATTGATATTATTTATATCTTTTAGATCATTGATATCATATTTTGTATTCTTATTCTTTTGCTGAGCTTCTATCTGCGATTATCTCTTGCCTATATGTGTCTGAAATATAGGTTATATGGGTCATGTATATTATTTTACAGGCCTAAATTAATCAAATTATAACTCAAGATAAATTTCATTAAAATTATTTTAGAACATTGATTTTATGAATTGTGATAGTACTCTGTGATGTTTCAGCTGTGTATAAGTTTCAGTCATTGTCATATCACTCGTTAGTATCGGTTTTTGTTTTAGGAGTAGCTTGTTCATATCTGTTGATATTGTTTGCATGACATTTTATATTTTTCTTTGTTCCCTCCTGCCCTTAACAGTATAATTAGGGAAGCTGTGAAGGCACAATCGGTGCAGAATTTCTGTATGGCTTTAGAACCCTTGCTTCGAAGAGTGGTATGACAAACTTCTCATATTTGATTCTGTTTTCTTTATTATCTTCGATTCCCATAATTAGTTGGCGAGTTGGGTTTAGTCCTCCGGTCAAGAAATCATCTAAATTTTTATACCGAGTCAAATGGCCTTATTCTGGTCATTTCACAGTTTGTTGGAGATTTAGATTCCTAACCTTTTATCAATAGCTAGACACAAAATATTAGCAACCACTTGTGTTGCATTTGCTTTAGGTGAGCATGCAAGAAGTATTGATAAATATTCCTCAAGTTGGCCCTTTGCTGTTCATAGATAATTAGCCATAAAATTTCTTGAATTTGTGGTGATATATTTCTTTTATTTTCTTTTGCGAATAGTGTTAGATTTCTTTTATGTGGAACAAGTTAATCCCTGCAAATTCATTGTAGCATTAAAATTAACCTAAAAAATATATGCTGGAGAATAAATAATTGTCGCAGAATGAACTTTCGTTGTCCAATTGTCCTTTTTATAAAAATCTTCTATTTATTTAGGTCAAAGAGGAGGTGGAGCATGCACTATTTCAAGGGGCACGAGCACTTCAGAGGTACAATTAATGACACTCTCCTTAGCACTATTATTTTGATTGCACTTTTTTTTTTTTTTTTGGTACACTTCTTTTAGGAACATTCTTTCAGTCGCCATTCAGTGACCGAATTTATTAATCATAGTAATCTCTCTCTAATTTCACAATCCATATTTGGAGTGTAAGGGAGAGGAGTAACCATATATATTTCGAGAATATAGCTAAAATAAACAATAAAGATGACACTGTGGTCACCTTATCTTTCCAGATCTCCCCCAATGCAAATCCAAGTAGCAGAATCATCATCAAGCTTCAAGCTTATTTTCAGTAAACCACTTTCACTCCCAATCTTCACAGGGAGCAAGATAGAAGATGAAGATAATAATCCACTCCAAATCCTCCTCATAGACACAAAAAATGGGAAAAGGCCCCTCAACCCCCTACCATCATCCATGAAAGTAGAAATAGTGGTCCTCGATGGTGATTTTCCTTCAGAGA
The DNA here is from genome assembly GCF_000442705.2 of Elaeis guineensis. NCBI lineage: Eukaryota > Viridiplantae > Streptophyta > Magnoliopsida > Arecales > Arecaceae > Elaeis > Elaeis guineensis. Next base: position 104,495,269 of record NC_025994.2, read on the forward strand.
ATCATCACGAGGATTGGACTAGTGAAGAGTTCAAGAACAGCATCATTAGAGAACGAACAGGGAAAAGGCCATTGCTCATCGGGGATGTTCTCGTCAACTTATTAAGAGATGGGATCGCTTCCATTGGAGAACTTGCATTCACAGATAACTCAAGTTGGATAAGGAGCAGAAACTTTAGACTTGGTGCCAGAATTGTGATGGCGAGTAAGGAAGAACCAAGCATGATTAGAGAAGCAATGACAGAACCTTTTGTTGTCAAAGATCACCGAGGAGAACGTAAGTATAGTTTTAACTTTTTCGTGATTCATGTCATAGTGATCTCTCTATAGGGACTCATCCATGCATAAGATGTTATAATCCTATTATCCTAGTATTTTGCACATAAAATTAATGCAAACTGCATTTTCTTTTTTTTTTATTCATATGGGTGATGAATAATTCTTTTGCATTTCATAAAATAGTTAGGGTCATGTGTGATAGCATGGGACAAGTTGTTGTTTTTTTTATGTTTTTTGCCAGCAGAGCTGGCATTTTTAAATCAACATTGTAATTGCACGACTTAATTTAAAAACGATGGTTAGACAAATTAATAAGAACAGATTTTCAGAAACATTAACGAACTAATTTAGAAATTAACGACCCAAATCATAGTGAGTTATTTAACTTTAGCATCAAGAAGACAGATAATGCACGTAATTAGCTTATAAAAAATAAATGAGTTTTAGTACATATGGCACTGATTATAACCACCTAAAATATCATTGCACTAGTTCAAGTTTTAGGTGGACTTCGAATTCTTGGAAGACTCATGGTCTATTCTTTGAAGTCTATGATCAAAAGCTGCAGGGCCCCAGTCGACGTAAAGAAACCAATATATGCTACTTTTTTTGAAAGTAACATGTGGTCTTTTACCAAATTCATCCAATATTTTCTTGCAATGTTCGCATTCCATGTGGCATTAGGGGATTGGAGCTTTGTATGGCCAACTTTTGTGAAGCAGCATACTATGGTACACCTGACCAGTAGACCCGAGGTTTGGTTCATCCATGTCATTCTCTATCAGACTCTCATCCGGTGGTTCTCAAAGGAAGGAATCTTGTTGAGTAACTACGAGCAAAATACAGCGGTTGGTGGTGGATCTCTCCCTCAATGCACCGTATCATCTTTCTGTGAATTGAATCGGTTCCCATGCATCACACCAATACCTTTGTGCCATGACTTTTGAGCACTAGGATTGGGCCATTTCCCACTTTGTCATTGCAAGTTTTCTATTTATTTATTTATTCTTTTTCTACTGTATAACTGTTATTACTGTAGAAGTAGTCAATTGCTTTCTTTTTTTTCCCCTTTTTTCCCCCAGTTTTAAAAGCCCTTATGATTTAACCAATTTCAAATCTCTCTAGTGTACAGAAAACACCACCCACCAACTCTTGGAGATGAGGTTTGGCGACTAGAGAAGATAGGGAAGGATGGGGCCTTTCATAAGAGGCTAGCTGCCAAGGGCATCAAGACTGTCCAAGACTTGTTGAAGTTATGGGTTTTGGATCCTCATCACCTCAGGGAGGCAAGCACTATCATAAAACTGCCATTTTTCATGCTTCCAAGTTCCCAAACTTCATTCTTAGTCATAACAAATACATACATTGTGTTCTATAAGGCTATGCAATATTTAACTTCTTGAATTCAACCAGATGCTCGGAGCAGGGATGTCAGACCGAATGTGGGAAGTAACCATCAGTCATGCGAGGACTTGCAACATTGATGACAAGATCTACTTGCATCGTGCGTCGAATTGCACTGTTCTGTTGAACCCCATATGCCAAGTCATGGGGGCTGTTTTTGATGGATTAACATACTGGCCAACCCAGTTTAATCCTATGCAGAAAGTGAGTTTCTGATTCAGTGCCTATGCCAATATAAGACTGCAGGCCATTTGTTAGTTCTAACAGTGTCCCTCAAAACTGATGCAGAGTTATGTAGAACAGCTGGTCTTAGAAGCATACAGACACTGGGATAGACTGGAAGAGGTTGATGGACCCTACAATACATATAGTGCTTTACTGCAAAGTACCAAGATCCCTTCCTCATTCCCAAGTAACATTTAACTATCTTTTTATTGTTCATTTTCTAATGTCTTGAAGTTCTGCAGATGAGCCAGCCCAGCAAGTTGTTATGGGGTCCTCCAGGTATTTGGGTCACGAAGAGAGCATGAGAAGAGAGTGCAAAAACTGGGAATTCAATCAAGTAGGTGGTCTTGTGAGCAATCCTCAAGTGGAAATAAGTTGCTGGATGCAAACAACCACAAAAATTCAACAGCCAACAGTTCAACAAGGCGATGCATACGATATGTCAGACTTGTCATCAGACACGACTCTGTCTTAGATTTAGTTCAAGCCATATCCATTTGAATCTCAGCTAGAGACTTATGCAGTGTGCTAATAGGAGAATCCTTGTTACTTGTGTAGTGAAGGATGTATTATAAATCCCTCCCCAAAACACAGAAAAAAATGTGTTAAGAACCCCTTTGCACTACACTGGTTGCTGATTCTCAGATATTAAGTAAATAAAATATGTCATAGCTATGTTGATGTGTCCATGTTTTCACCCATTATTTGTGGTACAATCCCTCAGCTCTAATATTATGAAGATGGAATCAGTGTTCTTATTTGACCCCTCGGATCCACCTAAGATACCAGGAAAAACTGTCTTCTTATGGTCTTTTGGCATGAAACTTGCTCATCAAAGTTGGGAGGGGGTGTGGTGTCGTGGGGGGATGCCTTTCCCTACATATGATTACTTTCCATACAACACTAGAGAAAAGACAACCTAGGCTGCTACTCAATGTACTAAGAACTACAACCAGAGTATCCAGGACTTTTCACTCTTCATTTACTAAAGATTACATTTGGATTTACCTTAGAATCATGCTACTTTATAATTTGAGAAATTACAACATATTATTATAGAATATGTCTATCTGACTATTTGTAGAAATTCACTTTTTTTTTTTTTTGAAGTCATAGAACTGAAAATTTCTAATATCAGTAGAGTTGCTCAAGTTTCTAGCTTTCTACTTCTATTATGTTATAACTTTGGTGAACTGCAATAGTAGTCAAACGTCTCTAGTTTAGCAACTGTGGTTCGGAGTTCGATTACTGGATGATGCATCTCTAAATGGACTTGACAATTATAGTGTGGGTTGGTCTCCTTCCTTTCCTCTTAAAATAAAAAACACTTAGACATCTTTGAAAATTCTAATTTTTTTAAAAAACCAAACATTTTGAACCAACTAAAAGCAAAAATCATGACTTTAAATTCAAAATTTTCAAATGCTGTCTTAATGACTTCATGTGAATTTATTTTCATGACTGATACTTGTTCATAGAAGCAGGTGACTTTTCATTCCCAAGCGACCTAGTTTACTGCATACTGATTGTAACTTTGAAGAACTCCTGGCTTGGCTTGAATCTCCTAACTTGCCTACTTCCATATTTTTGAAGCCTAAAGCTCAAGATAATGGAAGGAACATCTTCTTTGGGTTATAGAGTTAAAAAAAATGTTCAGGGCTAAAAAGGCTAAGCTGCTTGGACTTGATGGTTAGGCCTTTGGATCTGAAAAGTTGATTCTCCCCAATTTTGGCATCAGACATGGACTGCTTTTGGTGCAAGAATGCCTTCTGAATGCAGCTGGAAGCTGAAAAAAAAAATGGAAGCGGAAGTGTAACAAGTTTTCTTCTCTTGTGCTTTTCGGTAGCACCTAATGTTGGTTAAAAATTTTGGTCGAGAATAACTAAAGCGAGGCATATGCAATGGATATTGTTCATGAAACTTATCATGGATCTTCTCTAATCCCTGCAGGTCGAGAGTGGGCTATAAACAAGCCAAAGCTGAGGCCTGGTTCAAGCTCGGCTTCTATAATAATTGAACCGAACTTGAGATAGCCCGTACAGAGGGATTGCATCGTGGACGGTGTAAAAAATTCAATGTGGAGTGTATCCTTTATGTAATTGGTTCACATAATCATCATTTTTCAATGTACATTTAATGCTTGCAATTTCACTTTTTCATTTGAAGATTTTGAATGACGAAAATATCCCTATCCTTTGAAAAAAATTATGATATGCTATGTCCATATTATGACATCCTGTATGTAGAAAGTCATAATTTTGATGTAGGATGTTATAATTTTAATGCAGAATGTCATAATTTTTTTTCAAAAAGCAAGAATATTTTTATCATTCAAAATTTTCAAACGAAAAAACTGAACTGCAGGCATTAAATGCGTGTTAGAAAGTAGTTGGATAAAAATACCTCTTCTATATTATGACATTCTGGATTATATTATGACATCTTGAACTATGTTATGACATGCTGTATGCAGCAAATCATAATTTGACACAGGATGTTATAATTTTTTGAACCATATTATGACATCCCGAGTGTAGGAAGTCATAATATGCCATAGCATATCATAATTTTTTTTAAATAGTAGAGGTATTTTCATCACATAATTTTTAAATAAAAAAATAAAATTGCAAGCATTAAATGTGCATTGGAAAGCGGTGGCTACGTGAACTAATCACATAAAGTGGTGCGCTTCACATCGGATTTTCTACACCGCTCGCGATGGATAAAGAATTTTCTAGCTCATCTAATCTGCAGCCGATCTTGAGCTATTCGAGAACAACCAAAAGTTTAAAATTATTTGAGATTTCTTTTTATATATTTGAAAGAATGATAACAAGCAATTCATTTGTAGATCAAGCTTCTCTCTTTAATCTTTTTTAGAGAGAGAAACTCTGAGAAAACCTTTCTCCCTCCTCTCTTTGAGCACCGAGGCTCCTCCAGCGATCTCTTCCTCTGGTGGCCGACCGACCTTCAGTGATCTCTTCCTCTGATAGCCGGCCAACGTCGGCCGATTGTCGAGCTCTCTCTATTTTCCTTCTCTCTCTCACTCTCCCTTTCTTCCTCTCTTTCTTCTCTCTTCTCCTTCTCTATCTCTCTCTCCCTCACCCCAATATTCCCTCGATCCTCTCTTTCTCTCTCCTCCAATTGTTCCCTTGAGTTGGCAAGGACATCTTCGGCCAGGAGCCGGCTATTCTTAAAACCGCCCCCCCCAGATGCGATGAGCCCCTCCCCCTCTATTTGTTCCTATTGGACTGCAGCTGCTGGCCCCCTTTTCTCTTCCCTTTCTATTCCACTCTCCCTCTCCCTCTCCCTCTCCCTCCCTCTATTCCCCTCTCCCCTCGTCTTCTCTTTGAGTCCCATCTCCCTCCACCTCCCTCTCTTCTTTTTGAGTTCCAATCCCCTTCGATGGATCTCTTCCTCTGGTGGGCGTTGGACAGTGGAAGGCCGAGCCCCCTCACTTTCGCCTCCTCCCTCCCTCTCTCTCTCTCTCCCTCTTTTCCTACTGTGGCTGAATGGTGGCCATGCCCCTCACTTTCACCTTCCTCCCTCTCTCTTGTTCTCTCTCTCCTTCCTCCCCCAACCCTATGTTTCTCCCTCTTTGTCGGTCCTTTTCGACGATGGATCATTTTCTGATGGAGTGTTGATCTACTCCCCCATCTTCTCTTTCTTTCTCTTCACTAGCTATTCTTGGCGGCAGGCCAAGCTAAGCGTACTTCTTTCCCTCTCCTCGATAGGGTCAGTTGCTGGTCTTATCTTTCTTTTCTCCACAAACTATTTTGGAAACCCACTGAGAGCTGGCTAATCTCGCACCCCCCCGGCATGTTGAGCCTCTCTCTTTGTTGCCTGGCTTTCGCGAGGCATCGCTGATCTTTTCTTGTCGGAATCCATGACTGACTTCTCCATCGCAGGGCATCTCCCTTCTCACCTCTGGTTGGGCCCCCATTCCTCCCCCCTCCTCCCTTCTCCCTTCCTCTGGCCTTGAGGACCTCTTTATCCTCAAGTGGGATCTTCCTCGGTGCGGCCCCTGTTCTCTGCTTTCTTCGAGCCTTTGCTGGTTGAAAAAATCTTGGTTTCGGACTGCTTCTCCTTTCTTTCGATGTTGAGATCGAAGCACTCATTCTCCAACTATTTTTGAGTGATGGCTTTCCTCTCTATTTTGCAACCCTCCTGATATCAGATTGTTCTCTTCTCTCCCGACATTGGAATCGAGGCACTCATTGGATCTAGTTATTATTTGTGAGCCTGCTCCTTCTCATCACCAGCATCTGCTCTTCTCCAATGGCCCACTTCCTCCCTAACTGCCGAATTTCCTCTTTGAGCTGCTGGTGTCGTCGTTGATGAAGCCGGAATGACCATCCATGGCAATGTTGAACGGAGGTGTCGCCGAATTGTTGTGAAGCCATTAGTCCCCCTTCTTCTACTGGGACAAATTCATTCGACGATCTCCTTTAGTGGTCAGCATTGCTTCTTTCCCATCGGCGACGGAAATTTTTTTTTTAATTTAAATTTTAAATTTGAATTTCGGTGTCGATGGTTTGTTGGGATTTCTAATGGGGTTCTTTTTCTCTTTTTTATCCTTTTCTTTTTTTTGCACTCTCTTTTTCTTAATAAATTTGATAAGTTTTTTTTCCTTTTATATATATATATATATATATATAAAAGCAAGATATTGATTATATTTTAATTTCATAATTAAAATATATTTTTATTCTATAAAAAATATTAATTTATAATATATAATTATAAAATAATTAATAATAATTAAAATAATATATACTATATTCAAATTATTTATACGTTAGTATTTTAAGTGAATTCTGCAATTAAACAAAATTTAGCGTGGGGTTGGGGAAATGCGATGCGCCGAAAGTGGATGTAGAGTGGGAAAACACGTGAAAACAGATATAATGACAGGCCTCATGGCCAGAGTTATCATTATAATATTAAAATAGATGATAAAAATTAATAACCAGCATGTATGATGCATAATTTGAACCATAATGAAACGCTTCGGTTCTATATCCACCAGGCTAATCAGGACGTTCTAATCACGCCATAAAGATTATTGGGTGGATGTCTAGCCAGGACACCACCTCTCAAGATTCTTTCAGTACCACGCGATACAGCAGGAAGAAAGAAGAAACAAAATAAAAAGAAAAACAATCAAAATACGTGGATCAGCCACAAAAGGACTCGCCTCCACGGGGCATGCAAACTTCACTATGAAAAAAAAATTTTACAAGAGGAGACCTCACCCTCAACCCTTGTACACCCAATTCTCTCTCACCTGAAGTTCCTCCTGCAAAAGCTCTCTCTCTTGGAGATCCCCCTGAACCCCTGAAGAGCCTGGCGACCGCTGTCCAGGAGCCTCCTGCTTCTTCTCTCACAGCGCTCTCGCCTCTCTCTCTCTCCTCGGATTCGTACGGTGCGAGAAAACCAACCCACTCTCTCTGTTCATCACAGTACCCTTTAAAGGGTTAAACAGGGTTTAAAACCTAATTAGATTAGGTTTAAGAGTCCTAAACAAGCCAAATCAACGTCCCAGACCGTCGGATCAAGACCGGGAGCCCCCTGGGCCCTTAGATCGTGCTCCGGTTCATGGAATAGTGTCGTGGACTGCGAGAAACGCGTGAAAAATGCCCACGCGGTCCACAGGCTCCGCCGTGGACCGCTCGATCCACGGTGGATCGGGGCAAAGGGGCCGCGGGCCTGGGTCGCGCGTCCCGCGTGGGCCTAGGTCGCGGTCCCGCGCAGGCCTGGGTCGCGCGTCCCACGCGCCGCCGCCTGCAGCCGTGCCACTACCGCCCGCCGCTGATCGCCGGCGGTCCTCCGCCGCCTTGATTCTCGTACCGACTTCAAAAGCTCGTATCTCCTCCATCCGAGCTCCGTTTCAGATGATCTTGATCTCGTTGGACTCCATTTTTCGCCGCGAACCTCGCTATGGGCTCAATGTGGGCTGAATCTCGAGACATCAAATCCTAACAATCTCCATCTCGACTCGATATTCGGCCTCCTCCAAACTCCGAGAGCTTCTGGATCTCCTCGCCTCCATGCCCTGGGGCAATCGCCTGCTGATCATGGATGGGCAAACATGGGAGTCAAGCCAGGCTGCTCGATCCCATCTCCATCGTATGCTGTGCTCCTCCTGACCTGAGACCTGCTCGGGGCATCATCCTGCGGCAATAGAAATCTCACCTTGTGACGTCGCCTCTCGTCCTCCCGAGTCTCCTGTCTCGTGCCCGATCCATCTCCTGGAGCTCCACCTCGCTCTGAGCTCCACCTAGCTCCCGAAGCTCCACCTCGCACTGGGCTCCCTGCCAGGTAATAATATCCTCTGCTCTCCTTCTTCTCCTCCAGCACAATCCTATCGCCGCATAGCACCCTCAGGATTCCTCCACCAGCTACCGTCCTGTAGCCTCTCGAATCCAGTCTGCTAAGTGAGATAAGATTCTGCTTGAAATCAGGTATGTATCGGACCTCCCCCAATCTCCTCACTGCACCGTCATGTGTCCTCCAGCTGACCGTCCCAATGCCTCTGATCGCACAGCTCGATCCATCCGGCAGATATACAGTGCCCTCACTGTTCTCCAGGGAGTCAAACTGCTCCTCTCTGCAACACACATGATAGGGGCATGCAGAATCTAATATCCACTGCTGGGAAGAAGTAGATACCTCGTCAGATATCTCCAGGACATCTCCATCTGAATCACTGCTGGCCGTCGCTACAGCAGCCACCGTCCGATTTTTCAGTTGAGGGCAATCTCTGACTAGATGCCCCAACTCCTCACACCGGTAACATCTGGTTTTGCTCAAGTCCCTCCTGGACTTAGACCGCCCTCGTTGCGATCTCCTGTCGCTCCGTCTACCACCTCCTGCTCCTCCAGAAGTCACCAAAGCTGAGCTACCGCCACCAGAGCTCGAAGCTGGGTTCTCCCTCCCGAGAACCTCGTTCTGGAGTATCGCCGCGGTGACCTCGTCCATCTTGATAGTGCTCTTCCCCACTAGAAGAGCAGTCACCAAGGACTCATACGAAGGGGGAAGCGACGCCAGCAAAACCAGCGCCCTGGTCTTCTCCTCAACATTCTCACCAACGCTGAGGAGGTCGGTGAGGATCTTCTGGAAGTGGCTCAAATGCTCCTGCACGCTCTGTCCCTCAGTCATCTACAGTTGGTAAAACTGCCTCCAGAGAAAAAGAGTGTTGGTGAGAGACTTCGCCATGTACAACTCCTCGAGCTTCGACCACAGCACCGTCGGGGAAGTCTCGCTCAGCATATGGATCACCACCTCATCCATCAGGTACATGCGGATGGTACTCACCGCTTGCATCTGTAGCCGTTTCCAATCCCGCACCTCCATGGTGGTCGATTTCTCATCGCACAAGAGAGCATCGATCAACCCTTGTTGGATGAGCACGTCCTTCACCCTTGCCTGCCACAAGGAGAAATTGCTCTTACCATCGAACTTGTTGATCTCCATCTTGATTGTTCCTGTTTTCTCCATCTTCAGTCTTGCTCACCACCGCTGCAATCTGCGTCCTTGTACCGCCTTGCTCTGATACCACTTATTGGGTGGATATCTGGCCAGGACACCACCTCCCAAGATCCTTTCAGTACCACGCGATGCAGCAGGAAGAAAGAAGAAACAAAATAAAAGGAAAAACAATCAAAATACGTGGATCAGCCACAAAAGGGCTCGCCTCCACGGGGCATGCAAACTTCACTATGAAAAAAAAATTTTACAAGAGGAGACCTCACCCTCAACCCTTGTACACCAAATTCTCTCTCACCTAAAGTTCCTCCTGCAAAAGCTCTCTCTCTCTTGGAGACCCCGCTGAACCCCTGAAGAGCCTGGCGACCGCTGTCCAGGAGCCTCCTGCTTCTTCTCTCACAGTGCTCTCGCCTCTCTCTCTCTCCTCGGATTCGTACGGCGCGAGAAAACCAACCCACTCTCTCTGTTCGTCACAGTACCCTTTTAAAGGGTTAAACAGGGTTTAAAACCTAATTAGATTAGGTTTAAAAGTCCTAAACAAGTCAAATCAACGTCCCAGACCGTCGGATCAAGATCGGGAGCCCCCTGGGCCCTTAGATCGCGCTCCGGTCCACAGAATAGTGCCGTGGACCGCAAGAAACGTGTGGGAAACGCCTACGCGATCCACAGGCCCCGTCGTGGACCGCCCGGTCCACGGTGGACCGGGGCAAAGGGGCCGCGGGCCTGGGTCGCGCGTCCCGCACGCCGCCGCCTGCGGCCGCGCCGCTGCCGCCCGCCGCCGGTCGCCGGCGGTCCTTCGCCGCCTCGATTCTCGTACCAACTTCAAAAGCTCGTATCTCCTCCATCCGAGCTCCGTTTCAGATGATCTTGATCTCGTTGGACTCCGTTTTTCGCCGCGAACCTCGCTGTGGCCTCAATATGGACTGAATCTCGAGACGTCAAATCCTAACAAAGATATTGTAAATTTTATAGTTACCATTTTAATTTTATGTATCAGCTCTTTGGTGCACCTAGGAGCAAAATTATCCAATAATATGTATCATTTAGAATCTATTTGAAAAATCCAATGGAGTTGGACTGGATTTTATGTTAGTCTGCCCAATCCCTTTTTTCCAAAAGTCCGTTCTAATTTTGGCATGAATATCATCCATAGATATATTGGGTCGCAGGATGAAAAGAAGAATCTATGCAGATTTTTTTTTCCCACCCACAAAATTTGAACCGGAATGGGATTGGGTTGATTTAGACCTTATTTAAATAGATTGTGTAATCCATGATCCCAGAAAAAATCCAGCAGAATTTGACTGTTCTTTCTAGAAAATCCAAGAGGATTGGATTGGATTGGATTTTTTCACAGAAAACGAGTCTGTTAATCTTTCCGGTTCACATTCTCCTAAGCGTCTGTCCTTAGCCTCAGTCCCCGGTGCAAGTTTGTTGGACTATAGGAAGAAAAAAGTTTATAGAATTTTTTTTTGTTTTTCTCTCACTGGATTTAAGTTAGGAAAGATGGTTTTATATATGCAAATGGATGTCCCACTCCATGAATCCAATTATTTTCATAAAATTAATAATTAATTTTATATTTTATATAAAAAATTAAAAATAAATTTTAAAATTTATTTTTATATTTAAAATAATTTTTTATTTAAATTTTATATAAAATTAATTTTTTATTTCAAACATAAATTAAAAAAAATATTTTTAACTAAAATAATTCTTGAATCTTTATACAGTAAGACGATATTTCTTTATAATAAAATAATATTATTTTATAATAAATTAATATTATTTTACAATATATTTATATTATGATAAGATGATACTATTTTATAATAAAATAATATTATTTTATAATAAAATAATATTATTTTATAATATTTTAATATTATAATAAAATGATATTTTTTTATAATATAGTAATATTGTACTATAATAAAATAATATTATCTTATAATATCGTAATATTGTATTAGTGGTATTTTATAGCTATAGAAAAATTTTGATCATCTTAGGAGTTATTTTTAAGTTATATTTTAAATAATTTTAAATAAAAATATTTTTTATTTAAAATTTAAATATTTTTTTAAATTTAAATTTAAATAAATATTTTTTATTAATATATATATATATTTATTTATTTATACAAAATTGATTATTATAGATCGAACGTAGGATATAATATCCTGATTTTTGACGCATGAGCTATTTTCTTTATTTCCTGTGTCCCCCTGGAGGCCGGAGGTGGTCGGTTTTCGCCAATGAGATATTTAGGTGAGGCGCTGGATAGCCGAGAGCAAGCACCAATAGGGCCGCGTTCATTTTACTCTTCGAATGCCTCCTTCGGCTCTCTTCTTTTCCTATCTCTCCTCTTCCAAACCTTGCCCTCCTCACCGTCTAGACAATCTCCAACCCATCTCCCCGAGCACTTCTTTTTCCTCCTCCTCCAAGCCTCTCAACCCTCCTCCTCCCCCTTTCAAGCTCATCCCCCAAGATCAAACCCAGAGCCCTCTCTCCTCGGAGAAGCAACCATGGCCCCTCGCCGGCGCCGTCAAGATGCCCACCGCCCCCTGGATGAGAGGTCCCCTCCTCCTCCCCGCCGACCAACTCCTCGACCTCTCCAATCCCCGCAAGAAGAAGCCCCCCGGCGACGGCGACGACGATGACGACCACCCCGCCCGGGACCGCTCCCTCACCGACAAGGTCCGTGGCGGTAGAAACCGGCAAGCCATGCGTGGCATCATCAGAAGCATCACCAAACTCCGAGAAATCCATCCCATGGAGGAAGAAGAGAATGCAATAGGCGAAGCAGAGTCACCTGAGTTCAGCGTTCCTCTTAATATTGGCGACGACGAAGGACGGCGACAGGCCGGGAGGTCGCCGTGGATGGGGGTGGAGAAGAAGCTGGTCTTTAGGAGGGAGAAGAAAACGAGGCAGCCCACGGCTGCAGAGCTGACCCTTCCGGGGGACGTGCTGGTCAGGCTGCGCGGCGAGGCCAGGAGGATGAAGAAATGGGTGAAGGCGAAGAAGGCCGGGGTGACGCAGGAGGTGGTGGATGAGATTCGGAGGACTTGGAGGAAGGGGGAGCTTGCGATGGTTAAATTTGTTGAGCCGTTGCGGCGGAACATGGACAGAGCTCATGAGATTCTTGAGGTCAGTTTCTTGCCAATTTTCTGCTTTTATGATTGTTTTCTCAGCATCACTTTAAACTAGGTTTTGGTAATTGGATTCATTATTTTATGCGATCTCCATGTCCTATAACTGTTTGTGCCTAGTGGTTTTTGGAACCGACCTGTATGATCTGGTATCTGATATCCCACAAAATTCTGTAAACTGATTTAGAACTAAGATTCTGTGTCTTGATCCTTTTTTTTTCCTGATCACTTTGCTGAAAATGAGCAAGTAGGAAATGACAATGCACCTCAGAGGCAATTCCACAACACTAGAATTTGAAGACAATCAATCAAATGTGTAAAGATGGAACCCACCATGTGACTATTGTTCTTGTTTTATGCTCTACTTCAATGTGGCGCATTCAATGTGTTAATTACCTTCTTTATCTTTTACTATAAATTTTGGCCTTGTTAGTGTCGTTAAATAGTCTTCATGATCTCACAGAATTTGACATCAAGCTGGACATGGCGTTCCAGTTAAACAAATTAGTTATCATGACATACATTAGTTATTCTTATAACACGTCCCCAATTTGTTATGTATAATATTTTTTTGATGATGTCCTGTGGATATCATATTCCTGGCTGCAGTCTCCTTTATTTAACAGGTACTATGATGTTATGAATGTTATCTCAGTTTTGAAGGTTGTGAGCTTTAATTGAACTGAGCTTCCAACTGCTTGTAATCTTTATATTCTGCTATTTCATATAGTTTATTTTCTGTTCATATATTGAGCAGACAAAGACCGGTGGCTTGGTTGTTTGGCGCAAAAGATATACCCTTGTTGTTTACAGAGGAAGTAACTATTCATTGATTCCAGAAGCATCTCATAATTCAGCCATTACCATTGGAGGGAAAGCATCTTCATCAAAACTTAACCTTGGCATATCTGAAGATGGTGGTGCAATTCTGCCAACAAAATCTGATGAAATCACAAACATATCTGTCATCCAGCAGGATGGAGATGTAGAGAATTCTCATACATCCAGTATGGCTTGGGAAATACGAAATGCTGCTGAAGCAATTGAAGGAACACTTTATGAGAGGGAAGTTGACAGATTGTTGGATGGATTAGGTCCTCGTTTTATTGACTGGTGGTGGCGAAAGCCATTACCGGTAGATGCAGACCTACTTCCAGAGTTTGTTCCCAACTTCAGGCCACCAATTAGGCTGTGCCCTCCCTCGATGAAACCTAAGCTGATGGATGAGGAATTGACATACCTACGGAAGCTTGCACGCCCTTTACCTACTCATTTTGCCCTTGGTAATTTTAGTTACAGAAAATTAGCTTCTAGTTTCATGGGATTTGAATTTATGTATGCCATAAAGATGCTACAAGCTTTTGGACATTGATTCTTCAGCAGAATGTCTGTTTTCTATGTCTATTCATTCAGTGATCTATCAATCTATCTGATTATATGCATAATCACAAACAAAAGAAAGCGAAGATCAGATGTTTTAGAATCTTAGGGTCCTAACTATTTTGCCTGTTCTTAATTTATGAAGGTAAAAGTAGAAAACTTCAAGGCTTGGCTGCCGCTATCATAAAGCTTTGGGAGAAAAGTCTTATAGCTAAGATTGCAGTAAAAGTGGGAATTCCAAACATCAACAACCAGCAGATGTCTTGTGAGCTTAAGGCAAGTCTTTTTGCTTATTTTTAATGTGATAGATAGAAATAACATGTCAAGTGAATACTTGAGAATGCTTGGTTGAAAATGGAATATTAATTTGCATTTGTTGTTGCAAACATATGCTTTGTGCCTGATGGTGTATGATGTTACATTAGGATTGGTTTTGCAATGAATTCTCACAAGATAACTCAGATCAAATTTTAATGTATTTTATGATATCATTATACACATACAATATTCAAACAAGATATGGTGCTGTTATGCAAGAGCCAGTACATCTTCTAGAATTAGGGTTTTCCTCTTTCATCTCTATAATAATCACTTAAAGTACATTCTGAGTCCTTTCACACCTTTTTGATTTTTTTCATAGAACCTTTTACTTTGATTTTTTAATCAGCAATCTTCCTATCTGCTATACTCACAATACTGTAGAACACGTGTATTTGTTATGACTAACCTTCATGTTGGGAAGAGAAATCATATGAATTGAGATTATTTTGATTTATACTTTGACTGTTGATTAGTAATGTTCTCAAATTGGCAAAGATTAATAAGATTCATCTTCCCTAAACTATATATATATATATATATATATATATATATATATACACACATACATATAGATACATATATACACATACATATAGATACATATATATACATACATATAGATACATATATATACATACATATAGATACATATACGTGCATGCGCATGACACACACAGAATCACAGATGCACCATGTGCATGCACCTATGTTTATGTCCATGCATATGGAAGCATGCTATTGCACATGCATATGTATGCATATGCGGGCATGCACACATGTATGCATATGCATGCACAAGCATCCAAGCACATGCATGTTCATGTGTGGACACATGCGAAGCTGATTTGACCCCCTAGTGTGAGAGATGCAAGTAGATAGATATAACTGAAATAACTTCCAGATCTAGATAAATCTAAATATTCTCTTTACAAACAACAAAAACAATGAGAAAAAGAGTAAAAGGAGGGGAGACGGATGAAAGAGGGTGGAACAGATGAGGAGAAAATTGAAAAGAGAAAATAGACAATATGACGGGAAAGAAAGAAGTCCACAGAGGATTTACATTCAGTATAATATAAATATTTAAAATTTGTCATTGTTGATGGATTCATATCTATATAGAGTTAGATATTATACAATCTAAAGAAATATTCTTGAGTCATAAATGGATTCCCAACTTAAATAGTTGATCTGGACTCTAATTTGCACAGCTAACTTGAAATATGTCTTAATTAACCTAAAAGTCCATCATCATCAAGACTGCTCATTTTCCGAACAAATGGATAATCAAAAACCTTGCTAAAGTAGGGATTTTCATTCTGTCAAACATTGCACACGAAGTTATAGAGATCATTTCAAAACACAAAAATAATGACTTAAAACCTTCTCGAACCCAACCTAGATCTGGAGTCAGAATTGCCGACAAAAATTCTACATAATATAATATCCTAAAACCATCTATCAAACATAACCCCCTAAATTAGTTTCAGGAGTTGCTAGAATACATTAAGATAAAGTTATGCGAACAGAAAGTATAATATAAATTTTTGTGATTCAAGTCTTCATATCCAAATTGCATCGCAGTATGCATGGACAAGTGCACAAATAGATAGACAGACAAACAGACACAAGACAAAACAAAGAAGCCCCACTTAAACATAACTATACATGTTGCCTTTAGGATAAATCTACTTCTACATGATCAGGTTAGAGCATTAAAGTATCATGTTTTACAAACTAAGTTGGAGGATGTTTCCTCCAAATGGACTTGGAGAAACCCTCTGTTAAAATGTGAGAGATGTTATTCTGAACACTTATTATTTGCAAACATCTAAGTTCTACTTCTTACCTTCAGAATCACTAGAGGTTGTTTGATAAACTTCAAAAGAATGTCAATATTTTTCTTGTCAATATTTTTCTTTAATAATTTTTTAAGTGTATATTGCAAATGCTGTTGAGTTTATTAAAAGAGCTGTCCTAATGAAGAAATCTTCTTCTCTGAAGCTTCTTCATTACTTGACAGTGAAAACTCATGAATGCAGCGTCTAACAGGAGGAGTTCTGATACTAAGAAACAAAGACTTTATCATCCTGTATAGAGGCAAAGATTTTCTATCTGGTAGAGTTGCAAGTTCAATTGCTGACAGAGAAACTGAGATCTGTGGCCAACAACTAAAGGAAGAAGTAGCTCGAACAAATGCAATCAAACTGTCTTCTGGCAAATTCCTGTACAGCACAAGCACTGTTGGAACTTATACAGAATTTCAAGACATTCAATCTAAATATACTGCTGTAAACAGTGGAATTCCTGAGGAGAAGATTCAATTTGAAGCTGAGAGAGCAAAACTGGAGAAGGAAATTGGGAAGCAAGAGCACGAACTTTTTATCGTATGATTTATCATCATTATAAGCATCCTTGAAAGCTATTTACAGATGGAACTACTGATGCAAATTTGATTTTTTTTTTTTTTTCCTGATCCACAGCTTAAGCAGAAGATTGAGAAGTCTGAGAAGGAGTTGGCTAAGCTTAATTCTTCATGGAGTCCCTTAGATCAGGCTGCAGACCAGGAACTCTTAACAGAAGAGGAAAGGCGAACTTTCCGAAACATAGGTCTAAAAATGGATGAATCACTGTTGTTGGGTATGGAGCAAACCTAGAAACTACTTGCCTTATTAATCTGTGGAATTGTTATTCTTTCATCCAGTTGCTGCAATTTATTCCGGCTGATGGATGCAGCGTATATGTTTTCTTTCATCTTTCCCCTATAAATAATTTAGGGTTATCTTGGTAAACTATGCTTTTCCTGAACTTATCTGGAAATTCTGGATGTAAATATAGTCATTTCTAGATTCCCCTTCCAGGCAGGCGTGGTATTTATGATGGTGTAATTGGAAACATTCACCAGCACTGGAAGCATAAAGAAGTTGTAAAAGTAATTACAAAGCAACAAGATTTTCAACAAATAACGTATACAGCACAGCTGCTTGAAATCGAAAGTGGTGGGATATTAGTTGCAATAGAGAAGCTAAGAAGTACTCATGCTATAATTCTTTACCGTGGGAAGAACTATTGTCGTCCTCTAAAGCTCCTACCTGACAATCTCCTGACAAAAAGAGAAGCTTTACAGAGATCTACTGAAATTCAACGACGAGGGGTAATAACTGACTCTATTGACTCTATTGTTATCTCTTTCATTGTTTATCATTTTATTATTTACTCTAATGATTTTCTTCCCCTTCTTTTTGTTCAAGTCACTCAAATATTTTGCCCATCAGAGACAAAAATCAATCTGCACATTGAAACAGAGAGTGGTGCGTCATTTCCATCACCTTTCTACATCTAACTGGTTCAAGGCTATAGATTGATTATAGCATTGGTTTGGTTAACATTCTTAGAGGACTTTTTTCATTTTGCGATTAGAACTCTGCTCTCTTCTGGAAGTCTGGAAATACAGAAGACTAATTTAAGCGAATTGATTTTGCAGAGAGATTTAAAGAAAAGAACCAAGAAAATGATTTCTAGAAAACTCCAGGGCCCAAATTAGGAGTTTGATCGAACCAGGACAACCTGCTATTGTGTCGGAAGTTCAGGTGGTGGTATAATTATTTGTGGAGGCAGAATGGCATATATTGTAGTAGGTTTCCATTTTTTTCCTGATAACATAATTACAAACTTGATGGATTTGTCATTCTTTCACTCTGCAGGACAACTCTCATATGGGCCAGTCGAAGACCCAACTGCAACAGAGGAAGGCTGATCAAGTAATGCGTTTCCTATGTTTCTAGGCTATGGAGTAAGTGTTTCTAGGCTATGGAGAAGATATATACAAAGAAAAATTTGCACCAATTTGTCCTTTCTGTTGAAGATTCATTCTTTCCATTCTGTTGCTTGTTTCTGTTCTCTCCAGATTACAAATTTTGCTTTGCAACCGCAAATTGTGTAATCTTCCGACTGATGTTTTAACAGAAAATTTCTTTACTGGGATTTTTCCTGTCTGTTTGCATTTTCAAAGACTATGGTTAATTGGCTAGGGACATTGAGGTTTCACATGCATAGATGTAGTATGTGTGATCATGTATACGAGTCAACCGTCTGCTAAGACGTTAGTTGTAGAATGAACCCTCGAAAGAAGCATTAGTATTTATTTTTTGGAAAATTTTGCATTCCTTGTGTTTAAGAATGAATAATCTCTTGACATTTGGTATCCACTTACCACACTCGACAGCTTATTTTTATTTTTATTTTATTTTTCATTATGATGATGAAAACAGCTTCTGTTTCTACGAGGCAACTTGGGCAACAAGCAGGGCTGCCCATGGGTTGTCTTAACCTGTGTCCTGACTTGCTTCAGTCTAATCCGACCTGATCTTTTTAACCCCTTAGTCCTATGTCTGTATTATGAAACTTCTATAAAAAAAAAAAAATCCTGTCACTTTTGAATCATGTTCGTTCCCATCTTTCTTCTCAAAGTGGAGGTCAAATAATTGATGGCTCAATTAAGTCCATCCTTGATTTATTCAAACCAACGCCAAATCCTGTGCCTTCGGCATTTTTCTCTAACGCTCATCTGGGTCGATGGGTTGGGTGTAAAGACTATGAATGTGTAGGTGGAACGCTCAATTGAGATTACACTACTTAAAATGATTATAAAATATTTCCCAAGAACCCAATCTAACTTAAAATGATTATAAAATGCAAGTGATTGCGATGCTACTTGCATAAAAAACGGTCCAGTGGATGGGTGAGTTGGGTATACCATTCAACTCTAGGCCTATGGTTCAACATGTTAACACGAGCATGGCCATAAAGCGTGTTCATCCATTTTTCACTACAGTTGCTACTTACGTTTACAAGCAAATTTGCTGTGCCAAAATACCAAAATTTGGCAAACTCACTCTCTCTCTCTCCGGAATTATTTTTATAATATACGAGAAGCCAAATTTAAACAGAACGCAAGAACAATAATTTACACAAATGGAAATGATGTGACAAATCTGTTGTCCCAAATATACTTTCTTGGCGTCTTCAGCTTCATCGCAGCATCCCACAAAATGTTGGAGGTGTGACAACAAGAGTACGGCCTTTAAAGCACAGAAAACTATTTTTTATTTTTCTTTTATTTTTTATTTTTTTTTATTTTTTTTTTAATTATTATTTTTTTAACTTATTTTTCAATCTACCTTTGGTCTCAACTTATTTCCCATTCCACCCTAGCTGAATAGGATGCCACGTGTTAAAATCGCATATTGGACATGCGGATTACTTTTGAAGTCGTATGTTGGACATGCGATTTCATACTGACTTGCCCCCCACGTCAGCTTAGAGCCGTTTGAATTTTAAATCAAAATCGCATGTCTAACATGCAATTTCAAAAACGAAATCGCATATCCCACATATGATTTCGGTCCTCAATTCTCCCACCCTTTCCACATGTGCCCCATGATCTGCGTCGCCCCACCTGACAAACGCCTTCTGTGGTCTCTCACCCCTGTGATCGGTCTCCTCCCACCCGATAACTTTCGGTCCTACCTTACAGCGACCGGCGTCCGCCCCCTCAACTGACCTCCTCCCCTTTCCGCGATCGGCATCCGCCCCTTTTTTGCTCTCCCTCCCCGACCAGCTTGCTCCAGTGACTAGCCCGAGCTCCGCCCCTCCTCGATTGGGCTGCTCCCCCTTTCCGACCGACCCCATTCCTCCCCGGCCGGCTTGTTCCCCCTCCCCGATCGGCCCCATTCCTCTCCCTCTTGCCCCATTCCTCCCCGACCGGTCTGCTCCCCCTCACCGACCAGCCCCATCTCCCCCCCCCACAAAAGCCAGCGGCCGTGGCCCCCTCCCCTAGAATGATGGTCTCCACCTCCGATCGGCCCTCATCTTTCGGTTCTCTCCTCAATCTCAGGCCCATCTCCTCTACCTGATAATTTTATTAAATATTTTATTTATTCCCTAATACTTAATGTATTAAAATAAATTTTTAAAATTGCTTGCTTTTTTTTTCTTTGGTATCATGTTAAATTAGAAGCATGCTTAATATATTTTTTTAATTTTCTGCATGAATCAATACAATGCTCATAATCATATTTAGATTATCATCGGATAAATCTCAGCTATATTCATATGTATGTATGTATATATACATGTAAGTTGATGCAAGTTTATTTGTAATTTTTTTTTTTTTAATAGTATTGCTAAATTTATCCTTTTTATTGTATATATAATGAAACATGGCGAAAACTATTACAGCCTTGTGTTACATTAATGGCTCAATAGTTAATAGATCATATGGCATTGAGTACGCTGAGTGATCACAGAAAGCCATTAGAATTAAATTTGGAATGAAATATGAGGAGTTGGAGGATAAATTTTACAAGATCTTTCGTATTGATAGAAGATAAAATAAAATATTAATAATATATAGATATCCACAAATTGTACAACCATCACTGGTCAAGTATAAAGTTGTTCTGATTAAAGACAACAATGATCACAGAAAGCCATTAGAATTAAATTTGGAATGAAATATGAGGAGTTGGAGGATAAATTTTACAAGATCTTTCGTATTGATAGAAGATAAAATAAAATATTAATAATATATAGATATCCACAAATTGTACAACCATCACTGGTCAAGTATAAAGTTGTTCTGATTAAAGACAACGATGATATGGAGATAATCTTTTCAACAGTAAGTTTCCATCCATGTTTATCCAATGTAGAGTTGTACATAGGCATGCAACCAATAGAAGACGGTGGAGATATTCATGATCGGAACAGTTTTTGAGTAGGTGATCAGAATTTCGGAATAATAATGCAAATCAGAGAGCAGATTGTTTGCTCTAGTCCTTACATTATAGATAATGCCCAATAAGTTCTAGACATACCAAGGAGCCGCTTGGTACAATAGACGGTGATGTGACACAGAATATCATTAGACAAACATCACTATATACAATTGCTGATGATATGGTTTATGCAGATAATCAACTTTTTTAGGAAGATGATATGTAGCGAAGTTGAAATGGAAGAAGATGAGCAAGCTGGCACATCCCATGATGCAAAAAATCTACATGATATTGGAAGATCACGTGAAATAAGAGTCTCAAATTTTTCTATATTTGAACCTCCTTCCAAAATATTTAGCCAGTTTGATTGGGCAGCTGTTAATGTGTCGATGTGTTCTGCTTTGCAACCACAATGTAATACATGGGAAAAAGGTGAAGAGTTATATAAGGGGCTCCATTTTGCAGATAAGATGGAATTATAAATTGTGGTAAAACAATAACAATTGATACACATCGTGAGTTCATGGTTGTTAAGTCGAAGCTAGAACTGTGGATTGTTAAATGTAAGAATAGGGGGTAGGGATGTCAATGGATGCTTCGAGCAATTAAGTGGCATGATAATTTTAAAATCACACGATATGCTGGTTTGCATTTATATTTATCTGCTATACTTTCTCAAGATCAACTGTGGGCTAGACTTTAATTTTATTGCCAATAAAATAAGAGATCTGGTGAAAGAAGTACCTACAATTTCTATTGCTGGCATTGGTGCAGTATGTAAGAATAGATTCAACCATATGCCTAGCTATAGAAAGTTATGGCAGGCCAAGCAAAAAGCAATGGCCATGGTATTTGGTAATTGGGATAAGTCATATGAATTGTTGTCGAAGTGGTTGTATGCTGTAGAAGAATTTAATCCCAGCACTTGGATTAAATTCATTAGCACTCCTATAGATCATCCAGCATGTGCTACATTCGATCATATTTTTTAGGCATTTGGATATTCTATTGAAGGGTTCAAATATTGTCAACCAATGATTAGTATCGATGCTACATTCTTATATGGAAAGTACCGAGAAAAGATAATGATTGCAACAGCTGCGGATGGAAATAATTAAATTTTTTCACTTGCATTTGCTACAGTTGATAAGGAGTCTACAGATACATGGGGTTAGTTTTTAGCTTGCATGAGAACTTTTGTTACTACACGATAGAATATTTGTCTGATTTTAGATAGGCATGCTGGTATTTTATTTGCAGTAGAGAATCAATTTCTTGGTTAGCAACCACTACATGCATTCCACGTATATTGCTTGAGACATCTAGCAAGTAATTTTAATACACAATTTTGGGATTCAAAGCTAAGGGATATGGTTAAGAAAGCTAGCATTTAGACACAGAGTAGAAAATTTGAGAAATATATGAGAAAGATTGAAAAACTTAAATCGGAAGCAGTTTAGTGGTTAAATAAAATATCTTTAGATAAATAGACTCAAGCATATGATGGTGGCCGACGATATAGAACAATAACTACTAATTTGTCCGAGTGTTTCAATAGAGTGCTTAAAAAAATGCTTGTTTTCTGTCAATAACTGCATTGGCATAATTGACATTCTTCCATCTTGTATCATATTTTAATTGTTGTCGTGCTCAGGCAGTTGATGCATTAGAAAGGGGTGAAAGATTAACTCCATTGTTACGAGTTGTGTCATCGCCATTCAATCCAAAGCTACGTCACACAGTGTTACAAGATTTGATAGGGCTAACGATATATTCCAAGTCCAAATGGTATTGCGTGGCCTTATATGAACAAAGGCAACAATATGCAGGTGACCAGTATTACTCATATTTATTAAATTCTTATTTGATTATATTTAACAAATACATACTTAATATTATTACAATATACGTTGCAGATAGTAAAACTTTCAGAGAATACGTGTACATGTCAGAAATGACAGTGCTACCATTTGTTTTGTTCACATATCATGTCTGTTTGTGCTCATGTTGTAATTGATTTTGACGATATGTTGATCGATGCTACACCCTAAGCGATAACCATCAGAATTATGCTCATCAATTTCATCCCATTCCACATTAAGAATATTGGTCACAAATAAACAATGAGTGCATCTTTGTACCAGTGCAAGAACGATTATGACAGAAGGGTAGACCATGCTCCTCAAGACTATGAAATGAAATAGATTGGAGAGAATCTAGCAACAGACCTTTGTGTCGAGTCTGTAGCGAGACAGGTTATGACAGATGGAAATGTCCAAGAACAAGAAATGAACAATGAAACTTGCAATTGTAATATTGTATTAAGTAGAATTGTACTAAAACTATTACTTTATGATAGACACTTAGATACCAGACATAGATATGTCATAATAAATAGAGCCATAATGAAAGTATTTCTTCTAAGTGTAGCACTATATTGCAATGCATCTAATTAACAATATTAGACTAAATTTACTTACCAAAAAATTATAATAATTATTGTTCTATCTATGCTTGCAGTGTATCGTATGTATGGATCCAAGGCAGTAGTTATTTTTTATTAAAAGAGCAACGTCTCATCAATTATCGACGTGTCGGTTGTTTTCCTTTTTCTACACGAGCTTTCTCTGTTTTTGACATACCACCTTTTTTTGGAAGCCACTGAATTGATTTTAGAATAGAAAAGAATTGGAATTTAGGACCAGAGTGGTAAAAGATCATATGGAAGAGGGAAACAAGGCTACGCGAAGGGGGAAGAGGGGTGCAAGAGGGAGAGAATATGGAGGGAGGAGCGGGCTACTGTAAGAGGGAAGAAAGCTGCCTTAGGGGTGGGGGAAGTTAAGGGCCAGAGCAAGAAAACAAAAGAAAGCAAGGGTATTTAGTTCAAAGAGAGAGGAAGCACATGTTTAACATGCGTTTGCAATGAAAACGCATGTTTAACATAGAGTTCAATAAACCCACATGTTCAACAATAAACTTTCCCGATGCAGACCCATAAAAATTGCATGTTGGATATGTGTTTTTGTTACTTATAAAAATGCATCTCCAACATGCGAGTTAAGATGGACTCGCATCTTCAACATACGAATTTCATTTAAAAATTCAAATAGCTCTGAGTTCTGTTGGGATGTACCGACCGATCCCTCTCACGCCGACTCACCGTCGGGCTTGCCTGACCGGAGCCCGACTCTGCCGACTGATGACTGCCGACGCTGCCCGACCGAATATATATCGGTCGAGCAGACCCTCTCCCCTCCCGACTAGCCAAACTGTGGAGCCCGATATCAGACTCTCGCAACACCCCCGACTATTCATCGGAGGGTCCTTGGGTTTTCGCCCGATATTCCTCAACCAAGCACCGACATACAGTCGGTCGACTTCTTCAAACACCGTACGACTGCTGGAGACTGTCCGTCCTGACAGCGGCGCGCGGCATAGCCGTCCTGGGGCATTATCCCACCTAAGGCATGGGTCAGTCCTAGTGATTTGACAGCCCCACGACGATTCTGACAGTCTTCGACGATTTGACAATTCCCCCATTGTCTGCGTCATTAATGACGGCGCCATGCCGCGCCCTACTATAAAACGGAGAAGGCAACAGTGCTGAGGGAGGTTCTTTTCGCAACCCCCGATCTCCTCCTTTCTAGCTCTCTCTCTCTCTCGCTGAGCTCTTTGATTCTTTTCTACTGTTGCCTAGTCTCCTCCCTGACTTGACCGTCGGAGGATCCCGTCGAAGTCACCTCCGATCAGTGCGGACTTCTTTTGCAGACGCTCGCTCCCAACGATCAAACGACGACGAAGGAATTGGCCACAACAAGTTTCATTTAAAAATTTAAATAGCTCTAAGCCGACGTGGGTGGCCAGGTCAGTATGAAATTGTATATCCAACATGCGATTTCAAAAGTAATCCGTATGTTTAACATGCAATTTCAACAAATGACATCCTAATCATCTGAACTAGGGTAGAATGGAAAATAAATTGAAACCGAAGATAGATTGAAAAATAAATTTAAAAAAATATATATTTAAAAAAAATCCCCATTTTTCTTCTTCACCTAATCTTGGTGAAAAGGCCAAAACCTAAGCCGTCCCATTAAATTTTTTTGGACGTAGACCACAATTGTTAACCTCAAGTCCGTTATAGTCAACTTCCCAAGAACTGCTGAACTAAAAGTGCCCGTTTGGAGAGTCATCTTCAACGTACTTTGAGAAGATCCCAAGGAGGTAACGAAAGAGTCCTATTGATGGAGTTCCACAAAGAAAACAAGATTTAAACTTTTTTGAACAAGGAAGAAAAAGGGTTGCACAGAACAGAACAATGATGAGCCACGTAGAAACACCTCGACAATCATCTTATCAATCCTCTCTATCAATAATTTAACTTGGCCATTTGATGGATAATACAGCAGCAATGATATATCCTGATACTGCAAAACAAATTGTACATGCCGTAAAGGTGATTGATTGCAATTATCATAAAACTGATTTGGAGAGCCTGCAAAGGAACTTTCATCATATTTTATTCAGTCATGGCTCCGAAGTTCCCTTTCTTGGTCTCGGTGGCATGGTTTTGGGATTGGTAAACCAGGTGGTATAAAGGAATTGCTTGTGAGGTCCGTCATGATTACAGATTAACCGCAGCTTCTGCCTCTCCCTCATCCATCTCAATAGTATCTTCATGTGCCTTTTGCTATTCAACCCTCTCAAACCAACTCCCTGAAACAAGTTTACACACAGACCAGTTAAATGTTGCATCATTGGCTAGCCAAATTTGGTATTATAAGAAAAATCAATTGAACTGTTAGAAAGAAAAAAAAGATCACACATGATAGGCATCATATTAACAGCACTGAAGTCAAAATCCCATTACAGTATCAACAGAACACCCCTTTCCTTTTCCACTTGCTGCAAAACATGGAAGGATTTCCTGATACTTCCTGAAAATGCACCATTGATTTGTCAATGCACTCATTTAAAACTCTTTTCACCTACCTTATTCATCAAATCCTGATTCTGCAAGTGGTGCCACTCTAATTACTAAGCTTGAGATATGAAAGCCACCATATGAGGACAAATATCGAGTTTATTTTTATTCAGAAATGCAACAAGAACAGAGGGGAAAGACATACACACATGCGCACACAAGCAGCAACAGGTAAAAAAGGGAAAGGAGACTAAAGCAAACAGAATTGGTGGGAAAAAAATTATATACAAAGATACATTTGTAAATGCATGCATGCACGCACATGCACACATGCGTGCGCGCACACACAGAGAGAGAGAGAGAGAGAGAGACTATGCTATTGGTGTTTCAAAAAGAATATTCTTCTAATGCATCAAACACTTGCAAAGAAAGTACTCTTCTGAAATGCTTAAGGACCAGAAAACTGAAAGGGAAAACATATTCCAAGGGAGAAACCAAACTGTCAGTCATAATCTACATTGCTTAAAATGCCTAAAAGCAAAAAGATAAAACATTTAGAAGGTTTATTACAAAGAGTGGTCACAAAATGGATGGTTACATTTAATTAGGTTTTACGAAAAATTATAATGATCCATATAAATCATTAATCCAAACCATCATCCAATTGATAACCTCACAACTTCCTCATCTTTAATGACCTTATCCTCTGCCACCATTTTGCTTTTAACTTCAGTCTTGCCTTTCTCTTTCTTCACCCCTCAAGACAACTCAAAGCGAATTCCTACTACAGCCTCTTCAAATCTATTTGTGCATGCCCATCCCAACTCATAGGTCTCAAACAATCTATCTCAAACTAATAAACTGATATACTTCCAATATGTCATTATTTCTTACCTTAATTTGTTTCAACACTTAACCTGCTTTAGCATTCTTCTAACTGTACCCACATGCTTGGACCTACTTTTTTTTTTTTTCCCAACATTTTGATCAATCCAACATCACAAGCCTATTTATTTCTGATAAATTACTTTTGTTGAAGTATCAAAGCAATATATTGACACCAGGATGCACATCTCCACTTCATGCATCCTAGTAACAAATTATGTGTCTTTGTTAAGTTTTCAATCCTTCACATAAAATACACAAAATACAACACAATCATATTTTTCAACTCACTTTTTTCACATCTTTTCCATTACAAATCTACAGTTCCTCATCATAATTCTAATTTTATGTTCAGCTTATATTCCATCCCATTACCTAACCATAGAGGTATGCAAGTAATATGCACCATGGCCTCAAGAAAAAAATTATATCCATGGAGTAGTTTAATATTCAGAAGTTCCATTATATTCATGAAATAGTTTAATAACCTACTTGAACAAATTAAACCAGTTTCTCTTTCAATTCACCAACCACAAATCCTATATCAACTAGTTTCCACATTATTTGACAAGGTATCAAGAGTTAAATGAGGGTAGACAACCATGCAGCATCCCTAAGTATGCTTCCCCTGATAAATTTATCTAAGCAAGGTCCTATCCAGCAACTCTTACCATCTTTCACCTAGATTATATCAAACACGGTATTGTTATGATTTGATCTATTTCTCCAATTATCTATCCTTTACTCACAGTTGATCCAAACCTAAAATACTGATCATTCAGAGCAGTACAATTAGCACTTCTAGAATGCATTGCTGCTTTGTGTTATATTTCAAAATCTTGTATATCATATGCTCATCTGTTTTCTGTGCAAAAAATTGCCACCACCAAGTTCTTTGGTACATATGCATAGATTTCTCAGAACTTCTCCAGTAACCTTAAAAGAACTTTGGTATATTATCCCACACGACATTTGGTGATCAGAATCCAAATTCCATATTTCAAAATTTTCTGTTACAAATTCTTATACAGTCCCTGTGAATTCACTACTGAAACTGAAGGAATCCTATAATTTGTCCCTCTTCTTTCTGCATCAAGCGTTCACAAATGTTCAACTTCACTAACATGTCTAGGAGGGCTGCATGTTTTCCTTACATGACCCTACCATCTATGTCTATCAATCTCTCTCTCTATCTTTCTCCATCACAGGAAAAAAAACAAGCAATATTCAATCCATTCAATCCATTGTAGTAAGTCAGTGAGACTCTTCCCAATATATGTAGTTGAGAAAGCTAAATTATGTCCCATTACATACTAAAACATTTAACCTCTCATGTCCTTGTCCACCATATGTATTCACATGTTAGAATATTCTTATCATGAGTACTGCTAAAATCTACCCCGATTAAGTGTCTCTTACCATCTTTTTGTGCTCATCGGTGGTTTTTCACTAGGGCTTCAATTGCCATTATCATTAAAAGATAATAGATCAGAAAGCTTCAAGTCATTGTTTGGTACAGATTTCTCAATAAGCATGTAGATCTTTAGAATCTGTTTGGATGTTGGGTAAGTTATCCACTGATATCTTGGTCCAGGTGAGGTCATGAAGCAGAAAGAAGATCAAGTTTGTGCAATAGCAAAAGGTTTTGGAGTTTAGGAGCACACCATCCCTGATCTTTTCACATACTCTATTCCAATAGAAAGGTGGCTTACATTATCTCTAAAATTTAGGGATAATGAATTATTTAGCTCCCAAGGATGCATTATTCATCCTAAATGGGACTCCTTACAATACTTTGCCTCACCGGACACATAGCTCATCAGAGAATAACTTATGCAAACACCAAAATAATGCCTTGGTCTCTGATTATTTCAGAATTTTAGCAGATCTGCTTCTTTTTCCTTTTTTTTTTTTTTAAAGGTAGTAATTTACAAGATGATAAAAAGCTCACCACATCACTTAGCATCAGAAGTACTGTTAATAAACATGTAACAAGAGCACTTACCCAAGTAAGAGGCAGCAAACTAGCAACGTGACTAGCAAACTCTAAAATTCTAGACATGAATTGCTCAAGTAGCTTTATCTACTTACTAAATGTGAAACCTATCAACAATCTCATTCTATTGATGCTCCTTGAATGATAACAGCTCTCGCTACATCCAGAGGCATTCGTTGCTTATTTGATTTTGACAGAGAATACTTTTGAGACTTCTATTTTGTTTCTTACTCCTTAAACTTGTAGGTTGCAAGATACAAATATATTTTCCCAAATACATATCATACATCACTCACATGGAGTATGCGGTGACAACAACTCAATTATCAAACCCCCTCCATGAGACTCACAGAATCTTACACCCTTAATCAGAAACAAGCATGATTCTTTATTAGTAATCTCAATTAACACAATCTCCATCTCCATTGAATGCATCGACATTATCAGAAAAGATTACCCAACAATATCCAAAGTTATGGCCACCTCAAACTTGCCTTATTGGAAAAAAAAAAAATTCACATTTTGAAGGGATGTACCACAGAGGTTCATGTTGAAACGAAATCAGGGATTCGAAAAGAAAAGAAATGGAAGGGAGGAGCAGGAAAAGGAGAGAGAAACCTTGAGGTGTTCCCAGGTTTCGGCTATGGTGAGAGGGCCGTGCTCCTTGACGATGTCGAAGATGGTGCGGCTAACGGTCTGAATCTGTTCAGGCGGCATCCGTGGCTCGATCGGCTTCATCTTCGGTTTCGGCTTCTTCGCCATCCACCGGGCTAGAGTTGCGAACATATCCTCCCCTAGTTTTCTTCCTTCCACCCTATGACCACCAGCGGGGGACGTTGTTCTGCGAGAGGTGAACCAGGGCTTGACCACGATCACGCTGAAGAACAAAAGATTCTAAGTTGGTGTCTGGAATGCATCTCCAAGGGCCAGGGAATATCTATCCATACGTCGACCTATGCGGCAGTCACCGACGGGGAGCACATCGGGTGGTCGGCGGTGGAGAAAGAAGATCATGACCATTTGGACGAGCGAGGCGCCGATGCCCTTGACCATGGTGAGCATGGTGAAGACGGAACGGTCGTCAATGGCAACGATGGAGGCATCGCAGAGGATGCCGTTGGGGGTTCTGAACTCTCCCTATACAGTTTTTACAAAAAAATTGTACAGTGGCCCCCCAATCACCTCTACCATGCCTCCACCGAAATGAGGCCCGCCGGCGATCCCCGTCAGGTAGCCCCTCACATCGCTATCATGAGAACAGAGTCCCATAAATTGAAAACTTTGTAGCCAAAGTTGAATCCTTTCGATCAAAAATCCCCAAACCCTACAAAATAGCATGTTTCTACCAAGATTAAGCTCTCAAAACCTCAAGGGACCAACTCACACCGCCACAACTCGCACAAATCCCATATACTTGAGGAAAAATCCAATCGGAACCTAAGAAACTCCTCTCATCTCTCTCAAGTTCTCTCCTTTCCCACATATCTCTGAAAAAGATAATGAAATGAAAAGAAAAAGAAGCGAAAAGGAAAAAAAATGATATCTACGTGGGGAAAGAACTTACCCTCAAATTTTTTTCCGTCTTTCCTTTGTTTTCGTTGATTTTTCCTATGTTTTCCCCCCTTTTTCCTCGATTTTTTTCCGTCCTCACGAGTCCCAACCGGGTGGAAGGCTTAGAGCGGCCGAAGAAGGAAGCTGAGACGGTGACTGGGGTGTTGTGCTGGGTTTTCCCTTTCTTTTTCCCGTTCCGGCGAGTGTCGACTCGGAGCGGCCGAATAGTATCCAAAGATTTAGGAGTCAAATCGTCCCATGCGCCTAATACTCAGGTTCGGATGGTGGATTTCTGAGAAATAAATCCTATATTCGAATGATTTTTTTTAAAAAAAAATTAAATCAATTTCAAATTTTATAGAATACTGCTGATCTTATTAAAATTTGAAATAGATAGAATATTAGAAAGAAAAATCATCTGACTGCTGTTATCGGGCCCATTATAGTATATTGCTGATCTTATTAAAATTCGAAATAGATGGCATATTAGAAAGAAAAATCATCTGACTGCTGTTATTGGGCCCATTGTAGTGTCAGATACAAGATTGGCCCATTGCATTTTTCGATCCATTTTATATTTTAATATAATTTTTTTGAATAAATTTTAAAAATTTATATATAAATATATAAAATATTTTGATTTATTATATATAGATAAAAAACTATTTAAAAATTAAAAAAATAAAATTGATTTCATTATATATGGTCCTAAAAACATCAACATAATAAAGTTTGTCATTTCGGTTGCATGAAATTAAAAAAACATATATACATGTTTGATAAAAAATTGATAATTAAAAAATAAATTTAAAATTATAGATTATTTTTACTGATTAATTTTAAGATTTAATAATAAATAATCTATTTTTGGATTTGAATCTGGTTAAGATATATTGGACTGGATCAGTTTAGTGTTATTCTATAGATTGGGTTCAAAAAAATCAATGATCAAGGTTGGATTAAAATATAGAATTCGTTTATTTTTTTTTGGATATATTATTAGTTTAACTATAGGTTGGTTTAACTTTAGACTGATATTGAAAAAATTAAAGTAGAATAATTTTGTATATCATGTTCATATGAAAAAAAGATTATTACAAATACTTCATTTTCTTTTTATCCTCATTAAATATTTTTTTAATGGTGTTAATGCATTTATGTTGTTCATATATTTATATTCTATAATAAAGACTTATATATTTTATGCTTGGGATTTTTATTCTAGCTTTGATTCAAAAAAAATGTTATTAGATTTTATTTGTAACATGAATTCAAAATGATGGAATAAAGATAAAAATATTATGGTAGAGGTAATTTAATTTTAAATATTATCACTTATTTTTTCAATTATTTTGATTCTTGTTTTATTAGAGAACCTTCTCAATTCAATAATATTTTATAATTTTTTTTTATGTTGATAGTTTTAATTTAAATAAAATGATTATCGAAGATAAAAATTAATATGAATACAAATTCATTAGTTAATAAAAATATCATACATTACATTGTACAAAAAAAAATCAACATATTGATAAAATATTTTAATTTTTTTAATTTCAAGTAAACCTCGCTGCGGAGCACATGCTGCATACTAGTGGGTAAATTATAATGGGGTCGAGCCCCCTCCATTTCAAAAGAGGGTTTGGATAATTATGATTGATTCAATAAGATTTGAAAGCGGTGGTTTCTATTAGTATAGATTAATTTTTTGTCCGTTGATTTAGGGATTCAATGGTCCGATCGAAAAGAAAATAACCATTGCATCATAAACTTGGGCTTTTATCCTTCCTTTTCATTGCACATAAAGTCATTTGCCACTCACTAATTCATTGGCAGAAAGCTCTAAAATATGTTTCTAGAACAGAAGACAGAATTTTCTTTATAAAAAAAAAAAAAAACCCTGTAACATACGTCGAGTCTGCCAAGAATGTTGAGTGTAATCACGTGTTGTGGATGCGCACAGGTATAGCTGTTGATCAAATCCAATAATCAAATCGGAGTTTGAGAGCGGGTCTGCGCATTATTACAGCGACCAGATCAAATCTACCCTTCAAAGAACTCTAAAAGAGTTAAGAGCAATCTGATCTTCCAGCTTCTTGCAATTTTCATTTTTTTCACAGAAAAAGCAGTGGGAAAGGACCATGAAGCCCACAGACTCATCAAAACTAAAAGAATCACCTCTAACATCATAGTGGTTTCTGCTATCGTAAGCCTCTTCTTTTAAAGTGGCCAACTTAATTCACCCACTGCAATTGAGAACCAGGTTGAGACGCATTTCATTTGACACAAAGTTACCCGGCGGGACAGATTAAGCATGGAGCAGGAAATACAATGTTATCAACATCACTTTAACAACAAAATTTTTCTGAATCACAAATAACAATAGTTTATTCCTTGCTATGAAGGACGCGAACAACAAATCATGATAAACTAATATAAAAACAAATATAATACATCTAATGAAGAAAAATTTGCACCGGCCCTGCCGATAAAATACGGGTAAACATACCCATTGCCAATATAAGTAACTTGCCAGCTAGTATAGCAATTTGTTAGAAGGGAAAATCAACTTCAAATAACATAAATCATCACTCGAATCACGTTCCTTTTACAGATATTACATACATGGGTGCCTACTTCATCCCCAATGTCAAACAATCACGCAGCCCACAAAAATTGGCAGCAAATTGAATTCAAAGAACAAAATAATTGAATGGGGACAATGCGAGGGGAAGGAAGAGAAGTTACAGCACTTTCACTCCACTTGGGCGTTTTCCTTCCATTGCATCCTTTTTGTTGCGGCAATCAGCACATAGGAAGGGGCCTTCCCATGGCTTTGAGCTGGTGGAAAAGAGCGAACCAGCATGCACGGATATGCCCTCGCTAGGAGCAAGGTCAGCCTGGCAGATAGCGCATGTGAACAGGCCTGACGTTGTTTGCCCTCCTGATGAGTCATTCCCTAGCCTGAAATTTGAGAAGAATACCTTCAGCATTGAAAAATACTGAGATGCAATGAATACATGATCGTGCAATAAAATCAGCTTAAAATCTGTAACCTTAAAAAAAAAAAAATTGCAGACGCTGACTGAAGAGAAAAACCAGCTACAAAATATCCTGAGGCAACCAATTAGGGGCTGCCCTGTATTCATATTACTGCTGCTGGATATTACTGGTTCAATTACACTTCAACGGGCAGTCATAGCAAGAAAGTACAAACAGAAACACATCGAATGTACCAAGAATCAAAATACTGACAAATGAAGAAGGCCTTAGACCATGTGATGATGTGAAACAACTATAACAAGAAGCAACATGTTTGCTATGGATCATGTTGTAAACAGAAACATGATTGGAAGCTTCAGCTGAAAAATCCAAATCCAAAACCGAAACCGAAACCGAAACTTTCGGTTTCAGCTGCAAGTAATCTGAAAGTAACCATGGTTTTCCAGAGATTTGTTTGGTCAGAGACTTATTCATGGCCCAAGCTTATTGTACATACGGGCAATTGATGCTAATCCTTGTCATTTCTTTATCTATACCAACTTTGAGAAGCAGTTCCTAATAACTAGGTTCAAAATCCATAAGTTCTATGAAAATTTGGAACCATCAGGCTATTAGATTCCGAAGAAACTCAATAATTTGACAGACTTGGCAAGCCCAGAGCTCGATTTATCAATTCTCATGCATTATTTTGTCACTAAATAATCAAATGATTTATTGCACTCTTAAATCCTAATTGCTTGGTACTTGATAAATTACTTTTTTACATCCAAAAACCTCAAGTAGATGCATATCTATTTGGATCTCATGTTCAAAAATAAAATGCAAACAAGTCGAACAGATTGCAAGCTACTCAAGCTCGACTTGAGCTGAAGCACGATTTAACTCAATTCCTATCGAACTTGAATAGCTCGAATAGTTTTTCAAGTCAAGCTCGAGTAGCAACATACTTGGCTCGAAAGCTCACGAGCCTACTCGAATTTATATATATTTTTAATAATATTATTTTTATTTATAACATATATATTATTAGTAGAAGGCTCAATTTCAAGCTCGAACTCAAGCTCGAGTATGGCTCGATTGATATTCAAGTCGAGTCGAGTTGAGTTGAGTTGCGTCAATCTCGAATTTTGCCTATTTTTCATTGAGCCAAGTTTGAGCTTGGAATATTAAGGCTCAGTCAATCTTGAGTTGAGTTTCGAGTTTGAGTATTTTGAGTTGAATCGAGTTTGAGCTTCCTACTACTCGACTCGGCTCAGTTCGATTGCACCCTATTCAAAAATACATATATTGTTTCAGTAGAAAACCACCAAAAAGACTTACTCAAGAGTCCTAGACAATACAATATACCTTAAATTGACATCTTTTTACCCCAAATTTTCTCTTAAGTTTTACCTTTTAAAAAAATGTTGTTTTTTGGTCGAAATTGCCAAATGTAGAGATATTACATAGATTGCCAACCACATTAATATCATTTGAAAACCAAAACCAAACCCAAAGATTGGATACAAAATAATGTAAACCTTCTAATTTCAGTGAAAGAATCACTCTAGATAGTTGATACTCTACCCTTAGCCATTTATGAGCTTTCTAATGCTTGTCTGTCTTTTTAAAGCATCTATCTATCCAAATAATTCCGAATTCAACTAAATCAACTTACATTTTTGCCTTGACCACATTGAAGTGCAACTTACAATGAACTTCTAGACAGACCATTAATTATCTTTTAGTATGAGCTGTCAAGTTTCATACAATACTAATCAGCATCGGCGCATCCACTCAAGTACATTTTCTAGAATATTTGATTCTTTGCCATCAAAAAAACAAGTCTTGGTGATTTTATCATGGACTGGTACAAATATCAAGAACGAAAGGTGATCGTATCACAAAGAACTGGTGTAAATGATAAGAATGATGTGCACATACTTTTGTTAACCTAGTTTTTATGATAGTGCCATATGAGGTGACTTTATATTTGTCGAGAACAAAAAGCATTAAAATAATATTCTGATGAGTATATAGACCAATAGAAAGGCAGTAAGAACTGAATAACCATAGAAAAGAGAATTCCAAAAAATTAAATCTTTTCTATAAATGCACCAAAGGCTGCCTTGAGGTTCTTGCCCCTGCAAATTAGTTATAATCAAGGTTTGAAGTTTTGGCCAACATGGATCTGTTTCAGTCAAGACTCAGACAAAATCATCAGTTAATTTATGGTTTTGGCCAATTTCAGTCACTTACAGCCAAAACCAACTGGTTTCAGTCAGTTTTAATTGGTTTCAACCAAAAAATGACGGAAAGCATCTGAAATATGTTTTTGTATTTAAAATCCTTCTCTTTTTTTTCAGCATTGTACACCACTTTTTAGACTTGATTCGATCTTGGATTGTTCTAAAACCTTCACTTCCTCAGTATCCTTAAACTCCATAATTAATAAGAGTTAAATGTGATTATGAATCCTTTGTTCTGATTAATGGTTGACTAATTGTGGGGACTGCTACAGGCTGTTTATCAGATCTCTGAAAAGGTTTTAGCGAACACTTACCCTTTTCCTACAAGAGATCCCCAGGGAAAAGTGTTGCTAAATTTATCTTATGCTATTGCAATTGTTAAGTTAGTGGAACTTATTTAAGCTGAGCGGACTTTTTATGTGGAATACTCAAAATCTACTGTGTAGGACAAAGTAAAACCTAGATAAATTAATATAAAAGGTGCATAGGCATATCTCCAGCTTTAAAACCAATGGTGTAACAGACAGCAATAAATTGGTGATTTCGGCAAAACTTAGTCAATTGTCATTGGTCTTTAGCAACTTTGGCCCCTTAATGAGATAAAGCCTCCATAAAGACCACTGCTATTAGTAACTTAAAAATTCCACATAAAATAATTCTCAGACTAGCATTAACAATTACATATAAGACACCAATAGAACAATAAAAAAGAAGATTTTTTGTGTAAATATAAGATTTTATAACTATACACATCAAATTACATGGTATAAGCACCTCCAACTATGTGGAGGACATTCTCAAATTCAACATGTTTGCAAGTTCTCCTCAAAAAGAGGCAGAAGAGAAAAGGAACTAAGAATAACACAATTATCAAATAAAATGAATATGAAACAACTTGAGTTTTAAAATGAGCAAATAATATATGTTTCATGATATAATTCATTATCAAACAGAAATTTTCTTAAGATCACCAAAAATGCAAAGGCGTATAATGACTACAGAGATATAATAGAGCATAGATCTTAACATCAAATCTCAACTAATTTTTACGTCCTATTTTCAAAACACTTAATTGAATTTCTAAGAAGTCACTTAAAGTTAGATTCACCTTCTAATATTAAACATAAATGTGTAAGAATTGAATTTTTGACAGAAATTTTTCCAACAGATGAAGGTTATATGGGATCAAAGTTGACCATACAAATCTATGTAATGCATTTTGATAATTATGTGTATCAATCTGTGACTAAGGGAACCTGTTATGCTCCAGAAGCCAGAAACAACGCTAAGGATGTCAATAGCCAGTCAAAAATCAAAGCAAAGAGGATGAGAAACAGGAAAATCTAGAAACTTCAATTCAGGGTCATCATAATGTTCATAATCTAAAAATGTTCGATTCAAGGTCATCGTAATCTACAAACGTTCATACAACCTTATTCCTCCTTTTTAAGCTCCAAAGAATAAAATATCAAAATAATCCTACAGATAGTTGGACCCCATGACTAATCCTAAGGTGGAGAAAAGGAAGAAAATATATTGCCTTTGACAGTCAAACACGAAAGAGTTGACAGATGGTCTGTCTGACCTGCTTCTGCCATAGTTCCTTCTTTTTTTGCTTTTTTCACCTTTACTTCTTTCTTTTGTTCTCTTTTCTTCATGGCAAAGATCCAGTTTTAGTCCACAACTCCACTCTCCTCATTCCCCTTGGTTAACACTTAGGGCATGTTTGGTTGGAAGGAATTGGGCTCTAGAATGAAAATGGGAATGAGTGACTCCCATTCCAGCTATTTGATTGAGGGGAGTCGCATTACCATTCCAATTTCAGAGTGGGGATGGGAATGTCCCATTCCGATTTTGATTCCATTTCCAATCATGAACCAAACACATCGGAGAATATGACCAATTTGATTCCCATTCTAATTCATTCTGATTTTGATTCTGATCACGAACCAAACATACCCTTACTACCTTGTGTGTTCACACCCATAACCAATTTCTAACTTGCCTAATTTTGCATGACCATTGGATGAAAAGACAAGTGGAAGGGTGAGCGGTGGAACAAAAGTTTCAGTCTCGATTTATATAATGATTGTTTTCTTCTTTCCTCTTCTTTCCTTCTTTCTTTTCTTCCTTTCCTGCTTTTTAGGCACCAAAGAGGAGTTAAATGCTTCTTAGCCAAAACAGCCAACTTCCTCTCCTTTTGTTCCTTATGGTGTGGTAAGTGACCGGCCACCAACACTTGTCCATTCGGACCCCCAACGACTGGAAAATGATAGAAAAGGCCATTCCAAGATCTAATCTCCTCCATTTAACCAGAATTTAACTTCAAACTTGCAAACCCCCTGCCCCCCTCCCAACTCAAAGGAGAAAGAGAAAAGCTTCAAAAGTTATATAAAGTACTTCACAAAAGATTATTATATCTTTCTTTATTTAAAATAGAAGTTTTCATTTTGTGGAATACTATTTGCCATTTTTTTAGCGAAAATACTGTCAAGCACTCGCCACTTATCCTTATCTTCCACCCAGGCAGTCTTTCTACAGCCCACCTAATCCATCCATTTTTCAGGTCATCGACCAACTTGCCAATTTCTCTCTCACGCATACTAATCTCTCGCTCTCTATAGCATCCAACCCTTGTAGATTGTGGGCGTATCTCCTCCTCCTCTCTCCCTCCCCACCTCTCTCCCCCCTTATTGCTTTTGGCCTTCCTCAATATTTCTATTTTACTGCCCTATTAAATTTCAGGGGAAAAAAGCAATGATAATAGCAAAGTGAAGATTTGAATGCAGATACTTTCTACCAAGTTTAACCTCCAATACTATTTGGAATTCAATACTTGATTCCCTTCCCATTGTGTGGCCCAACTAACTTAGCTCCTCTACCATTTCATGGCCCACTTCCACCTCTATTCTGAGTTGTCAGGGAGGGGCGAAGATTTATAATTTTTTAAAAATATAGTTGCAATTGGTATGATAAGTAGGATTCCATCTTAACCTCAGATAAAAAGGCAGAGTGGCAACGGATAAAGTAACTACCCTGATTGCTAGGGAGGGGCGAAGATTTATAATTTTTTAAAAATATAGTTGCAATTAGTATGATAAGTAGGATTCCATCTTCACCTCAGATAAAAAGGCAGAGTGGCAATGGATAAACTAACTACCCTGCAAGCAATCACTATCATAACCCTTTAACCATATATATCTTCATTTATTTTTATTGTGCATCATGATACTTGGATTATAATTAGAATGATTTATAGTGACACCCCACCAACTCAACCCTCCATCCAAACCACATCAAAATCCTAAGCTTTAACCTAAAAGGTCTGCAAAGTTACATTTAGATAAGCATTGGAAAACACAAACTGCCCACAAAAGTGACAAGATCTAACCTACCAATTACTTCAAATTCAGGATATATTTCATATAATTCAAACTTATCCAAACATAACAGGGGCAGACCCACTTTCGAACCAAGACAACAAGTCGAGTTTGAAGCCAGGTTCTAAACTAAAATCAAAATCAGGTCATGCTAAGGTCATATGAAACAAAATCTGATCAGATCGACTGGAACATATAAACATGTGACAAAAAGGAACATGCGTTTATCACAATTTATCAGCAACACCTGCGACATGATGAAGGATTTCTTCCAAATCACTTCGATAGAAGTGCTTCAAATTTTTTCCATTTTTTTATCTTTCACTTTTTCTGATAAAATGTGGACAAAAGGACCATACAAGACATCCCAGCCAACTGGACAAGAGATCAGCAATCAGGATTTCCTAAAGCCATATAAAGTGGCCAATAAAGCATACATAGATAGACTAGTACTTTGCTAAAAGGCATTTAAAGAAGTTGATACAATGCCAAAATGCCATTTTGTGATTCAAACCACCCTTTTTTTCAAGATGTCATCATGACATTGGATCCTCATGTTGCAAGCCAGCTCATCTATCATTACAAAATAAAGCACAGACAGACAAGATTAGATAGAAGTGATTCATCAATTAAAGCACAGAATCAGGTGGCAACAAGCATGAAAAGATGAGTAATATACGACTTAGAAACCCTTAGTAAAAGCCTATCAAATTATTCAGAATACCTTAACCAGAAGTCCTCTAAAAATCATGGCAATGAATGTTTGTACATATTAACAAAATGCGAAACATAGCTTTAGAAATGAAACAACAAAGCTACCATATCTGGTTATGGATACCAAGAAAATGGGAAAAAAAAAGGGGAGGCAAACCACTCATGCCCATACATGTTATCAGAATCAGGTATATACATCGCAAGCTCTAAGCAAGGAAGAATATGAATTTTACAGTCCTAGCATTGAACTTGTATTTCCAACTAACAAGTCGCATCAGAATAAAAAGGGGGAAGATTATACCAGTACCAAATATACAATAACAAACCAAAAATGATTTTGTTATCTAAGAACAGAAAAAATTTATGATAACATTGACCTTTCTGCAAGCATTGCTGAACCTTCTTCAAACAGTTCTTCTACAATACCCACAGCGGACAATTTCTTTGCCAGTTTACTAGCGGAATCCTTTGACCTTTTCCTGAAAATGAGAGACTTAAATTTGTTCATCTTTTTTGGTGGGGATGGAGGTGGGACTGAATGATCAGGAGGAATTATGTCAACAACGATGCAGGTTGTGTCGTCTTTCAGCCCCCTTGTCCTCAGAGCTTCCTGAATATTCGCCAGTCAAATGTGATGAGGATGCTTTACCATACAATTAGCTGGATTATCTACATCTATGTCATCAACAGCAATCAAATCCAACACTAATGCATCAATAGAACTATATAAAATGCATTGCCTAAAAACTGAACCAGGACAGTGACACAACTTGCAAATGACAACAAAAAAAACTGAAAAGGCCACTGTAACTAATTATTCACCTTCACAACTTGTCTGGCAGCAAGCTCAGCAGGCAAACCACGGCAAGAATTTGCAGCCATTTCAGAGGGTAGGGCATCCCAAATGCCATCTGAAGCAATTATAAGTCTTCCCCCAGCATTCGATAGCTGGTGTACCCATAAAGAACATTAAGTCAAAAATGAAGAATATTAGAACTGATGGAAGTAAATTATCAAGGTTGTCCAAGAATAACCCTTAGAAAAAATTGGTACCATACCTTGACCTGTTTGACATAAGGTACTGGAACAATAAATTCTCCAACATCCATATCTCCAATAGACCTCGATAGGCATAGACCCCCTGGCCAACATCGGAGGGGACCTATCTGAAAGGAAGGAAAGAAATCGATGAACTTTGCTTCATCTAATGTTGTAGAAAATTACCTAAAACGTTTTCATCATCCATGTCAGTTCATTTAAATTAATGAAAAGCAGCACAGGATGTAATCCCACCTCAGCACCACCCACGATGCTGAGCCTTCCTACTTCACCTCCACTTGCAGTCACACGCTCCCTCCTGCACATCATTGTTAATTTAAGCAGAAAAGGCAAAGATTTTAGCAGAATAATATAAAAGATAGAAGACTAGGTACCCACTCTTCCACATTCTCTTCAAGCCTGTGATCCACGGTCAACAGAGAAACCACGCCGCTCTGGGCATCTAAAATACAACGAGAGTCTCCAACAGAAGCAACAGTGATGGTCCACCCATCAATTATCACAAATGTGGCAGTGGTACCAGAAGTTTGTCCTGGTAGATATCATGTATCAATTGCACCTATATTAGTTCATCCAGACATAGGCCAAATCTTCAACAGAATAATATCCTGAAGAAGCAAGAGAAAAAATTAGCGGGCATGCCTCTGCTCTGAAATTCTTTGTCGGCCTTGACAAACCCAGCAACTAGCGCGCGAGGCAAAGCTTGAAGCCACTCTTCCCGGCTAAGCCCACGAGGTATCGCACTCAATACATGATTCAGCAGGTTATCCCTTGTATATATTGCTGCAGCATTCCCATTGTGGCCATCAAAGACCTAAAAAAAAGAAAATCATCTCAGTTCCCCAAATCATTCTTCTTATGAAAAACTGCATGGTATTGATGGCAACAAAAATAAATAGAGTTTGCTTGAAGGATTCTAAAGATCATCATAACTTTTAGAAGCAAAGAGGATACAATAAATCATTTTTTCCCAAAAAAAAGCTCTATGCGACTCCCAGATCAGGCTGCTCACTACTGTAATCCAAGAAAATCTTTCTTCCAGAGGTCTATTAAATCTTTACCAAGCAATGCATTCATTTCCCCTTTCTATAATTAGATAAACGAACATTAAATTTCACCAAAATCGGCACCCTTTTCCCAAGTATCATTGAATAACTTAATAGAAGATCAAGATAGAAGTCAAAGTTCGCAAAGCAAGCAACTGAAAAGATCAAAACCACGCGAATTCACTTATCAAGCAACCATGTAGACAACCATCAGAATTGTGCGAAAACGCTGGAAAAGAGCAGATCAATGTGTTAAAGCCAAGCAATGAGAGAGAGGGTGAGGGGAAAAAGAACAAAAGAAAGCTCACAGCGAAGACGCAGAAGGTGGAGGAGGGGTTTCCGGGTAGGCGTTGGCAGTCGGTCTTCATGAGGAAGTAGTCCTCCCCTTTCTTGGACTGCGCGGCGCAGCCATACCGGATGCACGGCCTCTCCATCTTCTCGCTCTTCAGTTCCCGCTTCATCAGCGCTGCCAGCGGCACCAGATCGTGCTGCTGCTGGTGTCGCCGCCTCCCCTCCGCCGCCGCCGCCATCTCTCCCTTCCTCCTCGAGATTCACGCCCTCCGATCTCTCATCCCCAGGGACCCAGGCCTCAGATCTGGTACAAGAAAGCGATACTGCCGACGCCAAGAAGCAGAGATGGGTGACGGATGGGAATTGGGATCAACGCGGAAACGCGGTGAGCGGCTGACCGGGACGTGAACTGTACTCTGCCCTCCCTTTGAGATTCCACGAACCCTGGCACCCATCCGCCATTAAAGAAATGGAGCAGCCCTCCGGTGGAAAAAAATAAATAAATAAAGTGAAAACAAACCCTTTTTTCAATTAAAACCCTGGCTGGAGACTACAAGAAAAGAAATATATATATATATTTTTTACTGTACGTGTACTGATTAAGTATTGTTTAAGGATGATGAGAATATAATTATAACAATAATAATGAGATTAGTGGAATACTGAGGGAGGAGTAGTTGAAAAGTAGCCTGTGACGAGAAAAGAAACGCCTTTCTTTCGGCCCTTCTTTCTCTCCACTGCTTTCTTGGCCCTTTGGACGTCTCTTTCACCGGAGGGACGAAGAAAGTGGTAAAAGGTCGTGGTACGTGGGAGGCGATGGGTGTCTCCGTGGCGGGGGAATTTTCCGCCTTAATTTGCTTTTATGTACATATATGATGTCGTTATTTGAAATTAGAATAAGGATATTTATTTGGTGTTCAAAATGTAATAATACAAGTCTAAAATTGAAAACCCGAGCACTGCAATAACGAAACATATAGATAAAAATAATATATATAATGATTAAATTTTATGAGGAACAATTTACTGTGCATACCTTCAAGCTTGAAATCTATATAGTGTTGGGATGACAGATCAGACGTGGATTGAATTGGTTCATATCTATACTCGTTTTACAAATAAAAATTTCTTATCTGTCTTGGATCAGATGCATAAAAATAATATAAAATTATTTAAAATTTTAAAAAATATATATTAAGATTGTAAAGATAAGATTTAAATTAAGATATATCATTATTTATATTCAATCCTAGTCTATTTCAAATATTTTTTTAGAATCTATAATTTTTTTTGGATATCAATTAGACCAGATAAAATCCATCTCATTTAGATTAAATTGGGTTCGACAAATTAACTAAAATTG
Organism: Elaeis guineensis; assembly: GCF_000442705.2. Classification (NCBI taxonomy): domain Eukaryota; kingdom Viridiplantae; phylum Streptophyta; class Magnoliopsida; order Arecales; family Arecaceae; genus Elaeis; species Elaeis guineensis. Next base: position 104,538,736 of record NC_025994.2, read on the forward strand.
ATATCTCTATACGATGCACACATATATTTTATTTGATTATTTTATTTTTTAAAACTGAATATATTAAAGAGCTCTAATATAGCATGCCATCCAATCATCCCCTCCATGTTACCTCAAAAAAAAAAAAAAAATCATCCCCTACTGGATTGTGTCTCCAACTGGGCAACACAAACTTCAGCAATATTTTATGAGTAGCATCGTGACTAATTAAAATTATTTATATTTTTTTAAAAATAAAATAAAGATATTAAAAAATTAATTAACGAGAACTATAAGATTAATTTATTAAAAATTTTCATTGAACCTCAAAGTTTATTCCATGAAAATTCTTGTAGGAAAAAAATTGTTAATTTAGCCAACTGGTTTTATAGCTCTGATGGGACATGATATAATCAATTGGTCTAACACATAAATAAAATATTAAATATATTAAATTTATTGTTATAGTTAAAAATTGATTTATAGTCTTTATCATGGTTAAAAGTTAGATCACTCTATTCCATAAAATTTAGCATGGCAATAGAAATAAGAAATGGCTTCCTGGTCTGTTTTCAATAAAAAAATTTTAATATAAAATTTTATAAATCAAAATTATTATAAAATTATATATGTATATATATATATATATGAAAGTTGAAATTAAAAAAAAATATATTAACAAGTTAAACTGTTGATGTAAGCATCAACTTATCATCTACGAATGTCACGTGAATCAAAAAAATCTATAAAATATTATTAAATTAAATAAAAATTATAATATTAAATGATTGAATTGGAGCACATGTATACGAATAAAATGATGTGATAAAATATGATATTATTTTATTTTAATAATTAAAATTTATTTATGTATGTAATCAAAAATATGAATTGATATTAAAAATTTAAATAGATATTATTTTATCATATTAATTTATTAATCTAAAAAATAATTAATTTTAAAAAATAATCGATGATATGATCTAGAATCTGTACACAACGTGCGGGCTTAAAATTAATTTTCTACTTATCCACGTTATTAGATTACAAAAAAGCTGTTTTAGCAAGATAGAAAAAGTATGGAGTGGCTTCATGTATGATTTTTTAGAAAATTTTGATGAATTTTAAGATTTTTCACAAAGATACGGTCTAGGAGATACGACAAGGTCTCTAGGGTCCTCAAAGTTGTGTTAACGGAACTTTTAATGGTACGTTATCTTTGCTCGGAAGGGAGACAGAGCAATGCGTCGGTGTCAAGATTGGAAAATACTGGTCTGATATCATATCGGCAAAGTTGTGGTTTTCAATTAATGATAATCCGCGGGCCAGTGGGACATAAATTCCCTTGTTTGACGTTTCGAGCAGTGCCAGCTGTTAACATTATCGGGAAAAATGAAAGCAACTCCCGCCAAGGAAATAAGGTCGAGACTTGTATAAATGTAGCCGCACTACATGTCTCCCTGTCAATCTCCACAAGGTCAATCAAAAACAAAGATTTCATATGCGACATCTTAGGAACTTACGCAACACTTATTCAATTGATTTCTACGTAAAAATGGATTTTATATGTTCTACCTATAACAACTACATTGAAGGCGCTTCCCCATATTATATCTTATGTATTTGCCCTATCAAAATAAAGTTTGATGCATATTTATTTAAATAAACAAAATATATTTTTTTTCCTATCGAGACTTAGATGATTTTTTTTTTTTTTTAATGGGAAGAAAACCTTGACATGCGAAAAGAATACCAAAACTGCCGGCCTTTGTTGCCGTCCGTCATGGTCTTATGCATTATGACCGTCCATATCGGACCTAAAGGTTTTAGATCATACACAAAAGATCTGAGAGAACAAAGAGACAATAATCCGAGCTTGAAAAGATATTGGTTGTACCAAATCCATTAGCTCAGCAATGAACCAGTCAAATCAGAGAAAATAGAGTAATATACATGGTGTTTGTGTGTATTTCTTTGCAATTGAACTGTCAACCGCTAAGCTGGTAGATCTTATCCAACCAATGATTTCACCCTGCCATCAGATGCAATGATGTGGAAGAGGTGGAATGTTCTCGGTTAGGGTTCAGATGGCCTAAGCCACCACCGTGCTTAGGACCTTAGGAAAGGGAAATTTGAAAAGAAAGGACTAGGAGCCCCAAGACAACCCAAAAGCACTGCCCGGAAACTACCATACAGCTTGCGTCAGTTCCAAGTCCCAATTCGGCCTCGCCAAAAAACTGGACCCGCATGGACTGCATGACTTGTGGACCTGACGTACAACTCTTCAGTGCCATGCGGTCTTCGACCCTGCAAGAATACTTCCAAATATCGGGAAAAAAAATTTCTGGAATCTTCCCGAGTGTTCACTTAGGCGAATGACTCTTCCAATTATTGTTGTACGAATAGATTAGTTGAGAAAAATATTTGATGATCCACGGATTTTATGATGTATTCATGAGGTAAGCTTTTATGGATTACATAACTATGTCCCTGTTTCTCCTTTTGTGTTCTTATTATTTTTGTGTCGTTTTTCTAAATTTCTTTATTTATTTTATATTTTGCTGAAATATTCATATTTATCTAAATTCCAAATCTTTGTACCTGCTCAAATTGCCAGTCTCGAAATCAAGCTGGTCGAGAAACTGGCCAAGTCTAGCCACGGTTTTATGGTATTGTTAAATTCTCCATACAGATTCCGCAGTCACTGCACAGCAATGCCCCCACAATCCTGCAGCTTATTATGTTATCAACCGATCCCCATCGCATTTCAAGAAGCTTATCTGTGACCACCACCAACTCATTCTGTAGCACCAAAAACCACCTCATTCCTCACATCAAATCAAAAGCCAAAAAAAAAAAAAAAAAGAAGAAGAAAAAACTTGATCTCAAGTCTGCAGGAAGATTTTCTCAGATAGGTGAGCAACTAATAGCACACATGAAGAGGAACCATATAGGAACAGCTTTTCATGGGATCTCATGGATCTTAGCAATTAAGGCCAACATATTGTGGAAGGTTGATGTCAAAATGAAGGTCAAGACACGCTTCATCAAATTAGATCATTGTCTCTTTATACAGCATGAAGCACAAAAATCCACAACCAAAAAGCTTACATCTATGCAGGCAGCAATGTTATCTTCATTCAACACACTAGAAGGAAACCTCCACTTAGGAATCAAGGGGAAGAAATTACTTTGAAAAGCTATGAAGATATTCTTTACAACACCGCCACTCCCCCACCACAAAAAAAAAAAAAAAAGGGAAAAAAGAAAAAAAAGCTATGAAGATATTCACCACCATCCCATAAGGACATAAGAAGTTCATTTTTTTGGTAAATCTTTAATCTCGAGTTGTAATGACCGGTACAGGCACATTTATGTTACTGTCAAAATATAAGGTTACAGCATCACCTTTCCGACAAAAGACCTCAGAGAACAACAAATTAATTATATGATTTTTATTGATGTTAAAAAAATAGATTCTGAAAGCTGCAGCACACTTGACTGGCTCTATGCATATCCTAAATGTTAGAAAGAATAAAATAGTCAGCTACATTTTTTGTGAAGAACCACAATATTCTCATGCTGTCTTCTGTATACCAGCATATTCCGGCCAGGTTGGAGAGAATTATTAACAGTCAATCCCCCGGATGACATGGTTTGGCAAGTAAGCATTTCATCAATTGGGTTTGAGATGACCAATGATCTGTGTCCAATTCTCTTCTCCTGGATTAGTGCTCTGTCTCTCTCAGAATCAATGTGACCTTTAGGTTTCAGGTAGATATTTGAGTGGTTCAGCTCAGGTTGGAAACATTTGATGTAAAAATCTTTTAATCATCTCATAACTCGTGAAGGTAATGACTGCAGTTGGGGTAGTTCTAAGCAAATTGGTGCCACAGCCATGATAGAATCCAGGGATGCCTTCCTTTTGAAATACTTTCTTAATACAGTCCACCACACCTGTGTACCTGTTAGCGGCATCACGTGCCTGGCCTTGTTCTTGCAGCCTGGACCGTATTACCTGATGAAGAGAAAATAGTAAATTTCATGAAAATAATTTAAAACACATTTTTATCATAATTCGTGATTGTTTCTCTCCAACAGGGTTTTCTACTTGACAAAAAAACCTTTATAGGAGAATATCAGTTCTCAATCTTTTAGTCTGAGAAGAGGCTACTTAAACCATCCATTTCATAGGCACAAACTGACCTTATGGAGATCAAGTATCAAAATTTCCCTTTTCCACAAGTTACCAAGCTAGAAACTGTTAAAACTCAAGTCACTCAGCCATGTTCCAAGCTTGGAACAATTCAGGGGCTGAGGAGACTAAATAGGTGCATTCTAGTAGCAAGTTATGCATGTAATCTACCAGAAGAAGTCTGGCATACCTCATGAGGATATGTCATTGTGGAGGCAACTACTTTAGACAGTGCAGAAGCAATGACAACACTTCCAGGACCAAGCTCATCCACGGTGGTATTATCTGGGAAATTATAACAGGTCAACAACCATTTTTTTTTTTAAAAAAAGAAAGAAAGATAAAAGGTGGACTGCCCAAGTAAAGGCGGTCTAAAATTTTGTAATCCCAAAGATCACATTACCCTTTCTGGCCAAGTAATACTTGATCTTTTCATATGATGGAAATTGGATGGCAACATGACTAACCCCCGCTAAAGAAGGAAGGAGGCCACTGCGCAGCACACAAGAAAAAAGCATGTGAAGTAAAGAACAGAACCAAATGGTCAAAAATTGAACGAAATAATTTGTATCATCAATATTCATGGATTACATGAAGTACAAAAAATCAGGACCTGTATAATCCCTGGAAACCTTCTTCATGCACAATTCTTCTTAAAGCAGACAACATGCTTCTGTAGGGTACCACTCCAGGCCTCAGTGCTTGTGTCTGTCAGAAAAAACAATGTAGATCATTAAATAAGGCAAAAAATTGTTCTACACTTCCAAAACTATTATTTCAATTTATTTGCATTACATGTGAATGAGAAGGTATTTGTAAAAATGAAGATCATTGAAATGGGTCACTAAATAAGGCAAAAAATTGTTCTACACTTCCAAACAATTATTTCAATTTATTTGCATCCCATGTGAATGATAAGGTATTTGTAAAAATGAAGATCATTGATAAATGGGTCAATAAGCATGACAGATGTAGTTATACAGTAAAACTAGTCCAACAATAGACCAACAAGATGCACAAAAAATAATCAACAAGTCATGGTGCGTAAAAAGCAACCAAATGATCTACTCCATTAAGTCCAATTGCAGGTCCAAACAAGTACCTTGCAATTTCCTTTTATAACTTAATCCAACTCTTCTTTGCTCTCTGTCCCTTTCCTTCAACTCCTCTTAATAGATCAATTCAAGATTTCCACCTTTAATGGAGAAAGGGAATGTGGACTCTCCACAGATGATAAGATATCTTTTTAATTCCTTGAGAATCATATGTCACTGTAATAAAAATCATTGACCAAAATACACATATTTAAATCCTAAAAGATGACTTAGAGCAACTCTAAATTATTCTAAGTCCAAAATGTAATGTTATACTGTCAAAGCAGATCATCACAGACAAGATAGGACTCTTCATTAAACTTCCAAGAAAACTATGTAAGGACTTCTGGACAAAATCAATTCAGTATCAATTCTTAAGACCTATAAAAATCGACAAACACAACTGGTAAGTGGTTATATTAGGTACACATGCCTTCCAATATGACTACTCCAATTAACACAGTCGGGAACCTCAACTGGGTCCTATATCGGTCAGCGTCTGTCACATGTGAATCCTTGACCATATTTTTTATGCAAAGTTGCCCTGATCGGGATTTTAGAGATCACCGAAAGATAGTTCTGTTTCCAGTTTTGGCCTTTAAAATGCTGTCTTAGAGCCTATTTACTTGTACAGTTGACATTAGATGATCAGGTCTCATAATGTGAAAGATTTAGATTGTCACATGATATGGAAATAAGGTGCCACATCACCAAACTTTTAAGTTGCCGAGCACTTTTAAGGGCCCATTTGATAAAAAACTGGAAAAGAAGAAGTAGAAAGGCCAGAAAGACACAGAGATACTCCACCCTCTTAGGTGTCTTTATGTATGGCCTAACCCCTCTTCTCTCCACAGATCTCATATCACTGGACAAAGAATAAATGACCAAATTCAAGGATTTTTTTTCTTTTGTTTGCTAAGGATTTTATGGTTCCACAGGAAGTGAAAGAAAAGAGATTGAGTTAGAGAGGAACGTTCTTTATTATTGTCTAGTATAGAAAAGAATATTCAAGGGGGAACTATGAGGAGATGTAGGGTCAAAATTATCTCCAAGAGACCTAAAATTTTTCTTCTCCAAAGGCTAGCAATTTTGAAGGAAAATAACAAATAGGCAAGTGGTTCAAGATAACCGTATCTAAATCAGTTCCTCTACAATCTAGTTCAACCAAACATGAGAAAACCCTCAGAGTTCTTTTATCGTGTCACTGATTTACTTATTTTATTTTTTCTTTCTCAACTCCTAATAGAGCCTCTGGCTTTCGTTACAGTTATAACTACAAGTCCAGTGGTTGAATTAAGATTTGAAAGATTGAGTAAGATCAGAAAATTTGCTATTATTTTGTTAAGCCATTATTGCTCTCTTTCCTTTGCTTTCCTCTTAAAGGCTATTTTTTTGGAAAAATAGGACTCGGAGTAGGACCTAAATGTTAGCCACATAATATCGGCATAACTGAAATTAGGCCTATAATGAACTATCCCAATCAAACCTCCCTATTCTTGGAATAGCTATTTAATGTAGGACCAAGAATAGGGTTACTCTAGGACTGTTTCTTTTCTATTTTTCATTTACCTCTTGATTGTTTTTCTCACCCTTTTCATTCTTCTCTCACCTAATCATGGTACACAATCCATCCCACCTTACTGGTTGAAGGAAGCTCCTCCCTTATACATCCACATCCACCCATCATCAGCCTATGCACCAAGCGACAGAACCCCTTAGGGCCTGTTCTTTTCAGGCTAGAAAATTTATCCAGAAATTTGTATTTTTCTAGGTAAGTATTTCCTAGATAACATTTAGACAAAAAAATAATTTATCCATATTCTTTTATGTATTGAAAAATGGCTCGGAAATCTGTTATCTATGTTCTTTTGCATTATGAGTTTTCTGGATAAGTTGCTAAGATCTATCCATATTTTTCATAATACCCTTTATTATATAAATATTATTATATATAATAATATAATATATTATTATATATTATATTATAATATATTATTATAAGGTTAAAGGAATGAATTAAAAAGATTATTTTTCTGGTTGATTGGAAAATGATTTAACCACCCCTTAGGTGGGTAAGATTTTTTTCCATTTCATGGGTAAATGCCATCCATGAGCAAGTAATTTATCCATCTTGAAAAGCGTGAGAATACGGATAAGTTAGTCAATGAAAAAGTTGACCAATTTTTCCATCATATTTAGCCACAAAAGAACAGGCCCTCAAAGTGACATGACTCCGATATCACCAAGCTTTTGGGAGCCAAAAAGGCACTCCCCTAAAAAAAGCAAGGTGCTACTTAAATAAAAAAAAAAGGTCTCAATAATGTTCTACAAGTAAATACTATAAGTATCTGAAAACTATACAAGCATTATAATGTTATTTATTCATGTTTCAACTTCAAAAGTCACAATTATCTTACACAATAGATATCATGTTTGACATCTTTCAGAACGCCGCATCAAAATACCACTTCCCATTTCAAGCTTTTAAACAAAATTCAGCAAAAATAAACCACTTGATATCCTTTAGTAGACTCAAAATTCAGATATGATAGCAAAAATACCACTTCTCAAACATGTTTGATGTTTCTAAACAAAATATAATACAAAAGTACAAATCATTAAACATCCTAGAGTAGCTCTTTATTTATAAGGACTCCAGTAACCAAAATAACCCTCAAAGTTAATAAAGATATAAAACAATGGGCAAAAAAGTTTAGGAAGAATAATGTTGGACAAGAGATGCACTGCCCCGAACATCTCTCTCTTTATCCTAGGCTCTCGTCTAAGCACATTGCCTTGGTAAACTCGCTCACCTGGGAACTACTGAGGCATTTAGGGGCTTCCTCATGTTGCCTGCTGGAGTGCCTTTGATGACACTTATTGGAAGGCAAAGATTTCTGAAATAAAGAGGGAAGGCGTGGATCAGCCTAATATAGGATTTCTAATATCCTAGAAATATGAGAGCCAGTGACTTTCCCCAACTTGCCTACAAGCCTTCCCTCTCCGGTCTTCCCAACTCTAAGAACTTCTCAGCAGTGCAAGCCATACCGCATAGACAACATAGCAGGTGTCTAAACAAGCACTTAAATAGAAGCTAGATTTTTAAGCTTATTCTAGAAGTGACATTCTGGCATCTATGAACAAAAAGCCCTCTAGTATGGCATTACCAGACACAAACTTATGCAAAAGGATGACATAAAGACCATGAAAAACTTATTTAAGCAACACCAAACACACACCTCATCAGCCTAGTCTTGCATGCATTGCATGCATGTCAGAGTGGGATGAGTTAGTGGCTCTGCGTGAGCATGTGTATATGTGATATGGCATGGCCATATCATATAATATACCTGAAGTCTGGTTTTAACAACCCACAATGGATTGGTCCCAATAGCTGTTGCAGCTCCAGCACCAGAGGCAGCTAAAATGTTTGCACCAATTGAGAGCTGATTGTTTCCATCTACTGCACAGGTAAAAAATGTGAAAAGTTGAGTTTAGACCATTTTTGAAATTACCAACAAAATATAAGCTTTTAAGACTATATTATCTGAAGTAGGAGCACATTGTATACATTTCCAAACCTATGGAAGAAAATAGACGATTTAATCCTTGAGAAAAATCTAAAACAAACCATGTGACTGAAGTAGGTATTTTAGCTGATTATAAACAGTGAAGTATACCTGGAAATGAAACAAAAATGTCAGTAAGGTTAACCAGATGTAATTACCGGAATCAAGATTCTTATATAGTTATATAGTTAACTTCAATTGAATATGCTGATCTGAATGAATATAATCCACAAAGTCTATGCAAGCTATTTAAGCATACTTCTCTCGATAAACTGACCGTGATTATAACCATGTCCACACATGTGAAAGTTTAATATCAGAGTACCACCAAAGCGTTAGCTCAAATCATATCAAAGAATTAATAAAACAAAAGAAAGAAAAGTAATTGCAGATTATTAAGTTTCATAAAAGGAAAAAGGGTAATTGAAGACTACTGTGTGATTATTAAGAAGCACAAAAGATATACTCACCGCCCAGGTTGGAAGTAGTGCAGCAATTGTTGGAGAGAGACCACGATACAATCCTTTGATGCCTTCATTTTTTATTATCTGTTCTAGGCTTGAAATAATGACACTACCTAATGCATTTGAAAAAAGGGGGAATATTTTAACATTTTAAACCAAAGACATAATCAGTGAATCAATATGCAATCATGAGTCCCCATATGGAACTAAAGACATAATCAGTGAATCAATGTGCAAACATGTGTCCCATTATTCCATATGCATCCATGTGAATACTAATAGCTGACAGTTTTTTTTTTTTTTTTTTTTTAAAAAAGCACATGATGTACAATATGATGATGTAGCTTGATTTCTTTTTATTCATTTAAATTCCTGCAAGCTAGTTTGTCATTATTGTATTGAATTCAGAAAGATGCATCAATTAATTCCACAGTCCTCCATACACATAATTCTCTAAGCCAATTATCTAACCTATAGATTGTGATCTACCTTGATTTTCTTGATGTTTGACGTAAACATAAGAAATTTATGAGTCCCCAGGGTGCACTAGGTAACATGATTGAGAAAACAAAATCTCCTACCAATCAAAACAACTGAGAATTCAAAAATCAGCCAATGCTCAGAAATAATGCTCTCACTTTTTGAAGATATGAGAAATTAAAAGGCCTAAGAGTTATAAAATATATTTTCTGTTTTTTATTCTGCAATTTGGGCAATTTCTCAAGCCCAAAAGGAGAATAAAAGCATTATACACAAATAAGAGATGGACAGAAGGAAAAATTACCAATATTTATTATTCTTAACCGTAACTGTAACCATTTTCTTCTTCTCTTTTTATAGCTAAGTACATAATAAAACCTAGGAAACAAGACTGCTTAATTAACTAGCACTAGCACACCCAGACATTTTACCTCAGAAAGAAATAATAAAAAAAGCAGCTAAAATAATTTCAAACATTCTAAAAATAGAAAAATTCTTATCACTATAGAAGCCAGCATAAAAACTCCTCCTTCAAAATACAATCTTAATAAAGTTTAAAATTTACCTCAATTGATTTGTTCCTACAGTGGGACCAATAAATGATTATATTTCCTAAAAAAGACCCCTTACCTATCTCTTTTTTGTTTTTTGTCTTCTTCGGCTTTTTCAATCATCATGCATATGCATGGACAAAAGATGTGAATTTTGTGCTGCATCAAGCAGATAGTTTACAAATTCTCTTAGTTTTAAGCAACTGAATAGCACAAAGTATACCACATCAAGTCAAGCATTAGTAGAAGAAGAGGACACGACAATACATGTAAGTATGATTATGACAAGGATAACTGCTATAGCTTCTTAATCTATAAAAATGATGGAGAATTTCTGATGAATCCCTCCCTATATATCCATCATCATCCTCCAGCTGTCGTCACCCAAACCACTTGCTTCCTTAACTACAATTCCTAAGTGCTTCCACTAAAAATCTAGTAACACCTCAAAGTTCTACACTTCCCAACAAAGGCAACTTTTTCCTAAACATATATAGCAGGATATAACCCATGCAATCGTCTTTTTCCCTCCTATGAAGACTAGGGGATCTGGCTTGTAAACCTGCCAAGATCTATTCCGAGGATTCTTCATCGATGTAAAATCAATAAGTTGAGAAACATTCTTCCCCAATCATATTAACATTGATTTAATTCCTTTCTTTTTACATGTGAAACCCTTTGCATATGGGAACCACTAAATGTCTTGATAACCACTAACCTAGAAAGAACAATATAAAGGGGTAAAGTTTGAATGACCTAATTATAGTAAAAAGATGGAGTTTGAGCCACTTTCTGTATTGTTCTCCTATTTAGTTTTTTTTCTTTTTTTTCAGTTGGTGCCAACTAAGCAAAGGGAGCAAGCAAACAACTTCGGTGTGTTTACTAGAAATGTATAACAATTTCAAGGAACATCAGATGATAATTAAAAATTAGACTGGATCATTGCACGTTGTTCTTGCAAGAAATAATTTGAAGGCAACTCCTGCTACTGCATTATCCATTTTACTGGCAGCAGCAAGTGAAATGACTCAGCTGCTCAGTATACCAAGAAATGCAAGGAATATATCGAGCAGAGTCACTAAATTACCAATAAGATGGCTAAGGGTATATCAGAATATTAATTAACAATAGACTTCTAATATCCATATAGGTGATTGATTTACAAGACAATTTTGTTGACTAATATCACCAAGATAAAATTTCAAACGACATTTAGTAAGCATGGATGCTTCAAATTGCAAGTGATATACATAATCAATGTCTTTTGGATACCGATACTTAAATCAGATACTGCTAGGATACGCGTCAGATACTTATTTGAACAATCCTGTTTATAAAAGTAGAAAAACAGGATACTTTTTAATTGCAACATGAGATTCTGGAGCATTTTGTTTGCGAGTTCTACATCTCAGTGAATTCACCTATTCCGTTGAAACTCGGAATATTTTTACACCCGCTACAAGCTATCTATGATATTTAGTTCGACAATACAACCAAATCAACATTCCAAAAACACAGATGCCTTCAAATTGCTAAAAATTAAAACTAGAGAAAGGAAAAAGAAAGAGAAAGAAAGAAAGGAGAAAAGAAAGAAGGAAGGAAGAAAGAAAGAAAGGAGAAAAGGAAGAAGGAAGAAAGAAAGAAAGAGAGAGAGAGAAGAAAAGGAAGAAGGAAGCATACGCTGAGCAGAAGGGGGCATTTCGGGCAAGCCATGGACCTGAAACCTCGTCTTGATCACATCCAACGGGCAGACAAAGGTGGCTGCTATCGCCCCTGTAGCAGCAAACCAATTCAAGCATCAGACAAGCCAAGTACATATACACGTATCATCAAACAAGAAAAGCAAGAATCTAAAGGGCACCGAAAGAAAAGAGTTGGAATCTGAGAACAGCCTGCAGAGGCGCCCGCCGCAGCATTGAAGATGAGATCTCGAGCGGCGGGCCTTCCATGGGATTCTCGCGACATCTTGAGATCTCACCGGGCCGTACCGGCGATCGCCATCGCACGGTCCAAGGGTTGAGTCTTGAATCAACACATAGAGAATAGGGTTTCTTCTTTTGGGGGAGAAGGGGGGTGGGGTGATGAAGGGCGCGACAGAGAGGGAGAGAGGTGAAAGAAAAGGAGTGCTGGAGAGTGGGGACCGAAAGATGAACAGGGGGTTCACCGCACCAAGAACGCTCCGGCCGAAATTCGCTTCTCTGGCGAGCGATGGGCATCCATCAGAGGAAAAATGACGCTAACCTCCACCGTCTTAGGGGCCCCGCGTATTACCACACCCGAAGTGAGAATCAATACGCTTCCAATAAAGTAGTATATAACTGGCGTACAATTTTTAAATATAATATAGCAATATAATAAAATATATAAAATTAAAAAAAATAATAGTTAAACTTTTGTTGTATGTCTTTTTTTTTTTTTCTCCTCCAAATAATGAGTTTTTTTTTCTTTTTTCCGGTAAAACAGATGGGTCAGTGGCAATGCATTGAAAAATAATCGAGTATACAGGAGTACATATAGAAAGACAGGACCCACAAAAGAACCATACGCAGTCTGCTTTGCTTGAAACAAAAGCAGGAGCAGAACATACGGCAAAGAGGAACACAAAATACAAGCTGTAATTACAAAGTTAAGCTGGAAAGAATATATAATACAAAATCGCATTTGGACGATGAAGGCTAGTCGGTAATGCGAAGAGAACTAGTTACCGCTGTCAATGATGCAATTTACAAAAACTTGAGAACCTGGAACTCAATAAAAAGTCTTTCCAACCGTAGGTAGAGAGATGAGTCAAGCAACGAAGCTGAGCAGCCTAAAGGGAGCTTGATTCAGTAAATTTCTAAAGCCGTCTTTGTGATACGTAGAATATGGCCAAGATCGGTCCTGATATTTTTTTAGACTCCAGATTAAATAAAAAAATAAAATATTTTTTATTAAAAATTAATATATTTTAAATATTAATTATTATCAAAAAAATAAATTATATATATTTTATGATGTAAAATTTTTTTATAAATTTTTATAATTAATATTTGATAATAATTCTTAGATAGCATAGCTAAATCATTTAACTTTTTTTATAATATTATTGGTCATAAATATAATTTTAATAATTTTAATTTAAAAAAAAAATTAATAGAGACAATAATGATAAATATGATCAATAATATTCTATATGTAATTGATATATTTAGATAATAATTTATTTATAAAAATTTTATAAAAAAAGAGTTGAAAAGAAAATTGAAAGAAATAAACGGTAAAGAAAACAAATGAAAAGCGCTTGGGGATTAGAATCTTCTTTTGACCCACCCATAGAAGATCTCATAAACCCCCAAAGAATCCTAAATATTATAAATTAATCCTTAATTACACCTCCCCTTTTCCATCCTCTTTAAACCAACCCATCTCTACGGACTCCCTCCCCCCACCCCCACAGTGGTCGATGGATCCAATGCCACCTGCCTCCCTGTCGGCCAACTCCCGACTCGGTCGGCTTAACTCGATCGTGACCAAGTTTTTGTTTGGAAAGTGGCTCAAACTCGTCAAGTGGGGCTCCACCTTCACGATGGAAATCCGTACTGGCACCACCACCTTTCTAACCATAGCCTATATCCTCGCCGACTCCGACACCACGTGCTCCATCTTCGACTGTGACAAACTCACATCGACGTACAAGTTTCTGTCGGTCGACCCCGACTATGCTGCCTACCTCGAATGCATCTATCGTGACCTCATTGTCGCCACGACTGCCTCTTCCATCATCAGCTCCATCATTATAGGTGCGTTCACCAACCTCCCCTTCATTCTCGCCTCCGGCATGGGTGCCAATGCCTACTTCACCTACACCATCATCGGCTTTCACGGCTCCGGCAATCTCTCCTATGACAACGCCCTCGCCACCGTCTTCCTCGAAGATCTCTTTTTTCTTCTCAGGAAAATTGAGGCCTGGGGACCTGGGGCGGAATGCCCAGTTCACGCCGCCCCAGGGCCGGCCCTGAATGTGGCAGCAGCAGCCCACAAAATGAATACACGACCAGAAAACTGTAGAGCACATGAGGATAATACCAACTTGTGTGGAGATTGAAAACTAGTGAAATAGACCTCTTGTCGCAACCATATCTGTAGAAGTGTAGCATCAACAGTGAAAAGCAAGTGCATCCAAACGGTCGTTAGAAAGCTGCCAGCCAAACTGAAGACATAACATAAACAAACGGTAATCATCAACATCCTGAACTGACAAAGATGTAGCTGATGATACATAGAAGCAAGAGACCAATGACCGTGGAACTGCTGTACATATCCAAAACTGTATATGGGAAACAGTGAAATAATAAAGTCCAACAGTAGTTTTTTTTTTTTTTCTGGGCAAGGAAAACCGATATAATAAGATTTATAAGATGAGTCCGGAAGAAAAGCTTGATGAAGTAGAGGACTGCAACCAGTCGAAGCCCACAAACTGAATTGTAATACGAAAATTTGCTGAACTGTAGCGTGAATATTGCAGCATGGATCTACATTGTTGAAGATTAAAACTCTTGTCATTATGTTTGAGAGTTACCTCATTAAATATACAATCAAGAGCTTGTATAAGATAAATACCAACTCATCCTACGGTAATATCCAACCAATATATCCCAAATAGGGACATCCAAACATGAAGGCATATCTCACAGCTAGTCCAACCAATACACATTATAAAAAATACCATTTTTTATGATAAATTTATTTACGACAAAAATATATTTCATCGTAAATAAGGATATTTATGACAAAAATCAAAATTCATCGCTAATAATTATTTATTTATTACGAAATTTTTTTTCGTTACAAATAGATGCATATTTACGATGAAAAAAGAATTTCATCGTAATTACACATTATTTACGATAAAATTAATTATCGTAAATAATCAAATATTTATTTTAATTTTAAGTTTTCAAATATTAGCAACGAAAATAGTTTCGTCGTAAATAATGGAAGTATTTGTAATAAAAATTAATTTTTCATCATAAATACTCTTTATTTATGATAAAAATTTTTCGTCACTAATATTAAAAAAAATAAAAAATTTTAAAAATTCAACAATTAAAGATTACTTGCGATGAAATATTTACGTCGTAAATAATTAAGTATTGACGATGAAAACTTAATTTTCATTGCGTAAATAATTAAGTATTGACGATAAAAACTTAATTTTCATCGTAAATATTCAATTATTTATGACAAAAATTTTTCATCTCTAATATATTAAAAAAATAAAAAAATTAAAAAAATTAAAAATTAAAAATTATTTACGATAAAAATTATGCATCATAAATTATGAAGTATTAGCGATAAAAACTAAATTATTTACGACAAAAATTTTTCATCTCTAGTACATGAGAAAAAATAAAAAATTTTAAAAATTTAAAAATTACTGATTAGTTATGATGAAAATATTACGTCATAAATAATGAGTATTTACGATAATTGTATATTATTTATGATGAAAAATTTTTTATCGATAATAATAAAAATTTTTTGCGACGAACAAGAATTTTTTATCGTAAATAAATTTTATTTATGATTAAATTTTTTCATCAGTAATAAGATAAAAAAATTTAAAAATTTCATATTTTTAGATATTTACGACGTAAATTTGTGTCACAAATAATTCAACTATTTACGATGAAATTTGATTTTATGTCACAAATAAAAGTTATTACTGTTGAAAATTTTATCGTTAATACATTAAAAGTTAGATAAATTAAAAATTTAAAACATAAAAATTATTTATGATGAAAATATTAACATCGTAGATCATCAGAATATTTGTGATGGAATATTAATTTTTCATCAAAAAATATTGAGAAATTAAGATAAATTTTTACATCGCTAATAATTGAAAAATTAAAAAAATATAAAATTTTAAAAAGTTAGGTATTTGCGACTTAAGAACAAGTTTCGTCGCTAATAATCGACTTTTAACGATAAAATTTTTTAGTTGTAAATAATTAAAAGATGAAAACTAAAATAAATTATCAAATATTTACAATAAAAATACTTCCGTCACTAATAGTTTCAGTATTAGCGACACAAAACTATATTTCTGATGCCAATAGTTGATTTTTTAAAAAATAAAAAATAAAAAAAAATTGTGACAAAAACTATTCATCATGAATAATAAATTATTTGTGATGATAAATTGTAATATCATCGCAAATCGTTGGTTATTTACGATAAAAATTTTTCATCGCTAATAGTTAAAAAATATAAAATTTTAAATTTGAAAAAACTAAAGTATTAACGACTTAGAAGGAGTTTTCATCATTAGAAGTGGTTTTAGCGATGTAAAATTTCATCGCTAATATTTAAAAAAATTTTAAATCTTTATTAAATTTTTATATTGAAGGATATATATTATACTAATTTTTTTTATATTTATAAATAATTATAAGATAATTTTAAAAAATAATATGTTCAAAATAAAGAAATCTTGGTGCAAATGGTGGGGCACATGAAAAGTCATATATAATGTAAGTTCAATAGAAAAATATTCATGCATCTAGTTATGTAAATATCTTACCATTAGACTCTTGAAATTTATATAGAAATCTTTGCTTGATTTTCTTCGTATGTGAGCTCTGCAAGCTGGGAAATGTAGTGCCCTAGTAAATTATATGATTTGATTTCAATGATTATCAGTATTTACATGATTTGATTTCGATACCACATGACTGATCAAATGGGTAGGATTAATTTGGATTCCCAACTAAAAGAATAATCGCAAAATCGGATCAAATTTAGAACAACCCCAAACCATAATAAGATTAAATTAGAAGTGTATTAGACTTCTGAGCAGATCTAAGATGTATGTAATCAAAGAACAACTCACCGATCCCCAAGCAATGCTCTCATCTGTGGATACCTGTGGATTTTCGAAGGAAAACAGAGAAAACGACCGCATCACCGATGACAGTGGACTCGACGACTTAAGCTATCACGAAGCTCCGAATTTCACTAACTTGACGGTCATCGGTTCCATCTCCACCAAACCCAACAGTCGGAGCTTGGGGAGAAGGGAGGCAGGGGCGGAAGCGGCGACGGAGTGGCAGACAAACCCCAGGGAGTGGACATGGTTTGGTCTTGTTCTAGGAGTAGGCATTGAGTGTGAGATTGGGATTGTTGCTTCGTACCAAAAATATATACAAACATATATACACACACACATATACATACATACATATCTATATATATATATACACACACATACATATATACATATTATTATTGCATTATCTAAATTAAGAGATGAATGAAAAATGAATGGAAGAAAATAATATGGAGAACAAGACATATTTTAAATTTCTCATTTACAAAAATTTTTCTTTGAGTGAGAATTTTTTTTTTGTTGATTATTAGTGACAGATAATAATTTTCATCGCTAATTATGTAATTCATGATGAAATAATGTTTTTCGTCATAAATAATAATTTTTTGGGGTGTTAATTTTTTAGTGAAATTTTTTTTTATGGCGGAAACTATTAGCGACGAAAATCTTTTAATTTTCATCACTAATAAGCTAAATAGCGATGAAAATTTTATTTTCGTCGAAAATAATAATTTTCGAGGCGTGAATTTTTTCAGCAAAAATTTTTTTATGATGAGAACTATTAGCGATGGAACTTAGTTTTTGTTGTAAATAATTATTCATTCAAATTATTGATGACGAAAAGAATTATTAGTG
Organism: Elaeis guineensis; assembly: GCF_000442705.2. NCBI lineage: Eukaryota > Viridiplantae > Streptophyta > Magnoliopsida > Arecales > Arecaceae > Elaeis > Elaeis guineensis. The sequence continues at coordinate 104,556,794 of NC_025994.2, forward strand.
ATAAAATTTTTTATCGTTAATACCCTGCATCCCGTCAAGTCCCATCGAAAATCCATTTTCTTCCTCTTCCCCCTGGGCATTTTCTTTTCGCGCGCGTGTCCTGAGCTCCTTCCCCTTGGGTGACCTGAGCTCCTTCCCCTCCGGCTCCCCTGTCCCCGTCTCGACCTCCTTCACCGCTATCGCTGGTAAGTATCTTTTTTTTTTTTTATTTGGGGTGTGCCGCGATCGGAGGTCGACGGCCGCATGGGGCCTGCGGGCCGCTGCGTGTCGTGGTCGGCGTGTCGGGATGATCGCTTGGTCAGGATGGCAGCCCAGATCGCATGGGACCAACGGGCCCATCGGCCATCGCATGCTGCGGTCGGCCGCCTGTGCCGGGATGGCAGCCCACATGGGGCCTACGGGCCGCCACGTGCCACGACCGGCTTGCCGGGATGGCGGTCCGCGGCTGCGTGGGGCCTACGGGCCACTGTGTGCCGCGGCCGACATGTTGGGACGGCCGCCTAGTCGGGATGGCGGCCCGTGGTCACGTGGGGCCTGCAGGCCGCTGCGTGCCGCTGCCGGCGTGCTGGGACGGCCCCCTGGCCAGGACAGCGGCCCACGACCGCGTGGGGCTTGCGGGCCGTCGCGTGCCACGACCAACTTGCCGGGACGACCGCCTGGCCAGGATGGCAACCCGCGGTCGCATGGGGCCTGCGGGCTGCATGTCGGGGATGGTAAATTTGAAGCGGCCGCATGGGGACTGCGGGCCTGCTTGTCAGGCCTGGATAGAGCCGGTCGGGTCAGGCTGGGGCGAGTCGGGTAAAGCCAGGTTGGGTTGGGTCGGGGTGGGTCAGGCTAGGGCCGATGACGGTGGAGCTGGGGCGGGGCGGGTTAGGCTGGGTCGGGTCGGGCTGGGGCTGGTCAGGTAGAGTCGGGTTAGGTTGGGGTTGGTCGGGTGGAGTCGGGTCAGGTCGGGCTGGGATGGGGCGGGTCGGGCCAGGTTCGAAAGGCTGGGGCAAGTCGGGTGGAGTCAGGTTGGGTCGAGTTGGGGCTGGTCAGGTGGAGTCGGGTCGGGTCGGGCTGGATTGGGGCAGGCTGGGATGGGGCGGGTCGGGCCGAGTCTGAAAGGTTGGGGTAAGTTGGGTGGAGCCGAGTTAGGTTGGGCTGGGGCGGGTCAGGTGGAGCCGTGGCGGGTCGGGTTTGGTCGGGTCGGGTCGGGTTGGGTCGGGTCCGTGCTGGGTCGGGCTAGGGCATCCGAATTATTATGATTGTTGTATATTATTTTTTAGTGTTACTACTGAAGTTAGTTAATTATTTGACTGATTAGTTTTTCACTAATACAATGCATATTGCTGTTACTTGTCATAATTAAATTATTTTATGTGCTTTTTTGTATGCTGCTGAAATGATAAATAAAAAAAAATTATTTTAGAAAAAACTCTATTAAAATTTTTGATCAAAAAATTTCAATACGAAGTTATTTCTTTTTGATAAATTAGAAATCTATCTTCAAATGCACGTTCAGAGATGGTATTTAAATTACATTGAGCCATAAATTCTCATTCAAGTTTCGATCTTCATCGAGATCGAAATTTGGATGTTCCATATTCGAGCTTTTTAGAAAAATAATAATATTATTATTGTTAATAGTTGATATTTTATTTCATTATGTGGTATTCAATAGTTATCTGTCCATTGTTCTCCTTGTATATGGTGGATAGGGTGTGTGGTTATCATATCAACATCATATACTTGGAGAACTATAGGGAGATGCTGCTGAAATTTTTACAAAAATAAGATAAAATATTTAATAATAATAATAATAAGATTATTACTTTTCTGAAAGGGATAGGACCACACATGTTAGTAATGATTTGAAAAGGATAAAATCATGCATTTTTACTTCATAAAGGGATAGGGCACACATCTTCTGTGTTAATGTTCAGTTTGCTTGTCTTTTTTAATATGTGTTATTTTGTATGAAGTGATCTAGATCTAGATTCGAGTCCAAATTTTAGCTGAAATTCAGAATGTGATTCAGTTCGAAATTCAGATTGGGATCCTGAATACCACAGAATTTTTTTTGATTGTTAATGATTTTGTGTTTATTGTTAGATGAATATCAACAAAAGTTGGATGAATGCTAGAAAAATTTTTTTGTCTGAATACCGAAAAAGAGTTCAAGATTTCATGGATTTTGCATGGCATAAGGCTGACAGTGCTAGTCGAATAAAGTGTACATATAAGAGATGTATCAATATGATATATCATCACATAACACTTGTTGAGGAGCATTTACTACAATATGGTATGGATAAGAAGTATACTTATTGGACATGGCATGGGGAGGATGATCCGAATGAGGTGGTGCGCGACGATGACGATACTGAAGATGATAGTGATGCTGATGGACCTGTCGAATATATGGGTATAGTAGAATTGTTACATGATTTACATCAAGGTGCTTGTTCGAATGTACAGGTGAATATTGCTGCATCTGAAAGTAATTCTGATCATGAACATAATATCTAGCTTGAGGTAGAAGGGATCTCTGAACAGTTTGCAAAGTTTGTAAGGGATGCACGAGAGCCACTTTATCCAAACTGTACAAAATTTTTAAAGTTAGAGTTTTTGATAAAATTGCTTCATATCAAAATCGTGAACCGATGAAATCAGAAGTCATTTAATCAAATTTTAACATTGATTAAAGCAGCTCTGCCTGATGGAGAGAGACTGCCAAAATCATATTCTGAAGTAAAAATATACATGCAAAAAATTAAACTGGGCTATACTCCTATATATGCCTATAAAAATGACTGTATATTATTTTATAAGGATAGCGAATAAGCAACTGAATGTCCGAATTGCAGTAAGCCTAGATATAAAATCGATAATAGGAAAGAAAAAAAGATACCTCAAAAGATTTTGAGATATTTTTCATTGATTCCAAGACTTCAAAGATTGCATATATCCACAAAGACAGCTGAAGAAATGAGATGGCATTATGAGCAGTAAATTTTGAAGGAGGATATACTTAGCTATCCGGTCGACTCTTTAGTGTGAAAAGACTTCGATGCAAAGTATTCGCACTTTGCGAGTGATTCGCGCAATATCAAGCTTGGTCTAGCGACAGATGGATTTAATCCTTTTGATAATATGAGTACCTCTTTCAGTATGTGGCCTGTGATGCTAGTTGTATACAATGTGTCACCTTGAAAGTGCATGAAAGAACCATTTATTTTTATATCACTATTGATTCTGGATCCGAAAGCACCAGACAATGAAATTGATGTATATCTATGACCTTTGATTGATGATCTGAAGGAGTTATGGGAAAATAGGGTTCAGACATATGATTCTGTAAGTCGAAGTAATTTTAAGTTGCATGCTTCGATATTATGGACTATAAATGATTTTCTGACATATGAAAATTTATCTGGATGGAGAATCAAAGGATATCTGGCATGTCCAATATGCAATAGGGATGCATCCTCCTTACATTTAAAGCATGGACGAAAAATATGTTTCATACGTCATCGATGGTTTCTTCCTGCTAATCATTCTTGGAGGACTCATTATAATCAATTCTTTGATGGTAAGTCCGATTGATGTCCGCCACCCAAGGAGTTAAGTAGATCAAAAATTTTAGAACAACTTGAAGTCATTGAAAATATTCAATTTGAAAAAATATCGGGTACTCGCAAGTGGAAGCGTACTGAAGCTGAACTGAATTGGACAAAATGAAGCATATTTTTCAAAATACCATATTGGAAGCAGCTACTATTTCATCATAATCTAGATGTCATGCACATTGAAAAAAATATTTATGATAATATCATCAGTACTGTCTTGAATATTTTAAAAAAAATAAAAGATGGTACAAAAGCTCATCTATCTATAAAAAATAAAAATCTGATCAGAGTTGCATTTAGTTCGTCGAGGTGAGAGATTTTTTATGCCACCCACATATTATTCACTATTTGGAGAGGAAAAAAAATTTTTATGGATGGTTCAAAATCGTAAAGTTTTCTGATGCATACGCTTCAAACGTATCGCAGTGTGTTTGGAATAACAACGATAATATTTCTGGTATAAAAAGTCATGACTCCCATGTGATGATGCAACGTTTGCTTTCTATGATCCGACGTGACTATTTGAGTGGTGATGTTCCAATCGCATTGATTGAGCTGGAAGTGTTCTTTCGAGAATTATGTTACCAAAAATTGAAGATTAACTTACTTGAGAGATTAGAGAAGGATATCGTACTCATTCTTTGTAAGTTAAAAAAAAAATTTTCTCCATCATTTTTTGATGTTATGGTGCATCTGGCTGTCTATTTTTTAAAAGAAGCTCTTTTAGTCAGATCGATATATTATCGATGGATGTATCCTATTGAAAGGTAAAGAAGTTGTACGTATTTGTCATATCAGTTATAAGACGTAAATATATTTTTAAAATTAAAATTTATTTTTGTTTGTAGATTCTTGTGCACCTTAAAAAAGTATGTGCGTAATAATGCAAGGCCTGAAGGCTCTATGGCGGAAGCATATGTAACTACCGAGTCTGTCATATTCTGCTCAATGTATCTTGATGATATCGAAATAAGATTCAATCATGCAAATCATAATGCAGACCGTGAATGGGGTGATAATGAGTCGATATTGTCTATATTTAAACAAATGGTTCCACCTATTGGTGTAAGAAAATTTGAATTTATAGATGTAAATGAGCTATCCAAGGTATACTTTTATATTCTAAATAATTATGAAGAAATTGAAGATTTTATTGAGTAAGTATCATCTTACGATACTGTTTAATAATCAAAATAAATTTTTATATCGGTGTAAAATTAAAAATTATAACTTCTTACAATGAGCACAAGAGTATACTATGTAGAGAGAATAATACGGATGTCGATGATCGACATAGGAGAGAATTTGCAAAATGATTTGATGATCTTGTAAGTTGCATTAGTGATATGTTATTATTTACTTATAAATAATATTATTTGAATCAACATAATTTTTTATTTTATGATGCAGATGAAACATAAATATTTCAATAAAGAAGTGGGTACAACCGATGAGTTGCACGATTTAGCTTGTGATCCCGATCGAAGGATTAATCACTACACATCTTGTATCATTAGAGAAATAAAATTTTCATAAAGGAGCTTGAGATGTAATGACGGACTCAGAATAGTGGAATTGCTACAACAGGATATGAAGGAAAAGAAGAGATTGATTATTATGGTGTACTGGTAGAAATCATAGAACTGAAGTATGGGTCCAGTAATTCTGTATTTTTGTTTCAGTGTGAATGATGGGATATTAGTAATAAACAAATTAGAATCATGTCGATTCACAATTTATCAGTATAATTTTGCACGAACATGGTACCAAAATGAGCAATACATATTAGCAATTCAAGCGAAACAAGTAATATATTTGAAGGACTTAAAGAATCGAGATAATTGGCATGTCGTACAAAAAATAATATCTAGAGGCATATATGACATACCAACTCGATTAAAGATGGATGAAATTTCAGATTTACATGAAGAGGAAGTTTTTCAGCAAGAAGAACAAACATCAGCCGAGTTTTTGGTTGATGAAGAACTTGTAACGGCACCTTTGAATAGGACTGATCTCCCTCCAATGAAGTTGAAGCTGATTTTATATCTAATCTGGATGAGTCGGAGAGCGACGATCAGTTCATAAATGACGATGAGATAAAAGACGATGCATATATCGATTACTGTGATTCGGATGAAGATCTACACATCGAGGAAGATACGAATATTGATGAGTAGATCTTTATTCTTCGTTCAATTTTGTGTTGTAATAATGATATGCGATATAATTATATTTATTAAAATATTATTTAATTATTATTATTATTATTATTATTATTTATTATATTTATTTACATCTCAATTCTTGCAGATATGGCACCAGGAGATAGACGACGACGGTCGTATTTACAATTACCTGCAGACAGCTCGGAGGTTGAGGTGCCTTCACCGATCTCATTGCCTCACCGGTTTCAGTGTCAGAGGGTCCTGCACTGGTAGGTTCCAATGAGCCGACTACAAGTGAGCCGGGTCCCAGTGAGATGGATCCCAATGAGGCTGGTCCCAGTGGTATTAATCATTACACTTTATATATAATCAAATTTGATTCTTTTATTTGGATCATACTAATGATTTATTTATTGTTGTTCAGATCAGTCTACATCGATGGTCAAGTGAGGGCGAGGTCCATTGAAGAACCTCGCTTTAGAGTATTGGAGATGTGAGCACTCAGGACAGCATCTCCGTATAGAGATACCGATCGACTACACTAGACCCATTAGGGGATGGTGTGAGTTATAGCAGACCGAACTGGGCATCATATGCCACAGCTATGCCCCGGTGATGCTCTTCGATTGGCGTCATGTTGTCCTGACTCAGAGACAGATTTTCTACATCTACTTATAGGTAAAATAAATTATATTACGAATATTTAATTTATATAGTATTCTTCTAATATTTGTTATTAGCATGGTGTATTTGACATCGTCGATTTTGAGGATGATTGTGTGAGGCAAGCGATCGATACTCATCTATCCTTGTGCTTCAAAGATTATCGTCATTACATGCATCAGTATTGGTACCGGATGGTGCAGGTTCATGGACAAGAGGTAGCACGGCTACAGCCCTACGACAGCATCACCATCGACGATTGGACTATCATATGCTGGCATTACGAGGATCCGACATATCAGGTTATACATCTAAACTTTTTTTTAGATTTTAATGACTTAATCATTTATTCTTAAATTATATTTGTTATCTACTAATTTTACTGCTAATTTTATAGAGATGATGTATCCAGAATACGGCGAACCGGATGAGATAGACTGTGCCGTATTGTGGGGGTTCGAGATCATTTGCTCGCCACATGGAGCACATGGTACATATTTTTTAAATTTTTAATTATGATATTTTTTTAATTATTTAAATTTTTTTAAATAATTCTCAAATTACAGAGAGATACTGAGAGTGGCGAGCTTCTTGGTATGATCGATATCTACTAGCAGACCCACCAGCGACGATCAGAGGAGTGGACGACGGAGAGCCAGGAGCTCTTTGTAAGTTTTTTTAATTAATTTTTTATTTATAATTTAATTTTTATTAAAAAATTAAAATAATTTTTATTTTTATTTTCAGAATCGTATAACCGACATGAGATCCCAGTTTATCTCTGAGAGCTCGATCGTACCCACAGATGATGAGATCTGTGATCGGATGCTCGATACGAGATCCTGTTATGTTAGGGGTCTAAGATATGGGATTACTGCTCCTTCATCTTCACGATCATCTAGGGTTGAGATCCATTCTACGTGCCAGGCTCGGTTGATGGAGGTGCAAAGACAGGCTGTCGAGGATCGACAGCAGGCTGAGCAGCGAGCTCAGGAGCTGGCTGCATGCGTCGATCAGTATCAGCAGCTCCAGATCCAAATGATAGAGTGGATGTCGTATATGGAGCAGATGATCCATATGCTGAACTAGCAGTAGGTCGGTCTGAGCTCTGTCGAGCATTCTCCATCTCCACCTCGTTCTCCACATGCCTATATGTGATGACTTTTTTATATATATTTTTTAAAATTATTATAATTTTAATTTGATATAATAAAATAATAAAATTTATTTATCATTTTATTGTTTAAATTTTTTATTCAAATTTTTTAATTTATAAAAAATATTATACATATAACTTAAAAAAATATATCTAAATTTTAAAAAAATAATTAGTGATGAAATTATTATCGATGAAATATTCATCATAAAAAAAATTATAAAAATAATTTATTTTTTTAAAAAATATATAATTAATAGTGATGAAATTTTTTTTATCGTAAATAATTATTAATGATGTAAAATTCTATCAAAAAAAAATTATTTACAATGTAAATATTAGTTACTAAAGTTTTTTAATTTTTATTTTTTAATTAAATAAAATTTTTGATGATAGATAATTTTCATCGCTAAAAAGTTTGAAATAATAGCGACGAATATATTTTCATCACTATTAATTTATTGTTTATTAGCGACTGTTATTTTTATCGTAAACTATTTTTTTTATGAATAATTTTTTTTTATTTTTAATTTTTTATGATGAAAATATTTTATCTTAAATTATTTTTTATTGGTGATTAAAAAAAATTTCATCATAAAATATTATCAACGATAGTATTTTTTGTAATAAAATTTTAGCGATAAAATTTTCATCGCTAATTATTATTAGCAGTGAATTTGACTTATTAACGATGAAAATTTTTATAGCTAATAACTTATTTTCTTGTAGTGACATCCTAAATAGGAACATCCCAAACATGGAAGCATATCTCACAGCTAGAGGAAAGACATTTAACACCCCCCTTAAACTGAAGATGCTTCTTGCAGATGAAGTTTGAAGAGAAGATATTGGAACCGCTCTCTAGAATGTGACTTTGTAAGTAAATCAATAATTTGATCAATTGAAGACATATGAGGTAGGTCAATAGTCTAGTGCTGATAGTGGTGGCGAGTAAAGTGACAGTCAATTTCAATGTGTTTGATACGTTCATGAAAAATGACATTTTATGTGATTTGAATAGCACTATGACTATCACAATAAATGAGCATTGGAGAGGATAATTGTATGTCCGTATCATTAAGGAGCCAGTGAAGCCAGACAATCTCAATAATAGTATGAGCAAGAGCATGGTACTTAGCTTTTGCACTAGAACAAGATATAACTGATTGCTTTTTACTTTTTTAGACAATCAGAGAATATCCCAAAAAGATGCAATAGTTAGTGATGGAGCGACGATCAGTGACATCTCCAGCCCAGTCAGCATCAGAATAAGCACAAAGAGTAAGATCAAAAGAGGAAAAGAAAAGCCCACGATGGAGCGTGCCCTTAATATACCACAGGATTCGAAGTATGGAAGTATAGTGAACAGAACGAGGCTCAAACATGAACTGACTGACAACATGAACTATATGAGAAATGTCTGACTGAGTGCTAGTGAGTAGTTGAGACTACCGATGAGCTGTCGATTCGGAAGAGATCAGTAAGAATTTTGCCATCAGTAGGTCGAAGCTTCAAATTTAGCTCAAGAGAAGTATCGGCAGTCTTGTTATGTGTTAGGCTGGTATGAATAAGCAAGTCAGATGCATACTTAGCCTAAGAAAGGAAGAGACCATCAGATTGATAATTGACTTCGATACCAAGAAAGAATCGCAATAAGCCAAGATCTTTTATTTCGAAGCACTTATGCAGGTATTGCTTGGTATCATGAATGTCTTAAGGGTCACTATCAGTGACAACCATATCATCGACATAAAGAAGAATGAGAACAATCCCATGAGAAGAGCATCGATAAAATAAAATGGAATCATGAAGGCTCTGGATAAAATCATAACGAAGAAGAGTGGTTTGAAACTTTTCAAACTAAGCTCGAGGTGCCTGTTTGAGACCATAAAGTGCACGACGAATTTTACAGACTTGAGTAGGTTGATGAGGTAAACCAGGAGTTGGTGTCATATATACTTCTTTAGATAGATCTCCATGAATAAAGGTATTCTTGACATTAAGTTGATGTAGGGGCTATTGTTTGGCGGCGGCTACAGCAAGTAGAGTACAAACAGAGGTCATACGAGTAATAGGAGCAAAAATCTCCTCAAAGTCGATGTCATACTCCTGTGTGAATCCTTTGACAACAAGACGAGCCTTATAGCACTCAATGGAACCATCAACTTTGGTTTTTATCTTATAGATCCATTTACAGCCCACGGTTGATTTTTTAAGAGGCAGGTCAACCAAGTCCCATGTACCAATTTTCTATAGAGTCTCAAGTTCTTCTATCATAGCATTCTGTCAGGAAGAATTAGAAGATACCTCTTGATAGGATTTGGTCTCATGGAGTGGCAAAATGATGGATAAGTAACAATGATAGTCTTTTAAATAAGCTGGTGTAGTACAAGAGCAAGTAGGGTATCGCTTTTCGGGTGCTGCTAGATTACTCACAGCAAAATTGTCAGTTGGGGAGACAGCAAATTGGCCAGGTTGTTCATGTTTCTCAAGCAACAGTGCATGATAGGAAAAAGTATCAAGCAAAGGTTCTGTACAGAAAAATAGACTTTTTATAAGGTAAGGAATGCCTAGAAATGTGTAATTTGTGTGTTTCAGGATCATAGCACCGATATCCTTTTTATTGGATCCCATATCCTAAAAAACATAGATTGCATTTTTCTTGGACAATTTGTCACACTCGTGCTTGCGAAGAAGAACAAAACAAGGATATTTAAACACACGAAAATGGTCATAGGAAGGGGGAGAATTATAAAGTTGCTCAAAGGGTGAGAGATCACAGAGGACACGAAAAGGAAGACGATTGATCGTATATACTGCAGTGTTCATGGTTTCACCCCAACATGCTTTTGGGATAGAAGAGAAAAAAAGCAAGGCACACGTAGTTTCAACAATATGACGGTGTTTTCTTTCAGACACATCATTTGGTTATGGAGTTTCAATACATGATAACTGTAAAATGGTATCCTGAGATTCAAGATACTCATTGAATGCTTTAGAAAGATATTCACCACTAAAGTCAGAATGAAGAATTTTTATATTTTTAAAAAATTATGTTTTAATCATGATGGCAAATTCTATATAAACCTTTAAAACATCAGAACGAGCATGCAAAAAAAAGAGTCATGTGTAGTGAGTGAAATCATGTATAAAAATAATATAATATCTAGAGCTACACATAGAAGATAAAAGGATAGAACTTCAAACATCAGAATGAATAAGATCAAAAAGACCAGTAGTAGTAGATTGATTTTAAAAAAAAAGATAAAGCGGATTGTTTAGATAATTTACAATGAACATAGCATGATTTTTTTTATTATAGAGACAGAACCTAACAATCATTTGTTAACTAATTGAGATAATTATGAAAAAAAAAAGTTGACCTAAACGGTTATGCCAAGATATAAAAAAGGAGTCAGTAGAAGAAATAGCAGCATTTGAGTGAATACCAAAAATATGAGGAACATAAAGCTTATTTAAGAGAAACAGATGACTAATCTTACGGTCTGTCTCAACTTTCTTCTCGATCGAGCAATCCTGCACAACACAGTCAGAAGGAGAAAAAGTTATTATGAGTCCTTTTTTACATAGTTGACCAATAGAAATAAGGTTCATAGAAAGTAAAGGAGCAAGGAGAATATCAGAAAGGGATAGATTATGAGAATGAATGGTTTCACTATAGCTGGCGGTAATGAATGATCCATTTGCAGTTTGAATATGAGGTGGAGAATGAAGAGGAGAAACATATTGAAAAATATTGGAGTTAAAGGTCATATTGTTGGAGGCACTGGAATCAAAGAACTATCTATCCAACAACTTATCTGGCAAAATGGAGGTGTCAGAAGAAGATGAAGCTGCAGTATTACCAATAGAGAGAGTCGATGAATCATTGTTTGAATATCAGCAATAGCGGAGGATGGGCGATCTCCAGGACCTCAAGTCTTTGCTCGCATATTGTTGGAGTTTGGATGGGAATAATTTCAAACAACATATCCAACCTCCTTATAGTATGTACACTAGATAGAAGACACGTCTTGAAATCGAGAACCAGGCAGAGGTCGACAACCAGATTTTCGATTAGGACAATTATGGATAATATGGCTAAACTTCTTACATGAGTGGCACTAGATTTGAGATAGACCCTTTGGTTTGACTCGTGCAGCCAAAATGAGAGAACCATCAGAACTAGAGGAGATGATTCTCTTCCGAGTCTCTTCAATAATCAACCCAGAAAGAGTAGTGTCAATAGATGGAAGAGGAGATCTGATAGAATAGAGGTCCGAACAAACTCAAACTCATCATGAAGAGCCATTAGAAACTGAACTAGATGGAACTCTTCGTGAAACTGATAATAGAGTTCAACATCATGGGTCCAATTGGGCTCCATCAGGGCAAGTCGATCCCAAATTAGAGATATTTGAGAATAAAAATCAGTCACTGATTGCTCTGATTGTTGCTTGAGATTGCGAATGTCCAGTTCGTACTTGTATTTGAGGACAGAATTTGTCTGATTGTGCCGCTTGGTGAGGAAGTCCCAAACCTCTTTTGTGGTGTTGAACTTGCTGAATTGCAGGCTGATAGACATACTGACAGTATTTAAAATTCATATCACGATCTTGTTGTTGTCTATTTTTCATTGAGCAAAAGAGTCGCCAGGTTCTATTAGACATGGAATGTCACCGGTAATGTACTTCCAAAGTCCCCATCCTTTCAGAAAAATCTTCAACATGAAGGATCATTGGCTGTAATTGGTCCCATCAAGCTGGACCATAATTGGTTGAGCCACTTCAGTCATTATGAGTACAATGCTAAAGAATACGGTGAAAGAAAGCTAATTTGAATGATTTGGGATTCAGCCCAAATAGGATAGAGGGGAACCCCAGATGAGTCAGTGCTCTTAGTGTGGATCGGTTCAGTTGGGTTGGCTCAGATGAGAGGCCTCAGACAGAGAAGAAGAGCCGGGGGAGGTGCAGGATCATAGAAGATTAGAGAAGAAGAATCGGGGATAGCATTGGTACATTTGACGAACGGCATGCTTCATCATCAACAGATTAGGAGATGGATCCACAAATGTGGACGTCAGGGCATCCTATGCAAGTCCTAGGTCAGTGGAATGGGTGGCGAGATCCAGCTGACAATGGACAGCATGAGCAGATCCGACACAAGAGGTGAAAGGGTGGGGACTAGCGGGATCTAATCGGAGAGAGAAGGCATAGATTGCAGACTTTCAACACAGCATCAATTTCTGACCGACCGGTTGCTTCAATTCTCATCATCGAGAGGTCACAAGAGTAGTAGAAGAAGAAATAAATAAAAGAAAGAAGAATATTGATCTCTGATTAAGAGAAAAAACAACAGGAAGAACGAGAGGGGCAGGAAAGATGACTATTGAGAGATCAAGAGATGGGGTGGAGGGGGAAGTGGCAGAGGTGAGCAGTAAGGGGTGGGAGATCAGGAATGTTAGAGATGGGAGGAGAGCCGGTGGTGGTTGAGAGATCGGGAGATGGGGTGGAGGGGGAAGTGGCAGGGGCTCGAGTTCTCCGGAGCCACAGAGGGTGCGGGGGATGGCAACGAGGCATCGGGAGCCGGAGGGCGTGGCAGTAAGAGGGTGGTCGCAGATGGTGTGGGGGAGAGAAGAAGAGAGGATGACAGTGGGGTGGGGCCACAAAGGGTGCAGGGGGTGGATGTGCGGGAGCCGAAAGCCGGAGGGCACCACAGTAGGAGGGCAGTCATGGGGGAGTCGGGAGCTGGAGGCGACGATGGTAGGGTGGGGCCACGGAGGGTACGGGGGCGGTCGCGTGCGGTGAGGCCGCAGAAGGTGCCGGAGGCGCGAGGGGGGAGGAGGGAAGGCGGGGGGGCTTGGTGGCATCGGAACCGGAGGAGGGGAGGGGGATTGGTGGCACCAGAGTTGGAAGAAGAGAGGGTAGGGGGTTTGATGGGTGCGGACGACGGATGTGGCGCATACAGTGGGATGGGTATGGCATAGGGGTTTGGAGGGACGATGGGATCAGACATCGAGAAGGCAAGGGGTGGGAGGGGAATGGAAGAAATGGTTATGGCTCTGATACTATATTGAGGATTAAAATTCTTGTCATTATGCTTGGGATTTATCCCATTAAATATACAATCAAAAACTTGTACAAGGTAAATACCAACTCATCCTACAGCAATATTCAGCCAATATATTCTGAATAGGGACATCCAAATATGGAGGCATATCTCACAGCTAGCTCCTTCAATACATCTCAAATAGGGATTATCCCAAATATAAAAGCATATCTCACAGCTAGAAGAAGGATATTTAACGCACATAATGTGGCAAAGCAGGATGCCGTTAAAATAATGGAGAGTGAAACACCCATTGTGTAGCACCCCTGTGAAAGATAGCTTGGGCAGTATTTTACAGATGAAGATACGCAATTGATGGTAAAGAGCTCTGTTCCATGAAATAACAGACTGATAACATCGATCTACGGGTGCGAAAGGGTAACAGAAATAAGGCACCACCAATATGTAGAGTATGGAATAAACTGCATGAATTGTTGAATGGAGGCATAACGGCATGACTCTGAGAAAAAAAGAGCCGGAATATTGAAATAAATGAATTTTCCCGTTGAGGAACAAAAGACAATATCTTCCCAAAGGCCCAGAAGAAGTAAAGGAAGTAGAGTGAGTGGAAAACGTTAGGGAAATAATTGGAAGGGAAAATGTGGAATGAGTGGCAGCAAGGTAAGTAAGGAGCTGGAGGAGAGAAAGGTAAATAAAAGAGAAGTAAAACGTAGATATCCAGGCACCGCGTGAGAATGCCACCACCCAAACAGAGATATATCCTGCAACAAAAAAAAAAAAAAAAAAAATCACTAAGACAGAAGGCAATGAAAGGCATGAGCCAAAGACAGCCGCGGCAGTCCATCAGGTTGTGAAATGGATTACAGCTGATCACAATAAAACCTTGCATGAGATGATTAGTGTCGATGGAAGATAACACCACATGCATATATATCAGTGTTTGTAGTCCATTTAAAATCACCACATAGAACCTACTTAGCCAAAAAAAAAATCAGCAACTTGATTAGCCTTGCGATAAATGTGTCACACATAAAAGGAACAAAGAGATAATTTCCAATGCCATATATCCTGCTACAAAGGATTGTGAACATGCTTATGCAAATGCAAGGAACTAAGCCACGAAACAATGGTAGCAAAGTCCCCTTCTTAAAGAATATTAGAGGCATTTAACTCAGATATAGCAGTCCGCACACCTAATCAGACAAAATAATTCTGCAAAAAACACTGATGCATGTAAAAGAAATTTACCATCTGCTTGTAATAATCTAGCATTATGATCTTTTATGACATAACCAGCCGCTGCATGTATAGAGGTCACAGAGCCATTAAACTAACCTTAATCACTTCCAAGGGAGAAGGTAACCATGAAATAGGAAACTTTGAATATGGAGAAGAACTACACCAATGCCTAAATAGGGTCAAGTAATGAGCTTCGTTTCGATGCACAAATTCTCATCACTAGTATTAATGTTAATAAGCCAGCCCCACATGATAAATAGGGTATGCTTTTTTTCCTTTTTTTTTTTACTCTTGAAATGCCAGACATGTACCAAGCTATAAAAAATAAAAGGCCTCTTAATGGCCAAATTTTTGTTATATATTAAGTAATGTGCTTTAATGATGGCCAAGCACATTGATACAAAGCATCTATTCATCGAATAAAAAATTCTACAGAATATGAACTTTGATTTTAGATATATACCAGCATTTAACTTATATAGTGCGCATGATATAGCTCTTTTCATCTTTTTCTATCTGTTTCTAAAATGCAATATAGCAACATGACAAGTCAACCCAATTGAACTCATTTATGAAATGTATAGGGTTTAAGTTTATAATTTTTGATATGTTTAACTGTGGAGACCTATTGAATAAGTTAAGTCAGAATTTTTATTCATGTCAAATCGATTGGGTTAGTAGGAAAACGTTTGACATGTTTTCCTAGACGAGTTACATGTGTCATGCTACACAACCCATTTATTAAATGAATTAAGTCCATGTTTTCATTTTTACCCATTTAATTAGTGTATCAAGTTCACATCGATAATTTTTCTCTTTTACCTAATGCTTCAATGTAATCCAATTCATTGTCACCCCAAAGTTTAACTAGACGATCGTTATCAATACCATAATATCAGCCGTGACAAATGATACCCATGTTTCTTTATCCTCGTTTCTTTTTTTGGGAAGACATCCTTAGAACAAACAACTTTCACTCTATGGAACAAAGTCCCAACATAATCAGCATCAGTTAGTAGAACGTAAGCAAGTAAGAAGCTGGAATCACGGAACGTAGGATTGGAACTACTTGAAGATTGAAATTTTGCAACGTTTATAAATGTCGGAAATAGTAGTTATTTACGTCGGCAATAGTTTTGAATACTGTAGTGCTTCTTAGAGAGTATAGATACATCTAAAGGAGCTTAAGAATGAGATAAGTGAGAGCCTATTGTTTGGTTCTAATGGAAGCAAACAATTTTGAAGAGCATCCATTGCAAAGACGTCAGTACCGTGCGAAGTCTTTGTCGAAGAATTAAATGTTAAGTTACTGTTTGTTTTTTATGATTTGTTCGCGAACTGTTTGAGAAGTTGGTGAGCTGAACTACGGAAGCTTGGCCCTACGATAAAGGAAGGTACGCGGGCGGGCCAACAAACCACCTCCCGTGACAGCAAAAATAATCCAAGTACCTTCGCAAATGAAGTGTAGCTTGCCCATGATTTGACGGAACAAAAATCGTATAAGACGCGCACAAGAGAGAGAAACAGGGACAGATTTTGTATTTTATCACATTTTTTAATATTTATTTAAAAAAAAAAACCAAAGACTTCTCCAACCAATGGAGTCACCGATTTTGTGATTAAAAATAAAAAAATATAATATTTTTTTATTAAAAAATATATTTTTTTATCGATACATATTATATGATGATCATATGGTACACATCAAATAAATTAATTATCAAATAATTTAATATATTTTTAAAAAATTAATATACAGTTTCAGAATATAAAATTTACTAATATATAATATAAGTCAAGTAATATACATTTAACAAATCAATCATTTGACAATTCAGTATATATTTTTACACAAATTGATATACAATTTTTAAAATATCATGTTCATCAGAATACATTATATGTTCTAGTAATACTCATTCATTGGCTTTCTAATACATGCATGCAAACATTTTTGACACACATCTAATAGTTAGACATGCTTATCGAGTGGATTAGGCTCAGACAACAGTAATTTTTTGGGCTTGAGTTCAGTCTGGCCTAGTCTTCAGGCCTCCTTTCCATGCACGAGCTTGCTCTATCTGTGGGCTTTAGGGTTTTTTCTTCAACCAAAAGAAAAGGCCGCTCAGATCATGGGCTTTAAGGATTTTTTTTCTTCAACTTAAGAAGAAGGTTGAGATTGCAGGGAGGCAATGGTGGGGCTGCGGGGAGGAGATGGTGGGACGGTGGGAAGATGGCAAGGGCTTAGGAGGAGGACTAGACAACGAAAGGGTTGAGAAGGAGGTGGGGATATTAGGAAAGAGGCGAGATGGAGAGGCCATGATAATGTAAGGAGGCAGTCGAGAGCCGATAGAGGAGACGGCGGGGATGCCGAAATGAAGCCAAGCATGTCGAGCACATTCCAAAGACAAAGAAGAGGGACATAGGGGATTGATATACAATTTCAGATCAAGTCGACGTAAACCTGAGTTCGGCTCATTTTCTAAATTGACTTTGACTTTTAGGTCTAGCCTGACTCATCGGGTTGAGAAAATTTTAGCCTAAGCTTGTTTTAAACAGGCCAAACTTGAATGGATTGGACGGGTCGCTCATGAAATGATCAAATCTACTGGTAGCGATCCAAGAGATACTTTTGAATAAATTAATATATAATTTTTAAAATATATTTTTTACTTGATCATATGTATTAAATTATTGTTGAGTGATATTAAAGAAGTTTACAGTATGTACTGAAAAGTTAATGAATACGTCACTGAATCATGTAATGTATAACGATGGATATGGTGTCCTGAAAATTATATATCAATTGATGTAATAGATTGTTAAATGATTAATTTATTAAATATATATTATTTAATTATATATTATAGATTAATAAATTTTAAATTTTAAAAATTATGCAACGATTTATTTGGAGATGCATATCGATTTATTTAATAATTAATTTATTTAATATATATCATTTAATTATATTATTATATTAATAAAAAATATATTTTAAAAATAAAGAAAAAATATATTTTTTAACTTTTAGTCACCAGTAGAAATTTTTAATTTTTAATTTTTTTAAATTAAAATTGGTATAAAGAAAATATAAAAAATGGGAGCTCGCCCAATATTTCTTGTACCTGCGTGATCAGATTTTTGTTCGATTTGACAGCATAATAAAGTAAAGTGGTTAAATGAACAACTTGCAGTGCTCAACCAACGACACCCTCTTGAATTGATCTCGGCCACGTTGGACAACCGGACGGCTCACTGTTTCTTTACGTCAGCGAATTTGACTGCCACTGGTACCCAATCGCAGCAGCATGCACGGGGACCACGGTAAAAAAAACTCGGATGTTTTACTTTTTCATACTTTATCCTCTGATGGCTGTAACCTGTTGCTAAGTCCCCAGAGACATTAGTTATCTGACACATCCACCAAACACAAGGATTCTTAATTCTTGAAATGCTGTCATCATGCAATAATCCGTTCTGATTACTAAATATTCTTTCCAGCACAAGAGATTGCCGTTGTTAATGCTTGTAGTTTGCAGGCCAGAACTTGGTAGTAACCATTGGCGTTTCTGTTAAGCGAAAATAAATTAATTTGAACAAGTCCATAGAATCATATAGAAACCCAACCAGGGTTGATATCCAAATGTTTGATGAAGTCTATCAACCTATTGGTTATGTCGTTTTGACCCATGGCACTTGATAACAAGAAGTCTATTAGCATTAAGCAAACACTATAATTAAAGAAGTTGATGCAAATCCAGTTGCCTTGCTATTATCATATAAATGAGGGAGCTACAAACTCTGGACCACCCTCGTGCAGATGCCAACACATAAACCATCGTTGTATAAATGAAATGCCTGTATCCGCCCATCAATTACTATTGCTTACTTTTCAATTTTATTTTCTTTTAAATTGTTTTGTGCCATGAAAACAATAATTTTCATCATTTCGGAAATCCATTTTAATCCTAAGTTGAGCCATTAAGGGAAAGACATTAAAACTATAAGAATATTCCACTAAATCACAACGAACGGTCAGCATCTGGTATACCAATCCTTGACCAAGCACTCGAAATTAAAGCACAATGTGCATGCAATATGATGGAATCATAATTATGCACATAATCATGTGGGACATTATCCGTGTCAATTTTATTTTGCGGGCTGGTGAATCAAATACACCTCTTGATCACAGGAATAAAACAGATTCTAACCCAAAGCCAGTCATGGACCTAACAAATAATTCATGACAGCCACCAACTAAAACTGAGATGAAAACCAACTTATGTAGCTTCACCATCCCCACATTTTAATTTTTCACTTAAACATAGGGTTAAGAGAAACAGTAAAATTTCTCATGGTTCGTTGGTTACATTTTTACACAGGGAGCATGTATGTATCGGTCGCTGTCATCAAGGAGTGAACTCATCAGTAGCTAAGAATCAGCTTCCATCATTCATTTTGTGCCAGATCTCTGAAAGAAAAAACCAGAATCTTTTACGAAGAAACACATACAACAACAGCAGCCAAAAACAAAAAAAAAAAATCTAGAAGAAAAAATAGCGAAAAATACATCCGACGATCTCCAAGTCCCACCACTCGGTTTTTACACATTTTTTTTTTTTTTCAAACTATTCTTCTGATTTAGAATCACTCAGGGATGGTGACGAGTATGGGCCGCCAAGCCCGCCGCAGCAAGCGATACCGAAGGCTCCCGGATCCGAACCTCAGGCCGCCGCCGCCGCCGCCGCTGCCGCGCCGGCCGGCGAACCTCCCGACACCCAATCCCCCGAACCCGAACCTCCTCCCGACGCCACTACGACCACCCTCATCCCCGCCGCCACCACGGCCGTTTTCACCCCCTGCTTCCCCTCCTACCGCCGGAGGTGAGGACACGAACAGATCCCTGAGCGTGCGGCTTAGAAGCCCCTTCTTCTCCCCCGGATCCGCCGCCTCCCCGGCGGAGTCTGGCTTAGCCAGGCCGAGCAGCTGCCGGCTCGACGACCGGCCGAGGAGCCTCCTCAAAGTCTTCCGCCGACGGAGGCGGAAGGCCGGGCTGGCGGCCGCGGCCGCCGCAGCGGGGGCGGGACTCCGAGATGGGCTCCTCGCCGCCGTGGCGCATTGTGTCGCGAGAAGCTTAAATTTCTGCAACGTCGCCATCTAATCTCTCTTCTTCACATTGGGTTTTGGGTTTCGGTCAGGAGAGGCGAAGAAAGAAGCGCAGGAAGATAGGGAGGGTTGAAAGAACCTTGGGTGCTTTTTATGTGGATAGATCGATGAGCAGGAGTAGGAGAGAGGGGAGGGCACGCGCCACGTGGATAGTGGGTGCGGTCGCGTCACTTTTCGTAAAGACGAGAGAAAATGGTGGGGAAGCCGGCTGTCTCGGCGACCGGGCTGACGGTTACGGGTTACCATGTCGCGCTAATAAACAGGATGGGCACCGAGGAAGAAATGGACGCTACAGCCACATGATTTCGCTGGGCTACCCAATCCAACCGTGAGGTTACTACTATCTTTGTTTTAGCTTCACACCTATCGCAAACACAGAAACTTGACCCAATCTCAACTTTTGGTGGATTATGGTGATAAAAATGATCCACAAAACACCATACGCTTAGGTACCTGTGAATGCTTACAACTCAAAATCATCAGCTTGGGAGCTTAATCAGAACATCAAAAGAGAGAGAAACCAACGAACAATCCAGCCATGACTAGAGATTTCCACATAGAAATAGTGAAAACTTGTACGAAATATAGAAACTCTACATATTATGTACATTCCCCTTGATCTCAAGCTCAATCAGCGAAGCCTTATGAATACCTTTACACAAACACAGGAAAGCCTGCCAAGTTGAAGATACAATTTATTGCAGATCATATACGAAACAGTAATCAAGAAGCAATTCAGCATATATATTACTCACTGGTGTTAGGTGTGGTAGACCTGCTCACCCACTTAGCCGTAACAGAATCAGGTGAGAACGGTGCAATGTTCTTCAGCAAGCCAGCATCATCACGGGCATCCGTCGCCTCTTCTTTCCGAGTCTTGTGACCCTCGATCTCTATCTCTCTCAACACCTCGAGTACCTCTTTAATGGGCGGCCTCATGTCTCCATCCGATTGCAAGCATCTGAAAGCCAGTTCCGCGACCATGGTTATCGTCTTCTTTATCGCCCAATCCGACTGATACACAAGATCCGGGTCCACCAACTGCTCCAGCTGACAGTTCTGGATCTTGTTGATCGCCATGCTGGCCAAATTGATCTCGTGCCGGTGCCGCGTGATGTCAACGGCAGGCTTCGAGGATATGAGCTCCACCAGTACCACTCCAAAGCTATAAACATCACTTTTATCTGTGAGCTGGTAGCACTGGTGGTACTCAGGGTCCAGGTACCCTGGTGTGCCCTGAGGAGCAGTAGACACATGGGTGGCATCAGTAGGAAAGAGACGTGAGAGCCCGAAATCCGCAACTTTTACATGGAAGCTGGCGTCGAGCAGAATGTTGTTGGTTTTGACATCGCGATGTATGATCTGTGGCTCCACGGCATGGAGGTAGCCGAGCGCGTCCGCAGTCTCGATGGCAATGCTCAAACGGATGGGCCAGGAAAGAGCCCGCTCGCTAGCTCGGGGCCCGTGAAGGTGGTCGGCGACGGTGCCGTTGGGCACGAACTCGTACACGAGGAGAAGCTCACGGCTGCGGTGGGAGGTGCAGCCATAGAGGCTTACCAGGTTCTGGTGGCGGAGGCAGGAGAGGATGGCGACCTCGTTCATGAACTGCTCGACCCGCTTGTAGTTGTTTTCATATAAGCGTTTGACAGCAACAACGCGGCCGTCTCGAAGCTTTCCTGAAGAAAGAGAAGGCAGTGAAGGTAGCAGCAGGCACAAGCAAGGATGAACATTGCAGGTTCTTTGTTGGGACTCATTTGGGAGTGGCAAGCAAGTACCTTTGTAGACTGTGCCGAAGCCCCCGTCACCGAGTTCTTTGGAGGAATCGAAGTGGTTTGTGGCCTCCAGGAGTTCCTCGTAGGTGAAGACATGGGTCTGGTAATGGGTGCTGCCCAATTCAAGGTCCTTCTTAGGGGATGGCTCCGAGGAATTCCGGATGAGGTGTTTGGAGGACGGGGAATGCTGCTTCCTCTTCTTGTACCTAAACCAGATAAGGCAGAGGGCAGACGTTATCAAGATGCATCCGACTCCAGTGCACACACCTGTTGTTCACAACAATACAAAAGTAGCAAGAGTAGTCAAAGGAGGAGAAATAGCAGCACAGAATTAAGAGTTCTGAATTGTTTGAATGCTTCATTCATTATTACAGGAGATTCACCAGCTCTTGGAATGAGTCAGCAGTCTTCTGGAGTGGATTTTTTCCCCCATAAGAGAAGCAATCCTAAGGTGATATTGTAGTTTTCTTCTCCAGAAGCCTGGTGACTTGTTCCCTGAAGAAATAAGGGTCCCATGTTCATAAATCTCTACAAGGATTTCTTTCTTAAGAAACCATTGTTGACACACAACAATTCCTTAACAATTTCCTCCACCGTTATGATTTTCTCTCTTTGATATTCTAGGAAGCTCAATATATTGGATACAGACTATAGAATCCGAGATGGAAACAGGTTTATGATTAATGGAATTAAGCAATCAACTCGATACAGCTTCAGCTTAGAACAAGACAGCATCTTCTGTTTTGAACATTCAAACATGAGCAAACCCATTGGTTTATGTATTTCCAAAGAATGATTCCTTCTTTCTGTTATCTGAAAATAATGATGCCATAGTTTTTATTAACATTTGTCATATCAGCTGCCATAAATTATTGATCTAAATTCATTAGTGTATTGTTTACTCAAGATAAATATAAAAGAAGAATTCATCAGTGTATTTGGAAAAGATGATATTGGAATTGGCAAAAGAAAATTCAAATGAACTCCGGGAACACTGCATGCTTACCAATCAAATAGGAGAGCAATACAAATAAAGCCTAAGATAAGATAATTCTCTTAATAGATAGCAGGTAGAGAAGTATGTGTTACCTATTATAATAGTCTTCGTCATTTGCTTGTGACCTGCACCATCAGAAAACAATTTCCTTCAAACTTTAGAAATTGATCACTGTGATTAAAATAAATACAATCACATCATCCATGTTTCTTTCTATATTCAATCAACAATTTAAATGGCTAATTTTCATATACAGGCCTTCACATAAACTATTTCTTCAAGAAAAAAAGAAACATAAACCACAAAATATTGCTTGAATCAGCAGCAAGTGATGTAAATTATAAGAAGCATGATTCAAGCTACTTCAACATTTACAGGTCAGAAAGCTGAGAGATGTCACTTTCTTTGTCTTCGCTGAATGGCAACGTTTGGGCAAATTGGTGGGGACTAGAGGTATAACAGTAAGCAGGAAGATCATGTTTCAGTTGATCCTCAAAATTTCATGTAAAGAATAGAAAATAATTTTTGCATAGAGGAACCACAGAACATGGCAACATATTCTGATAATCATGGTCTCTCTGCTAGCAATTGAATAGTGATTGCTTGAAGCTTATCAGTAGAGAAAGTTTTGGTAATTTCATCATGACAGATAGGGGAAGTGAAATTGTATAGCAAACAAGTCGGATACCCAAGAGATATAGATGAGTTTGAAGTCATTAATTATAAGTGCCCTTTCAGGGTACGAAATATTTTTCAGAGGGTACCAGAAACGATGTCCATTGAATCAGATGATAGATCTCTGATGGATACATTGGATGTAATGAAGTTTTTGGCATTCTAGTGCTGCATTGTTTGTGAAGAAAAAATCGATAATGAGATTTCTATAGTAAAGTCTGGTTGTGGCAAAGGAAAAAGTAGAGGAGAAATGAAAAGACAGAGATGTGAAACAACAGAAACTATTCCAATAACATCTTCCCCTGCGCGAAGTGAACAAAAGAACCTTCTAATATATCTTCAAGAAAACCTTCAATGCCAAAGGAATTTGATTTTATGTATCAGGGACAGCCACTGATAGGACTAACAGAGGGTAAAGATTAAAGTGAACACAAGAGCAAGCCAACTACTTATACTACTTACATTAAATCTTATGTTGAGGAAGGGAGGATCCTAATGTCTGGGTTCTCTACCATGACTATTTTGGCAAGAAGAGGAGGTGGGTGAACCATGGAGAGAGAAAATCAACAAGAGAAAGGTGAGAGAGCTTCTATTTTTCTTGCTGAGTGCATGATAAGCCTAGTTGGGCCTCATGGAAATTCAACCCTCAGAATGTATAACCCATTTCTGGAGAGAATTTAGATGCATTGAACTGGTATACAATAATATGGCTCTTTGCCAAGATGATTTATAGATAGAGAAGAATAGAACCAAACAGATATAAGGGAAGGAAATAAAATGTGAAATTTTTGCAGTAAAATGCACAAGTTCAGGAAACAGAGCTTAGAACAAAAATTATAATAACCTAGTATTACTTCCATGGATCGGTCTATTAATTAGAGAAGATGAGCAGGATGTTCAATGAGTAGTTTGGTTTATTAGATGATAGTCTTGAGTCATGATGATCAATGAGTAATTTGGTTTATTAGATGATAGTCTTGAGTCCAAGTCTTCCTGATTGTCTTTTTGCACCATGACTCTGTACATGTCACTTTCACTACCTAAGAAAATATGCACTACATCTAATCTTACATGAAGAGCTTTGTTTGCATACAGTTATTTCAGCTGACTTGAGTAGAGAGTGAAAATGATCATAAAATCAATGAAAACAGAAGTCATTGGTTTTGAAGAACAGGAGACCATATGACACCATTACTATTTAAATTGTTCATGTTACATGGATGGGGAAGATACTAAAAGATATTGGAGTGATTACAGAGAATATAGATTATAGACCAAGAAATTTTTTGAATATTCAATCAGCCCACAGTTTTCAACAAATTTGTTGGGGAAAAGCAATGATATCCCCAGGAGATAAAGTACAATATGCAAAAATTTAAATATGCAAGTGAGTTACTTTTGGCATCACCACTTTATTAATTGCATTATTTAGTGCAAACATAAGGTAGGGATCCTATGGTATGAAAAAGCTCAAAAAATTGATTAGAGGATAGAACTCTCCATTTAAATCTATTATTTAGCATGCAAAAAGCATTATCGTTTCATGTGCCTTTCTATATTTTCAGATCCAAAAGCAATGATCAAGTATATCAGTACTGCTCTGTGTTAATAAGAAGGATAAAAATGATGGATTAGTTTCATTTTACCATAAGATTCAGAACTCCCGTCTCACAAAATTCACATTAACATATGAAGTACTTCAGGCATATTACCAATACTAGATTCAATCCATGTCATTTCTCTGAGTCAGTGTAACTTCTCATTTTTTTCCGTTCTTTTCTGCTATGAAGTCGGTTTATTACTGTAACTCCTAGGAATCTCTTCCTAAAATGGAACAAAGGGTAGTAAATTTTACTAAAATAGTTTTTCTTTTTCCTTTTTTTTTTGGTTCGAAGGTTTCTGATATCTTTTGTGGTCAATTCAGGATTCAAATCACTGATTGCAAATATCTGTTTATTGACTGATAACAGATAGTTCATGAATCAAAATTCAGATGACAGAAAAATTTAAGCATATATATCAAGCTTGATGATGACGATGTGCAGCAAGGAATAAACAAACGAAAAGGTTGAAGAACAAAAATAAAGAAGAAAAGAAAAGCACAAACAATTTGAAAGTAATTTTAAAAGCTATGGAATAGGAAGTTGATTACAGAGAAATTCCATTCATAAAACTGACAACCAAATTAAAAAACAGACCAAAGGGAAATGATAGTCTCTAATTTATTGTATCTTGATCTTGAACTTTGAACTACCTTAGAATACTCACCATCATATGGGCTCTTAGTAGCACGATTCTTTCATTCAGGGTGGTGCACCCGCTTCTGAATAACCCCTAAACTTGTTCATGCATCTGCTTCCTAAGTATTTTCTTACTGGCTTTTATTAAGAGATGCTCCCCTCCCCTTATCCACATCCAACCTGCTTCCAGTAACTATGGGCTATTGCTTTCAAACTACTCCAGTGTGGACACTGGAAAATCAAACAAACCCAGTCAAGAAACCATGCACGAGAGTAAGAGTGATCTTTGATAATACCTCAATATTCTAATCTCCTGGTCACAAAAGCCATCTGAAGCAACAAGGATGGAAGACCTATTACTTTTCTTTACCAAGCCCTCTTTCCTTTGTGGTTTCCAACAGTTTGTGCTTATTAGAGTCTAAAGGTTTGTCTTATTTTGAATTTGATTCCTTGCAAATCATGTAATGCATCACGTTATCTACAAGACAAAGGAGAGTGGTGCTCAGTGCCCTCAGCCCTATCCCTTCCTAGCTGTGATTTGTCATCGGTGATAGTTTCTTTTTTGAGCAAATTAGTTGTCAATTTCTTCCCTCACCAGTATTGTGTAATTTTACTAATAAATCTTTCACCTTTAGCTACCACAAATCAAAGATTTTCTCTTCCCATTTTCTCCTCTCTTAGCCCTCTCTTAGCCCTCCTTTATTTTTTTGAGACGAAATCATTTTGTAATTCCAAAAAGACATGACAGAGTAACCTGGTTTTTCATCCTATGTGTATGGCTGCAGCTGACAGATGCTGAAATCAGAATCCAAATTCAATCACAAACATACATGAAACCAACCATTTCATATATCAACCACCATGGTTCGCTATACCATGCTGAACCGGTTGCCAGGCGATATGCCTTCTGGTACGGGCTTGGCAAACCTTGTCAACCGGTTTCCACATAAACCTAGACCATGGATAAGAGTTCCATAACTTAATTTTGTGTGAGTGAAATTTTCGTCTCTCTTTCTCAAGTGTCAAGTCCATTCACCTGAATATTCATGGGCTCATGGCTCCTTTTCTTTTCTAAATCCAATGTACAACAATCATGGGTCTATACCAGAGATAATTTTGCCTGTCATTCCTGGTTTGCCCTTTCTAAGAGATAAAAGCAGACAGTGCCTCCATAGAACATCTATATTGTCAAACCAACCAATGTTAGTTTTTCTAACGGAAAAGTTTTAATTTGAATGGAATTTTATATAAATTGGAAGCTTATAGAATTTGGATTGCACAAATAAGTATAATTTTTTGTTTTTTTGGAAAAAGAATATGCTTATAACAACTAGAATGTGACATATTTTAGAAACTGCTTATGTTGGTAATCAAGGACTCATAATACAAGAAAAACACCAAAAGACTAGAAATGAGTAAAGAAAAAAATAGTTCAAGCAGCCTATATGTGACAAAGCATCTAAGATAGCCCAAATAACTAATAAATAATTATGATTGCATGGCCCCCAGAAGTAAAACAATTCTATCTGTAGACATGATATCATCTACACACTCTCATTATTATTATTCTTTTGAAAAGCATGCACACACCACAGAGAAACATATGCAGACACAAACACTAAAGAAGAACTATGTAGGACTAAGAGGACCAATCCATGGAAATTAAGTGTTCAACAGGGAATGCTTGCAATGCTTATAAGATTGAAGATGGCAGTAGCAGAGAGGTTTTAGTCTTGATCAAGGGCATGCTTCCTAGGCTTGAAAACTATCATGCAACATATAAAGGTATCAATCGATCAACTGAAACCAATTGGCATCATAGGAAATACGCTGAGATCAATAAACTAATCTTTCCATCAATCACTGTGAAAATTTTACAGATGAACTGAACATAACGTAGTCTAACAAACGGCAACTTCCCTGATGCGGTTGATCAGGGCAGATGCCCATAAAATTGGCATCTTGTCATTATATTTGCAGAAACCTAAGAGGAAGCAGTCATTAATTGACCGTATGCATCAACCTTATAAACTAAACCATGCCATGTATCTGCTACATCTTATGCTTCAAAATGCTCAAATTCACATCTAAAAAAATTATCAGCAGAGAAAAAAATAAAAAACCTGAGTGAGGGCCAAGGAGCTATAAAGTAACATCTATCTTGCTATAATCCCTACATGAAATCCTTTAGGTGAGGCGAGGACTCACTGCAACTACTCAGATGGGTTCTATCATGGCAGATACACATGAAACTGGCCGTGTTGTAATCGTATCCACATCGGCCCCCGCTCGTGCTGCATTCTGTGCAATCCTCTGGGGTCCAGTCCAACAAGAAACCAAGCTTCAAAACCTCCGCATAGTCACCGCTGACCATCTCAGAACCCAAAAACACGGGCGCAATTACAGACTCGCATGTACCGTAAAAACTCAGCCGATCTGACATCGAATACTCTCCGACGAGATACGCCGGCGTGATAGCATTACGACAAGGTATCTCTTGGTAGCTGCGTAGCCCCTCCGAACAATTGAAGAGAAAGAAGAGAATCTTGTTATCTGAGTTAACATGAAACAGGGTTCGGTTGAGCGTGAGATTGTAGTCTGGGAACGGGCAATCGCTTTCAAGGAAGAAATCAGTTCGAGTGACACGAACTGATCTGCTATCGTAGAAGATCTGCTCGATACGATAGTCATAGCCGAGGAGTTTAAGAACAGGGGCGGAGCTCTTGCAGGTCACCACAAAAGACGGATACCCACAATAAGACGGGTGTTGACCCTGGAGCCAGAACGGGTAGCTTATGTTTAAGCCATTCCCGCAGTTCTTTGGCTCACAGTCTTCTGCTTTTGGGTTGGCAGCAAAGATTAGCCCCTCTCTCAACAATGAGGAGATGAGGAAGAATAAGAGAGAGAAGGACCCTTTGGATCGCAGTAAGATTCTGGGATTCATTTTATGGGATGAAGAGAATAGAAGAGAAGGAGAGGGAGGGGAAGAAGAGTTGGAGAAGTTGAAGCCAGAGGGTTTCGTTGACCAAGCCTAGGCAAAGGACTGAACAAAAGAGCAGCGATGACCGGTCATCAACGACGGCCGCAAGCTAAAAAATGAAAAATCGCAGGATTCGGATTTGGAACACGGAAAGGTCGATGCGATCCACGCGGGATACTTTCTTTTCGACTATTCTTCTATAATTATTGAAGAGGAGCGGCGTTCCGTTGACTTTAGCACACAATGGTGACAGCCTTTGTCGAAACAAAATTGATTTTATCCCAGACAGACACCGGTAGGATATGAAGGCTCCAAATCTTTTATCCGAGCCACATGTTGAATTGTTTGACCCTAATTGGGCTGGAGGGCATGGTTGGTTTCGTGCGAGCCACAAGGTCATGGATGGTGGAGGGAACCTTCAACGCCTCTTGGGACATAGAGATGCGTCTTGGAGCAATGACAATATGCATTTGCGTCATCACCATCTTCATTTTCAGCATGATGATTATTTTATAATCAAATTGAGCTTGACCCAGCCTAAGTCTAATCAAACTTGATTTATAATTAATTTTAAGTTTAAAGATTGAGATTAGACTCAATTTATTTATCATTATTTTAAGGTTGATTCAAATTTAAGGTCAAACCAAGCCAAACAGGAAACCTCGTTATCAGCTTGAAAATCCTAAATTGAGATAGAAATTAACTCAAGCTATATATATATATATATATATATATATATATATATATATATATATATATATATATATATATATATATATATATATATTCGTTATTAATTCAATATCGAAATTTATACCCATATCTAAGTTAGATTTGGACATGAAAATGGATTCAATATGATTCCACTTTTACCCTAATAATAAAAATGCAACTTGAATCAGCAAGACAATCTATTATACTATATATCACGGCCATCTACCAATTACCAATAGATGAATAGGTAATGGGCGGACATCGAGGTTTGTAGAGGGCAATACGTTAACTTGTTTTTCATCATATGTTTATCAATCCCTCAGGTGATTCCAATTGGCTCTTCCTCAGCTTCCTCTAAACCCAAAGCAGCAACTAATTGAGATTCCATGATCTTTTAGTCATCAGATCTTTAACCTTTAAATCCGTTTGAGCCTCTGGCTTTGATTCACAAACCATAACTTTTTCCAACCCTATAAATATACTTGGAATGGGAACGAAATAGGACGGCAAACCAATGGATTTGAGAGGAGAGAGAGAGAAGAGCATCTAAAAGCATACCTCTATTTCCTGAAGGACATGAACCAAGAGCCGGTCCTTGGGGGCAGTAGCAAGTGTGATCATTTGAAGAGCTAAAATTATATCCACACCACCCACCAGAACTGATACAATCACTGCACCAAGCGATCCCCGCCGTCCACCTCAAAATGAACCCCTCCTTCAATACACTTCCAAAGCTCCCGTTCCCACTCACTAGCCGGTCCGCTGCCGTCCGGCTCATCGGCAATAGAACCGTCGAGCTGCAGTTGCCCAACACATCCAAAAAACTTGTATTGTCAAGCCTGTAATAAGAGTGGTGCTGCCCAGTGTCATCCAACAAACAACCGATCTCATACAGCGTTGGAATCAGACTCAAGGTTGTGCAGTTGACATATAAAGTGACATTCCGGTCGCGGTCAGTGTAATTGAAAAGGGAGAAATCGATGGTCGTGTTCTCATATGGTTCAGGGCATGACTGGCTGATGAGGCTCAGGTCCCCAACGGTGAGCAAGTGGTTCAAGTAGTCGATGTCCTTCACCTGGTATCTCTTGTTGTTGATGTCGATCATTAGAGTGGTGTCGTTATTGCTGCAGCTGAGGTAGTACCCGGGGTGGCCGCAGTAGTCAGGCCGGCCATCCACTCGGAAAGGGTAGCTTAGGTTGAATTTGCTCTCGCCGCATGCATACACGATCGGTGCGCAATTCTTATATCGGCTGTAGTAGCTTTCGCAGAACGAAACCGGCAGCAATGATAATTTTAGGAAGAAGAGGAATATAACTAGGCGATAGAAGGGCATGAAGAGAGATGGCGGATGCATTTGGTTCGGTTGATAGTATTGCCGAACCAATGGAACGAAATGGAAGAGGAAGAGGGGATAGATATTGGAAGGTGAATGAGATTGTTGGCGGTCAATGAGTAGATCACTTTATAATGTCTAAGAAGTTGGGCGAAAAAGATGGTCGAATAGACACGGCATGTTATTCTAAGCTTTTAACCCGTAGAAAAGGGCAGGCGTTGTGGTCAAGGAAGAGTTTACTAATGGTTTGCTCATACGTCATGCCGTGGGAGGATGGACAGCTTGATTGTGGAACAAAGGGTGAGAAGCATAGGGCCCAAAGTTACAATTTCTAGCTTGAAATTAAAGTACTCGGGAGCACATCAGGTAAGTGGAGTCCTCTCTCCAGAGGAGTGCAAGTTTGGCTCGTACGCGTGGCCAGTATCAAAGTTTTGTTTCAATATCATGAGGTCCCTGGTCAGGCCACAGTGTTGTAGCCGGGTCCAAAAAGGCGGCAGGAAACAGATGGCAAACATGAGGTCTTCAAATCATGGTGTCTTGAGATCTGCTATATATATATATATATATATA
This sequence comes from Elaeis guineensis, assembly GCF_000442705.2. NCBI lineage: Eukaryota > Viridiplantae > Streptophyta > Magnoliopsida > Arecales > Arecaceae > Elaeis > Elaeis guineensis. Next base: position 104,588,153 of record NC_025994.2, read on the forward strand.
TCTATATATTCCCTAGGCATCTTTTTTTTGTCCTTAATAGTATATTAATTAGACATGTTACTGTTTTAATATCAATAGTAGCTAAGCAAGAACATGATTGACTGACTCTGTTCTGCTCAGTTTACATTTGAATTGCAATAGATTCCACCCATTCCAAATGAAATAAGCTTCATTCTGCTAACCTAGTATTTGCCATAACATAAAGCTCAAGAGTGAGCAGCTTTGGGGCATTGCTCAAAATCACTCCTATGACAGCCAAACAACCGTCACAGCTCGGCCTACAGAAGGCCTTACCTAATACAATTACTTGAGTACAGGCTAATAATCATTCTGAGAGAACAACAAGAGAATTCTGTAACCTGGATTAAAGGAGAGGAAACGAGGGGATAATATATTTTTGAGAAGATTTTATGAATACTTTATAAAGAAAATACATAAAAACCAAAAAAAGAGAAGCACAACTGGCTGTCAGTTTCTTTTGTGAATTGGCTTGATTTCTACCAAGTTTATTCTTTTTTAGTCTACAAAAAAAGTGTGCAGGCGGTGATCCTACGTATCATAGGTTATTATGCTACTACGAGTGTACAAATTCAGAAAAGCACTGAGAAGCAATCCGATGGTTGAGCTGCACCTAATTTGCACTAACTATGCTTCTTGAAATCCCACTATATCAGTTTCATCTCCGTCCACAATTTGTCCTAGTTATCACTTACAAGGTCTAGTCAATTATAAAATGATCTGCCATGCCATATCTATTGTATTTATTAGATAAACTCTTCTAGAGCTTCTCATTGAAGGGCACCATCCTTCAACTACTTCTCGTAACCTTTGATTTAGATTCATTCGATTTGATTACTTTAATTAAATCTTTTACTTATTTACCAAACTAAGCTTTAGATAATCAGCCTTTCGAAGTTGTCTAGCAAATATATATTCGTTATAAATATGGGCTAACCACTCTTTATTGTAGCATGCTACCAGTTTTTCATCATGCTAGAAGCCCTTCAACAAAAGTGTCAGAAGTATGGGCATTATGTATGTTGGTGATATTGAAGCTTGTTGCGGCTAATCCCCTCGTCGTCTGGTCGTCGGGAACGAGCACCTATAAAAGAAGTCCGCACTGATCGGAGATGACTTTGACGAGATCCTCCGACGGTCAAGTCAGAGAAGAGACTAGGCAACAGTAGAAAAGAATCAGGAGCTCAGCGAGAGAGAGGGGGTAGAGTAAGCCCAAGGGTTTCGAAGAAACCTCCTCCAGCACTGTTGCCTTCTCCATTTTATAGTAGAGCGCGGCATGGCGCCGTCATTAATGGCACAGACAATAGGAGAGTTGTCAGATCGTCGAAGACTGTTAGAGTCGTCGTGGGACTGTCAAATCACCGTGGGACTGTCAAATCACTAGAGTTGATCCCTGTCTAGGGTAGGACGACGTCTCAGGACGGCTACGCCGCATGCCTTTGTCAGGGTGGCGGCCCACAGCAGTCGTACGGCATTCGGGGGAGCCGACCGACTGTACGTCGGCGTCTGGTTGTGGAATGTCGGGTGAAGATCCAGGGACCCTCCGTCGGTCAGTCAGACGCATTGCGGGAGTCGGATATCGGGCTCCGCAGTTCGACCAATTGGGAACGGAGAGGATTTGCCCGACCGACATATACTCGGTCGGACGGTGTTGGCAGTCGTCGGTCGGTAGAGTCGGACACCGGTCAGGCGGGCCCGACGGTGAATCGGCGTGAGAGGGACCGGTCGGCATATTCCAACAAAGCTAATGCAGTTTGTCATATCTATCTCTGCTTCTTAGTTTTATCTAAGTTGAATTTGTTTCTACATCTGGCTAGTTCTCCTTTGCTGAAGATTTCTTTGGTAAGTTCTAGCTTAATAAACGACCAACCCTCCTAGAAGAAATTCCCAACGAAGGGGATTCTTTTATCTGTTCAGCTTCCTAGAAACTACCGTCTCTATGGAGCTGACTTATCATATTCTTAGAATTACCACTAATTTGTCTATCTCCACCCTCCAGTATAAAGATTACCTTTGCAGAAACATGAGCTTATTCAAACTAGTTCACAGCACATCCTAATAAAAATCTCTTCATCTCTGAAGACTTTAAAGCAAAGGTGCTGTTGGTTATTTATTTTCTATTAGGTGTGATCATTCCCAAGTCATTCAGTGCAGAAAAAAAAATTGGTCACGCGTCATTGAAGGCTTGAGGTATCAATCTAGCTGCAACTCTTCTATGGGTCATTCATCTCTACAATTCAAACAAGCACCCCAATAAAGTGTTGCTAACCCTTAAATATGCACCAACTCCTCAAGCTCATTTTCTCATTTATTTGTCAATAGTCCTTACTTGGCCACATGCAAGTGCTGCTTAGCTGACAATTGAATTTTGGTTTACCAAGAAACATATCCAAGATAACTACCTTTCCTACACATGCTGCATAGTCTGGAAATTTACCCTGGCATGCGGGTTTTGCTTGATAACCATTCACCATCGCCAAAGTCCAACTGTATCGCATTTATAAGCTAGGTGAAAATTTTTTCTTAACTTATTAGTGAATGTAACTCCTTACCTTATGCAAAGCATTGCCCTAGCTAACAACACCTAAGGAACTTCAGAACACATGTAACAAAAAAAAAAAAAAAAAAAAGGGAGCACAACACTTTTAACACAAATATAGACAAATCTAGCCCAAAAATAAAAAAAAAGAATCTTTTGTTCATTCCAAATAAAGAAAAGCTTCACTCCCTGCAAGGGAAAGGAGTGGACTAAGAGGGCTGGAAATAAAAATATGAATCAAAAATTGCTACGTAAGTGGCAGTGGAAACTCTTCAATAATGATGGGGACTTTGGAAGGAACTAATCTCTGTTGTGCACGCTATCGACCATGTAGTTTCCGAAATTTCAGGTCGCTTGTCTTTCAGAAGTTCACAGTTTTGGAAGGTACAAGCAGAGATATGGAGATTTTTTCCCACCCGGCAGATGTTTCGAGGCGGGAGAATTGCGAATGCGACCTGATGCTGGCTCAAAATGTGGGCTGGGGGGTGCTTGTTTGCTTCTCTATTCCCAGGTTTGTTCAATATTATTTGATTTTCTTAAGCTCGGGGTCCCTAATTGTTGGAGTGGAAATGTGTGGCAACTCTGCTTCACCCAGGTGAATCGAGCTTGTAAAAGAGGATGCTTGTAAATTATACAATATTCATAAGAGAATCTTCATGATCCGGTCGCTTGGAGATGGTTCAGGGATGGTAGTTTCTCAACCAAGTCTAGTCATGCATTCGTTAGTCGGAATAAGAAAGATTTGGTGGGCCTCAGGATACTGTAATCCTAAAAGAAATCCTGGAAACAAGATGGGATATTGCAATTCTTTTTCTAGGCAACAGACTCAATAAGTTATGTTACCTTAATGAATCAGAGAATTTGATTGGGCACTGCCCGATTTTTGCTACGAAACAGAGAAACAGAAATCGTGGACCTGCAGGAAAGAATTCTCACCAGACGATGCTCACAAAGTAAATTTTCTGAGGGAAAAAGAAAAACACATCCCTATTAAGAAGCCACAAGAAAAGTCACCGTCATCTTTGTGACACACCGGGCATGAATTTTCTCCACCTACTGCTATCCTATTCGGTTTAACTCTCGTTTTCCCTTGTTCCTTCAAATAAATAAAAAAAAAAGAAAAAGTTGCCCGCTGAACCGGTCAGAAAGAGGATTTGTTCAAGCCCCTGACAGGCTCCTACTTTGACTTCCGCATTGAACTCTTTTAAAGCGGAATTCCTATTCTCCCCTCAAGGCTTAGAGGTCAGCATACGTTCCGGCTCTCAGCCGGCCATTAGTCTAAATTTCACCAAATCCATCAAGAAAGAAGAAAAAAGGAAAAAAAGGGGGAAGGAAAGGGTGATAAAACGATCGACAACATACCGCAATGTCGGTCACTCGTTCGGTTGGAGCAAAAGCAGGCGAAGGTCAGGCTGGTCTTGGTTATCTGGTACCCGCAGCGCCCGCCGGAGAGCTCGCAGATATCGCACGCTTCCCAGGTCTCGTTAGACCAGCCCAACTGGAAGCCACTATTCAACACCATTCCAAAGTCATGAGACAAAGTGCTCGAGTTTGCCCGGTTCACCTCCTGATCGAGGACCGGCACCACCACAATATCTTGGCACTCCCGCACCCCTTCGTATACTTTGATGTCCGATTTTTCGCGTTCGGTGAAGACGTAAGACTTCTTATCCCCGCTTTCGGAAAAGCAGGTTATTCGGTGGTCCGATGGACCGTCCGAGCAATTGAGAAAGAAGGTGAGGCTGGTGTCTGAGGAGGTGTAGTTTAGGTAGTTTTGGTAAGGGGTGTCTTTTAGGTAGGTTTCGTAGGAGGTGTTGCTCAGGAACCAGGTGTCCGTGAGGGTGAGGTTGTGGCGGGGCCTGGGGCAGCTTCCGGCGGCGAGGAGGTCCGGGTCTGCAAGGGAGATGGTTTGGCTGTGGTAATGGATGTCGGTCACGGTATAGTTGTTGGAGCCGAGAGAAAGGATTGGGGTGTCACCTTGGCAAATCAGCATAAGTTCTGGGTAGCCACAGTAGGTGAAGGGGAGGGTGAATTCATTCGGAGTCTTCCAGAATGGGTAAGCGATAACGTGGGTGCCGCAGGTGGAGTTGGGACAGAGTCGGGGAGAGGGGCTGTTCACAGGGTAAGCGTTGGTGGAGATGAGGAGGGATAGGAGGAAGACGAGGGTGATGATCAGGAGGGCGGGAGGAGGTGAAGAGGGGATTCTATGAGGCATGGTTTGGTGGGTGGATGCAGGGGCATGAGCGTTGAAAGAAAGTTTAGGCCGTCGCCTTATTTTGGAGGTTTTTGGAGGAGGATGATGGTGGTGGAAACTGGGACATCGCGGTGGACAAGACGCTGTTTTATGTTAATGCGCATCCCCTTGCTCGTCGAAGCTACTGGAGAGAATTCGGTGGGGTTTTCCAACTTTCAAACCCAGATATTTGGTGCGGTCTGATCAAATTGTGATTACATAATGGACCTTTAAATGAAACAAAACAGCGACCGAGCACCGCACGTCATATTAATTAAAATTAAAAAAAATTAAAATAAAAATTAAAAGAAAAGCAAGAAGAAGGAAGCAACCGGAGATCTCAAGCAGTCTGAGAATAAAGCCCAGTCAAAAAGAAAATTCAACCCACAGAATTAAAAAATTCGCACAATCCTAGTTCAATATGAGCCGCTGGATTCGACCGACTCCCCAAGATGCGGCCTAGTGGGTTCATTATTTCAGAACTCATGATCGAGTTAGGCTCTTTTTGTAAAAGAATGCATAGGGGTCAGAGATTGTTCCCCACGCGCAAGCAGAAGCCTCACCTGCCTGCGCCTCCATCCAACTGGACTCTATCTAGCTGGCTTTCTATTAAAAAAAACACAAATGGGGATCGCAGATTGCTGTTCTGTCTATAGGCCAAAGCCTCACCTATCCGTGCCACCAACCAGTTGGACTCCATCCAGCTGGCTTTTTCGTGGAGAAATGAAAGAGACCGGAGATTGTCCTCCAAACCTCACTTGCCTACGCCTCTGCCATCCGGTTCTCTCTGCACTGTCAGTTTGTAATGATCCATGAAAATATGTATTTAGTTCCATAGGGACCATGCACGGGATAGACATTTGATATTTATGTAGATTTAAGAAATTAAAAAATATATCTTTTAGTCCATTTTTGGGTAAGGCTTTGGATTGTTAAAGATAGTATCCGTGAATCTAACCCATGACTCATTTGGATTAATCATGAACTGATCATGGCTCAACCAAAGTCCAAACGACATCTCCAAAGAGCAGGAGGTCCATTATATTATTCAAAGTATGCGCTTCTTGTAGGGTATATCCGGAGAAGTCAATGTAGGGAACGCTCAGATATGGAGACCAAGATAAAACCCGTGAAAAAAATACCCCTTGTCCCTCCTCCTTTCTCTCTCTTGCTCTTTTTCTCTTCTCCTTCTTCTTTTCTCTTTTTCTCCCACACGTCCCAAGTCCGGAACACTTCCCACGTTCACCATGGTCCTTTTATAATCGAAGAGAAACCAATTTTCTTATTTATTGCATGAATCCAGGGGGAGGGGGACCTTTTCAACATGTACATGGGGACTAACTATCAAGTGGGATCAAATTCCACTTAGCAGCCAGCGACCAGAGTCCTACTCGGACCTTTTTCTCTTTTCCTGATAAGGTGGAAAGAATGATATTTCCTCTTCTTTTCCACGGGTTGCGTCTTCTCTCTCTCTCTCTTTTTTTTTTTTGGTAGATGGCTGCGTCTTCTCTTTGTTGTAAGATTCATTTACCTAATGAATTTGATGTTTTGCCATTGTTCTGAAAGTTAAGTACTTCACTACGATGATTTATTGAGTTATGATTCTCAGTAATTAGACAAAATATGTGGAGGACTGACAACTGAATCTCTTTGCTCGGAGACCCAAAAAAAAAAAAAGCCTAGAGGTAGATTTTGTTTTGCAGCAATTTGGTAACGGAGGCCAATGAAGATGGTGGATGGAATCTCTTTACTTGCGGCGAAATGATTAGTTGGTGTTGCAACACAATGACTCGGAACAAAGGTTGAGAGGTCTAACATTATATAAGAGGGGTTTCTTTATTGGCAGAAACATTATAATTGAAATTTAAGAGTGGATCTAGCAACCAAGGTTCTAACCAAAAAGAATGCTTAGTCATGCTAGAAAACAGAACATTCATTATGGGCCACGGTCTGTTAATTAACAACAATTAGAGTGAAACATGAAATGAAGGATTGAGACACATTTATTAGTGGCAAGGCCTGTCGGATTGGAACCGGGCCTCATGCTGATTGGCCGACCGCATGGATCGATATGTCTCATATTGGACTGTATTGTGTCTGAACCAACTTAGAAATGAAAGCGAGGGAAAGGGAGAACCAGAGAGAGAAGGGAGAGAGGGAAAGAATTAAAGAAAGACAGGTGAAAGATGCTCATGGCGGTCATCGGAGGGCTATAGGGGTCATTGGAGCTCTACCCTCTCTTGAAAGAGACAAGAATAGAGAGAGAGGGAGGAAGAGAAAAGGAAGGAGGGAAATGTAACGGGGAGGGGAATATAGCGAGAGACCATCGAAGATGATCAACTCTTATTTCATATGAATTTACTTTTGTAATTTAAGATGAAGTCGATAATCCCATTGCTGGCTTCACTTAAGTGAAGCCAGCAAACTAGTTGCTGATTTCACTATTAAATGATCAAAAAAAAAATTATGATTTCATGAAATGAAGCAAGCAAACTAGTTGCTGACCTCACTATTAAATAATCAAAAAAAATCATATTTTCAAGATCCAGACAGAAGCCTTTCGCCTTTATTTTAGCCACACGAGGGTGGGAGGGCCTTTCGATAGCCAACGCCAGCCACGATCGACTCTTCCTCTCCTTTCCTCCTAGTCCCTTCTCCCTCCCTCTTTCTTTGCCTCTCTCTGATTCACCCTATCCCATGCACCATCGATATCCGTGGTCTTTTAGGGACTACGAGGGCCCTTCAGCCACCTCCAATGACTTCTCCAGCCTTTCCCTCTCCTTTTCTCCCACTCTTTTTCTTTTTTCTCTCTTTCTTTCTCCTCTCCTCATTGATTTCTTGTTTTGAATGCTGGAACTATTCTAGTCCGCTGCCAATAGGGCCTGGCATACCCCAAATCGAATGGCTCAAGACAATTCAACATTCCTCAATTAGTGGACTTCAGTATCCTATAATCCTAAAGAATCCTAGAAACAAGACATAACAATTCAAGACTTCACCTAAAAAAAATTAGTCAGAAGGTGCTATTTAGATTCTTTGGTCCTATATAAGTACTTAAAATCTTTTCAGCAAATAACCAATGTGAGACTAAAATATGCCCACATAGGTCCTCACATACTCCTTTCATTTATAAACCATGGCATCCTCACCAAGCTAAGGATCCAAACCTATGTATCTATTCATAAATACCACGATCAATCCATGGTTAGTCCTAATAAATTCGTGCTATAGTATTCCCTAGTTTATATAGGTTATAGGTTGAATCGGTTCTGATATTATTTTAACAACTCAGGATCTCATCCAAAAAGACTAGCTGTAAAGTATTGCTTGGGTTCTTTGGTCCTATATAAGTATTCAAAATCTTTTCAATGAATAATCACGTGGGACTAAATACACATCCATCTGAATTCTTATATATTCTCTCTGTTTAAGCCCTAGAGTTTTCACCAAGATAAAGGTTCAAATTCATACATCCATTCATAAATATCATGATCAGTTTATGGTCAGTCTCAATAAATCCATACTGTAGGATCCTCTATTCTACATAAATTATAGATTCGATCGACTCTCATACTTTTATAACAACACAGGACCTTATTCCAAAAGGCTAGTCGGAAAGTATTATTTGAATTTCTTAGTTCTGCATAAGTATATAAGATCTTTTCAGTGAATAATCGATGTAGGACTAAATACACATCCACATAGATCCTCATATACTCCTCCTGTTTAAGACATAGCATTCTCGGCAGGTTAAAGGTCAAATCCATACATCCATTCATAAATACTACAATCATTCTATAGTCAGCCCAAAGAATCCATACCGTAATATCAGCTAGTCCACTTGAGTTATGAGTTGAATCCACTTTGATGCCATTTTAATGACTCAAAGTCTTATCCAAAAAAGCTAGTCAGAAGGTATTGTTTGTATTCTTTGATCTTGCATAAATATCCAAGATCTTTCTAATAAATAATTAATGTGAGACTACATATATGCTTGCACGTGTCCTCACATACTTTCCTCGTTTAATTCCCGGTATCTTCACCTAGTTAAGAGTTTAAATTTATGCATCCATTCATAAATACTATGATCAATCCATGGTTAGCTCTAATAAGCTCGTGTTGGAGTATCTCCTAGTTCACATAGATTATACACTAGATCAACTCTGATATTATTTGTAACAATATAGGACCTCACCTAAAAATATCAGTTGGAAGATATTATTTGGATTTCTTAATTCTGTATAGGAATCCAAAATTTTTTCAACAAAAAACTGATGAGAGACTAAATATATATATCTATATGGATCTTTATGCAAGATGATCTTGAAAAAGAATTGCAAAATCCCATAATATAATGTATTAAAAGATTCCTGACTTAGTAAAGTTTATTACCCTGTTGAATGATTGAATTTGACATATGCCCATATTTTTGAACCACAAAGAAAAAGAAAAAGCTACGATAACTCACAAGAATCATTTAAAAAAGTCACTCAACTGTCCATCATGTTGCTTCATTATATGGCACAATGAAAAATACTTTGTGCACCGCATGTAGTGCAATAAAATCGATGTGGAGTGCACTGCACCATCCCATTGGACCATGTAGCTTCTGTTTTCCAATACTCATTAAATGCCTGCAGTTCCACTTTTTTATTAGAAATTTTGAATGACAAAAATACCCCTCTGTTCTAAAAAAATTATGACATCCCGTGACCTATTATGACATTCTGAAAACGTATTATGACTTCCTGAAAATAAGAAGCCATAAGGGGGAAGGGCATTTTCGTCATTGAGAAATTTATGAAATTTTTCAATGATGAAAATACCCTTCTCCCGTATGACTTTCTGTTTCTAGGAAGTTATAATATGTCTTTAGGATATCATAACAGACCGCGGGATATCGTAATTTTTTTTCAGAACAAAGTGGTATTTTTATCATTCAAAATTTGAAATAAAAAAATTTTAATGATGAAAATGTCCCTCCCTCTTATGACTTTCTGTTTTCAGAAAGTCATGATATGTCTTCAGAATATCATAACAGGCCATGGGATATTATAATTTTTTCAGAATAGAAAGATATTTTCGTCATTCAAAATTTCAAAATAAAAAATAGAACTAACGCATTTAATTTGCGTTGAAAAGTGTGGCTACATGATTCAATGAAAAAGAGCGGTGCACTCTTATTGCACCGCATACGGTGCACAAAGAACTACTCATGGCACAATAGAAATGTGGAAATACAAAGGGAGCAACAAGAACAACCACACCACACCAGCTGAGTGATTTTTGGAGTTGCATTGTTGAGTTGCCAAAGCATTCTCGTGAAAACAAACATACAAACAAGCAGCATTGTCATATGGTCGTAATTCTGATGGGCTTCTGCTGCACTCGTATCTACTACGAGGGCAACAAGTAGATGACGTGCTGCAGCTATATCTACAGCCATACACTCTCCAAGATTTTGGATGTTGGACTTTCCCCCTTTGATTACCCTTCAATTTCAGGCAACTGTCTTGGAAGTATGTCGTTCTAAGACTAACCCTTTTCCGTTAAAACAATAAACAAACAAAAACATAGGTCGACAAGATTGAATTCTCCGTACTGCTTAAATCTGCAAAGTTGAATAGGGAATAAAATGCTCAAAGACTATTGCCTGCTATGGTACAGTACTTACAGATCTCTTATATTTGAAAAGAAAAAACGTATTAGATGGTAACAATCTTTTTTTTTTTTTTTTTTTTTTTTTTTTTTCTGAGGGTAATATCAGGTGGTTACAATCACAATGCTATTTTTGTGGGAAGCTGAAAAAAATGTCACGGCCATGTGTGAGACTATATCTTATCCAGAATGGAAGGGGGAGTTTGGGTGGATTCAAAAATCTATTTTGAGTCCAAAAATCTCCAAATCATGCCATATCTATACAGCCAAGAAATGAGATTCAGAACATTATTTGGATGATAAGTCCCACGGAGGCTCAATCAAAATTAAGCTTCATGTTGAGTGCAAAAGTAGACCTAACCGTACCTAGATATCTTCCAAATATAATGCCAACCCAACTCAGGCTCAAGTTTAGATTTGTCTAACCTAACCTAACTCAGCCTCCATTTTAAACTAAATTTGAGTTGATCCGAGCTAGCCATGTCAGGCTGTGTCAAATATTTTTACTGAACTAATATTTATTGAATTGAGGATTAAATCATTCATCAATTTTGATATATAGCAAAGTATAATATACATTAAAGAAATGAATCCGAATAATCTTATTATTTGTATATTGAGTTGGATCAGATTAATTTATGTTGGGTCGAGTAAATTAGTATGGAATTTGAGTTGTCTTGAAGATGAATCCTCACCCATGATTCTATTTCAGATTGATTCCAAATTTCTAGAATTAAATTAATTTCAATTTATAAAATTTTAATTCAAACCAAACTAATAAATAGGTTAGATAAATGGGACCGAGCTAGTTAGACCGCATGTAAAATTTTCCCCGGAGTCGGTAATATTTCTGGCTTACGAGAGAACAGCAAGGAGGCTGTCACGCGGTCTTCTCTTTCACAATGAAATCACCATCGTGCTGTCACGTCTTTAAGGCACCAAGTCCTCAAGTTTCCGGGCAATTAAGTCCATCTATTTGTTCTATATTTGTTTTCCGTTCTTGACTCCTAGCTTTGACTTCTCAAACTCATTTAAAAGCAAGCGTTCTAGCTGTCGACCATCCATTGGACTAAACTTTACCAAATCCACCACTCAAGAAACGAGACAAAATGGAAGGAAGAAGTAAAAATGAAAGGGTTCTGTTACAGGACAGCGTACCGGAAAAGGATTTGTTAGAGGACAACGTACCGCAATTGTGGTCGCGCATCCCGTCGGAGCAAAAGCAGCCGAAGGCCCACCTGGTGCTGGTTGTCTGGTTACACCCGCAGCGCCTACCGGAGCGCTTGCAGCCCTCGCAGGTCTCGTCGGACCAGTGCAACTGGAAGCCTCTCATCAACAGCCTTCCGAAGTCATCGACCAAATGGTCCCAGTAAGCACCGATGATCTCCCGATCATGGAGCACGGGCACCACCACTATACGTTGGCACCGCTGCATCAAACCGTATTCTTTGGCGGTCGGAAGATCATCATCGGTGAAGATGTAAGACGAGTTGCCATCGCTGTCGGGAAAGCAGGTTATTTGGTTCTTGCTTAGATCTTTTTCCAAGGAGCAATTGAGGAAGAAGGTGAGGTTGGTGTCCGAGGAGGTGTAGTCGAGGAAGAATTTGTCCTCGAAGGTGAGGTTGTGCCGAGGCCTGGGACAGGTGCCAGCGTCGACGACATCCGTGTCGGCAAGAGAAATGGTTTGGTTGTGGTAATCGATGTTGGTTACGGTGTACTCGTGGGAGCCGAGGGAAAGGATTGGGTGGTCATCTTTGCATATCAGCATAAATCCTTGATAATCGCAGTGGTATAAGTAGGGGTTCTGGACCCAGAATGGATAAGTAATAAGTTGTCCGCCACAGGTCGTCGAATTTGGACAGAATGAGGTTGGGGGACTGTTCGCAGGGTGACCGTTGATGGAGATGAAGAGGAGGAGGAAGACGAGGGGAGAAGAAGGTGATGAGAGGATTCTACAAGGCATGGTTCCGTGGCTGGCGTGTAGGAGTATGAGTGCTGAAAGAAAGGTTCGGCCCTTGGATAATTTTCGGAGAGAATGGTGGGTGGGCATATTGACTTGGTGCTTGACTGCTTGCTGGAAAAATGGATCCACCGTGCCCATCCCCCTTGGCTCGCGAAACCGTCGGCTGGCTGGCTCGCAGGCTTTCTAATTTCTCCAAAAGTTATCCAACCCCTCCGTCGCCACGCATGCCTCAACGACCCCGCTGATTGTATGGATTCGGTGGCTGGGTTTGCAAACAGACCCCTTTATTGTTCTCACGTGGTCCTTGCCCTCGGTCTATTTTAGGTTTTATACACGTGGATGTTTCTGGTGCCCACGGTTAGGTGCTAATGTAAACATTCTTCTTTTATTATAGCAAAAATTAAAAAAAAAAAATCAAGCCGAGGCATTTAGTGATGGCCAGAGTTGAAATTGGATAAAAAATAGATCACAAATCAACATATTTATATCTATTGGGGTCATGAATCAAAAAATCGAATGGCTCATATAGTTGGTTTATACTTTTATCCTTTAAAAAATATCTTATGTGGGAGAAAAGGTTCCAATCTATGTGTGGATAGGTGGGAGCGTCAATATTGTAGTCATGGGTCAAGAGGTCGAATGGCTCAGATGGCTGGACTTATATTTCCACCTTCGCATACGTGAGATATTGTCCGCTTTAACTAATGACCATCTTTAGGTTTCAGTGGACCTTTAACTTCAATGGATCTTGATCATTTAGAACCTTAAAATTTTGTTCTTTAAAAGACGTCTCACATAGGAGAAAAGGTTCCAATTTATATAAGCTATACTTTTTCTTGACTCATAACTGATGTGGGACTAAAGAGACCCTCTCTACAACACAACAATATCTATATTTATTTTATCTGATAAATATAAATATAGATATGGATATTATTTGGATACAAAAATTAATATCTATATTTATTTTAAACGGATATCTATACAATCCGGATGTTGAAAATATGGATATAATTAAGGATATAAGTTAGATAATTAAATTTTATGTCCATAGAATCAAAGATATTACTATATACATGATAAATTAAATTAGTAGTACATTTAGATAATTATATTTTTTTAAAAAAATTAATAAAAATTATATAAAATTATATAGAATTACAAACAGATTCAGATATTTAGATATGAATCAGATAGTTGTCTATTTATCTATATTTATTACTTTTTGACGGATACGTATATGAATATGAATATTAGTTAAATTTTTAAATTTTTATTTATATTTTAATTAATTTAAATATAAAAATAAATTTATATTGATATTATCCTTATTATTTTCATTCCTAATTAACGAGAGCCCCCCAGAGAGAGATATGGAGTCAACAGTGGACTACTTGCGTGATAAAATGCGGAAGAGTCCTAAAATGAGTCATCCTTTTCCACCTATTCCATCAAACCGATCGAGATAGGAGCCCAAACCCTTTAAAGCTGCAATATTACGTAGACTAAGTCTACAATGTCACGTCTCGTAGACTAGCCAATAAAAGCCAAGTAGCTGGAGATTTAGAGTTTAGAATTAAAAAAAATAAATATATGGAAGCCCTAGCTCCTCTTGGTCTTCAACATGACCCCATGTCCCTGCTCTTTCGACCGTGGTTAGAACAATTAATAAAAAAAAGAATAGTTGATAACCCCATGTCAGTGTAGATTTATTTTGTACATCATCCGTCATCGGAGGAATTCAAAGATTGACCGCAACAATACTGCTCTTGAGCATAAATTATTTAGCTATTTAAACATCCACAATAAACGTTTCAATATCCAGTAATTATAGGTTTGCTTTTTTGGCTTTTGCTACGATGCTTCATGGGGATGGCAATCTCACCCGGCCCATCGGGTATCCGATTCAAATGAAAAAAAAAAAAATATCCGACCTGATATATATAATCATGGGGAGGTGGCGGGGAAGGAAAGAGGCATGGCACAATAGATGTGGTTGGCAAAAAAAGGTGGCCGGACTGGCACCTGAAGGTGGCAGACGAGATGGGGGGCAGCACGGTGGATGGTAAAACAAGTTTCAAAGAAAATCGTTTCTCTTCTTTTTAGAAAAAAACTTGGGCAAGAGAGGAGGACGTAGTGGCTCTTGGTGCGGAGTGGTGTCGATGCATAGAAGAAGCGGGCGAGGGGAGGTTGGGGCGGACGGTGGAAATTTTTTAATTAGGAAAGTCCACCCCTTTCTCAAAAAAAAAAAAAATCCACCTTTTTCTCAAAAAAAAATAAAAAAAAAGGGGGAGGGGGCCGCGGCGCTATATGTTAATCAATTTGATCATTTGCTGGAATATATTTTTTTTAATTATCTCTATTTAATAGTCAGTGAGAATGTTTTTATTATTTTTATAAAAAATATTTAAAAGTGCACCTTGGCAATTTTTTTTCCCTTCTTTTTCTCCTTTTTTTTCTATTATTCTTCTAACCACGGTCGAGAGAGCAGGGACGTTGGGTCGCGCTGAAGCCCAAGAGGAGCCGGGGTTTCCACATGTTTATCTTTTTTCATTCTAAACTCTAAATCTCCGTCTACCACTGGCTGATGTATCCGATTTTTATTAGACAAGCCTACGAGACGTGACATTTCGTAAACTTAGTCTACGTCATAATGCAGCTTTAAAGGGTGTGGGCTCATGGCTCGAAGCCCGTGTCTGATCGGTTTGATGGAAGAACTGGGAAAGGATGGCTTGTTTTAGGTCTCTTCCACATTTTGCCATCCAAGTGGTTGACCGTTGACTCCATCTTTTGCTGGGTCTTTATTAGGGATGAAAATGGTATAGATAGCATCTATTATATTTATTTTTATATTTAAATTAATTAAAATATAAATAAAAATTTAAAAATTTAATTAATATTATATTTATATTAATAATAATTAAAAAAATAAATATGAATAAAAATAGATAACTATTCGATTCGTATCTAAATATTTAAATCTATCATTTGAATCGAATATCCGATGGATTGAATGAGATTGCCATCCCCATGAAGCATCGTAGCAAAAGCCAAAAAGGCAAACCTATGATTACTGGATATTGAAACGTTTATTATGGATGTTTAAATAGCTAAACAATTTATGCTCAAGAGCAGTATTGTTGCGGTGAATTCGTCCGACGATGGATGACGTACAAAATAAATCTACACTGACATGGGGTTATCAACTATTCTTTTTTTTATTAATTGTTCTAACCACGGTCGAAAGAGCAGGGACATGGGGTCATGTTGAAGACCAAGAGGAGCTGGGGCTTCCATATATTTATTTTTTTTAATTCTAAACTCTAAATCTCCAACTACTTGGCTTTTATTGGCTAGTCTACGAGACGTGACATTGTAGACTTAGTCTACGTAATATTGCAGCTTTAAAGGGTTTGGGCTCCTATCTCGATCGGTTTGATGGAATAGGTGGAAAAGGATGACTCATTTTAGGACTCTTCCGCATTTTATCACGCAAGTAGTCCACTGTTGACTCCATATCTCTCTGGGGGGGCTCTCGTTAATTAGGAATGAAAATAATAAGGATAATATCAATATAAATTTATTTTTATATTTAAATTAATTAAAATATAAATAAAAATTTAAAAATTTAACTAATATTCATATTCATATACGTATCCGTCAAAAAGTAATGAATATTGATAGATAGACAACTATCTGATTCATATCTAAATATCTGAATCTGTTTATAATTCTATATAATTTTATATAATTTTTATTAATTTTTAAAAAAATATATAATTATCTAAACGTACTACTAATTTAATTTATCATGTATATAGTAATATCTTTGATTCTATGGACATAAAATTTAATTATTTAACTTATATTCTTAATTATATCTATACTTCCAACATCCGGATCGTATGGATATTCGTTTAAAATAAATATAGATATTAATTTTTATATCTAAATAATATTCGTATCTATATTTATATTTATCAGATAAAATAAATATAGATATTATTGTGTTGTAGAAAGAACCTCTTTAGATCCATATCAATTATGAGTTAAAAAAAATATAATTTATATAAATTGAAATTTTTTCTCCTACATGAACCGCCTTTTAAAAGATAAAATTTTATGCCCACCCACCATTCTCTCCTAAAACTATCCAAGGGCCAAACCTTTCTTTCAGCACTCGTACTCCTACACGCCAGCCACGGAACCATGCCTTGTAGAATCCTCTCATCACCTTCTTCTCCCCTCGTCTTCCTCCTCCTCTTCATCTCCATCAACGGTCACCCTGCGAACAGCCCCCCAACATCATTCTGTCCAAATTCGACGACCTGTGGCGGACAACTTATTACTTATCCATTCTGGGTCCAGAACCCCCAGTACCACTGCGATTATGAAGGATTTATGCTGATATGCAAAGATGACCAAACATTAATCCTTTCCCTCGGCTCCCACGAGTACAACGTAGCCAGCATCGATTACCCCAACCAAACCATTTCTCTGGTCGACACGGATGTCGTCGACGCTGGCTTCTGTCCCATGCCCAGGCACAACCTCACCTTCGAGGACAAATCCTTCCTCGACTACACCTCCTCGGACATCAACCTCACCTTCTTCCTCAATTGCTCCTTCGGAAAAGATCTAAGCAAGAACCAAATAACCTGCTTTCCCGGCAGCGATGGCAACTCGTCTTACATCTTCACCGATGATGATCTTCCGACCGCCGAAGAATACGGTTTGGCGCAGCGGTGCCAAGGCATAGTGGTGGTGCCCATGCTCTATGATCAGGAGATCATCGGTGCTTACTGGGACCATTTGGTCGGAAGGCTGTTGATGAGAGGCTTCCAGTTGCACTGGCCCGACGAGACCTGCGAGGGCTGCAAGCGCTCCGGTAGGCGCTGCGGGTACAACCAAACAACCAGCACCAGTTGGGCCTTCGGCTGCTTTTGCTCCGACGGGATGCGCGACCACAATTGCGGTACGTTGTCCTCTAACAAATCCTTTTCCGGTCCGCTGTCCTCCAACAGAACCCTTTCATTTTTACTTCTTCCTTCCATTTTGTCTCGTTTCTTGAGTGATGGATTTGGTAAAGTTTAGTCCAATGGATGGTCGACAGTTTAGGGATATTTTACTTTCTGGCCTTTTGATCTGTATAAATTATCCGTCTTAATAAAAAAAATAAAAATGAGTTTTAGAAGTCAACAGTAGGAGTCAAAAAGGGTAAACAAGAATTAAAAAAAAAAAGATAGACTTGGCTGCCCCGAAATTTCTTGTCTGGTGCCCTGCATTTTTGTTCCTACCTGCATGACATGACGGATCTACCTAAGTTTATTAGAGGTCTTCCTCTACATGCTATCTCTACCGTAGATCTCTTCATTCTCATCTAACATCTTGACCCACAACAATGGTCAATTATTAGTTAATTCTGATCTACAGTGGACCATAGATTATTTAATCCTTTTTTTCTCTATTTTTACTCGTAACGCATATATTATCATCCACTTAACATCTTTTTCCACCTTAACAACATGCGTTACCCTATATCTAATCTCGTTTCCCTCATTTAAGCAACCAATTATCTAAGGTCTGCTTTGGATCAGGTCCAATCAATAATTTCTCTGCAGCAACGAGCATGCAGCCAGGCAAGTAATTAAACGGCAAAGGTAACATAAATAAATCATAATGATATTAACCCCTTGGAACAGTCAAAATCTTGACTAAACCCCTTCAATAATCTTCTTGCTCATCTTCTCAGCAGCTGCAGGGCCCACTGAACATGACCGATGCGAAATCCAGAAACGACCTGATTGATATATATCGCTCTCCTCCCCATTACGGCATCGAATCCCTGGCCTTTGTCCAACCAATTTATCAAGTATCAACCATGCGTTGTAGAATCTTCTCATCACCATCTCCCGTCCACATGTCCCTCGTCTTCCTCCTCCTCTTCATCTCCATCAACGGTTACCCTGCGAACAGCCCCCCAGCCTCATTCTGTCCAAACTCCACGACCTGTGGCGGACAACTTACTGCTTATCCATTCTGGGTAAATCCAGAACCCCTCCTACTACTGCGGTTATGAAGGATTTATGCTGATATGCAAAGATGGCCACCCAATCCTTTCCCTCGGCTCCCACGAGTACAACGTAACCAACATCGATTACCACAACCAAACTATTTCTCTTGTCGACACCGATGTCGTCGACGCTGGCACCTGTCCCTGGCCCAGGCACAACCTCACCTTCGAGCACAACTCCTTCCTCAACTACACCTCCTCGGACATCGACCTCACCTTCTTCCTCAATTGCTCCTTGGAAAAAGATCTTAGCAACAACCAAATAACCTGCCTTCCCGGCAGCGATAGCTAGCAACTCGTCTTACATCTTCACTGACGATGATCTTCCGACCGCCAAAGAGTACGGTTTGGCGCAGAGGTGCCAAGGTATAGTGGTGGCGCCCGTCCTGAATGAGCTCAGTGTTAACGGGAGCCATTTGCTTGGTGACTTCGGAGGGGTGCTGAAGAAAGGCTTCCAGCTGCACTGGTCCGGGGAGCCCTTGGGGGAATGTGGCCGCTGCGAGCTCTCCGGTGGGCGCTGCGGGTACAACCAAACGGGCAGCACCGGTTGGGTCTTCGTCCGCTTTTGCTCCGACTCTACCGGTACAATCCAATCCAACCCGAAAAGCTCAGATTGCATTAGGCTGAATTTTTAGACTTTTAGGCTGCAATTTAGATAATAATTTAAAAATAAATTATATAAATTCAAAATATATATTATTTATAGATATCCTATAATATTATTCTATATCTAATAATTAATATTATAATAATAATGAATAAGAAATAAAAAATATAAATTTCAATACCAAAAATTTCAATAACCCGTACAATAATAACATCACATTAAAAACATAAGTTTTAGATTTTAAAAAAAAATTAAATTTGAAATACATACATATATATATATATATATATATATATATATATATATATATATATATATATATATATATATATATATATAATAATAATAATAATAATAATAATAATAATAATAATAATAATAAAAAATTCTATAATATTTAAAAAAAATTAAACTTGAAACACACACATATATATATATATATATATATATAAAATAAATTCTATAATATTTAAAAAAAATTAAACTTGAAACACACACACACACATATATATATATATATATATATATATATATATATATATATATATATATATATATATATGTGTGTGTGTAAAATTTAAAAATTTAAACTAAAAAAATAGGTTGTATTTGGTTTGGATCTATAGTTTGGATTTTAGATTGAATTTGCATTTTATGACATTAAATCCAAATTCAAATCTAATATCTAAAATTTTTAAAAATTAATTTTAAATTTAAAATTAAAGTCAAAAAATTTGACCTAACTCTCTAGCTCGGTTTGGATTTTGAATTTTTTTCAATCCATTTGCACTCCAGCTGTGACAAATATTGCGATAAATTATTCTCTACAACTATTTTTTCGTACCGTTGTCATTTTGTCTTTCGGTGGATTGGGTGAAATAGAACGAGAGGAGGGTCAACGATGTGCTAAGGTCCGGTGCTTGCGATTTTTTTTTTTTTTCTCTCTCTTTTTTTTTTAATGATACAATGCTAAGATCCAGTGCGTGGTTCACCGCTGGGCGCAGAAGATGGCTTGTTCCTCAGCCGGGTGAATGAATACGATTCAATCAGCAAGCAGAGACATGCATGGTTTGGATCCTATTGATTTGAAATTAATTTTTAAATTAGATTAATTTGAATTGATTTTTTAAAATCAAAATTAAAATCAAACTGACTATATATAAAAACTTATTTCGATCGAATCAAAAAAATCAGTTCGATTTAATTTGATTTTATCAGATTGTAGACTTCTGTCAAATAAAATTTTTAATATTCATCAAAACAGTAAATGGGCTTTTAACATTCATCAAAACAGCAAATGTGGAATAATTCTTTATGTGGACATACAATAAGTAATTTATTAAAGACGTGTTTCTACCATTCATCAAGACAGTAAAATGCAGACAATATAAAAGTAATATACTTCCAAGCGACAACTATGAAAATTGGCCTAGATTGAACTAAAGTAGCATCCTCTCCAATCTTGAGGTGGATAAATGATCAGAATACTATGGTAAATCAGAATTTAGCTGAATGCATATAAAATTTGGTGTGAGTGTACTAGATAGAGCATGGCCGGTTCATTTATAGTTAATAGATTGTTAAACAGGATGAGATGAACTAATAACACTCAATTAGAAAGCAGGAAATGGGAATATGTGACTACATTTAAAGGATATTTTGAGAAAAATTTGGATAATTTGTCGCCCATAATAATAATTGGTAAAGAATTATCCATCAGCCTGGCAACATTTACAATGTTTTAAAATCAAATAATCAAAATTAATCAACTTCAGTATAAATAATAGTATAATAATAATCTGACAGTGATCACATTTTCAATATTACATCAACATCGCCCAACAAAATAAATAGATTAAGAGAATCAAAAAAAAAAAAAAAAACATCCAATATTGGGTCGGAGTGGGAGGATAAAAAATGCTTGTGATTAAGGATGGCTCTATCAAAAGATAGAAACCAATCAATGATATTATTATAAGACCTCAAACTATGATCATATTTCATAGAACATTTAAGAAGAAGACGCAGAAGTCAAAGTGGGAAGAGAGCGGAGGCTTGAGCCACTAGATCCAGAGACGTCAAGCTGAAATGGGAGGATACGAGGGTACGATCATATAAGATAAGTATTTTTTAAATTTTGGAGATACGGAGAACTTCACGTGAGGGATGGGGCAGCTGGGGCAAAATATAAGTGAACCGATAGTGATTTATATTATATATACACACATATTTTAAATTTGTCTTGGTTTAAATAGGTTTTTCAAAATTTAAATCAAAATTGAGCTGATTTCTTAAATTTCTAAAATTTTTAGACCAAAGCTAAATCGAATCTAAAAAAACCGATCCAAACCAAATTGAAATTAGTGGTTCGGATCGATCTTACAATTTGATCAAATTTGCTTGCACACCTCTGTCAGCAAGATTACTTTTGAGAAGTCAAGATTTACAGCAATCCTCTCTCTTTCTGACCGCGTCAACAAGGATGAGAGAGGTTATTTGGTCAGTCATCCCACCACCAGCCGCTGGTCCAAAATTACGGTCACATCAGCGTAATGGCATCACACAATTGTTCATTCCACACCCTACATTCTTCGCTTCTCATCCATTCTTTCCCGTCCGCTTCTGCTTTTCTATAACCTTCGTCTCAAATGAATTCCAAAACTTACTAGAGTCGGTAGGGACCTTTTTCTATCTTGTGTTTCCTCGTCTCCTTGTAGATAGGTGGGTTAGCCTCTGGTACAAGTCCAGTAATGGAGGACAGAGACAAGAGCTGTGGGACTGAATTAAACATTAGTCCACTAATGATGTATCTGACATTATGGCCAGATAAACACTCCGTTATTCTTCTTCTGCTTCTTCTTGGAAGATTTCACTTGATTGAAGTACGTAACGAAGCAGTCAATTGGAATGGATCTTTTTTTCTCCTCTTTTCTTCATTATCTTCGTGAGAGGAAAAGTTTTAGAACATACGATGAATACTTATTGCAGTATACGAGGAAAAGAAGGCATAGTATACTAAGTTATTGCAGTTTGCAGAGCATATTGTAAAGATAGATGAGTCTCCATAGAGATATTTGAGCATATTATACTTATTTCCTGTAGAAATATTGGCATATTTGGTGAAGAGTGTGCACTGCAGGATGATTGAATATCAGAAGGATTTCTAAGTTTTATATCATAAGCGGTTTTAATAGATAAATTGTTGGCTTAATTATGCAAACCATCATGAATCCTTTTGGTTTTTTTAATTTTATTTAGAACTTTAATTTAGTGCAATTAGATCATCCAACATTCAAATTAGTTTAATTCATATCCTAGTTATGATTTCTGTATGCCTACTATGACAAAAAGAGAGGAGAGTTGGAAGAGATCACAAATAAGAGAGTTGGGTCACTTTCTGCTCAAAATTACTACTAAAATTTGATATTAAGGCAATCCTTATATGATATTTCCTATTAAGTGAGGGATGTAGGATGAAAGGATTAGAGTTTACAAGAAAATCTAGCTGAAATTCTAACAAACTTACGGCATAGTAAAATCTAATGTAAGATAAAAACATTGACATCATTGCCAAAATGGAGGATGGGCCTTAGATGCTTGTCACCGAAACTAACTAAAACAACATCCCTATCACCAGTGTCGCTGGTGTTTAGACATCAAAAAAAAGAGATGGAATTTGGATAAGAATGGAAGTCGAAACCCTAATCAAAGAGAGACTAATCTAGAGAACAAAAGCTCCATTATTTCTATTTCATTACCTTTTGCCATATAAGCAACTATGTGACATCATAAGACAACTTTGTTATAGTAGGTTAACATAAATTATAGTCAAGATCTGAATTGAATTAAATTCAAAGTTGGATAACTTGATTGCACTAAATAAAACTTCAAAAAGAAATTGAAAATGTCAAAATGTTTAAGGTTTTGCCATAATTAAGCCTAAATTGTTCGATGTGTTCCTTTGTTATGCACAACCAATTCTTCTAGGTTTCATGAATTTTATCAATTATTTATACCATCCAACGAAGTCAGCCAAAAGAGCTGCATGTATTCCAAGACCTGCCTATCATATCAGATACCCTACATATTAAAAATAAAGATACATTGTATGTATGAAATTGGGAAGATTTTGGCTAAAAAAATATCACCAGATAGGTTAAATTACTATAGTTACATCATATTTATCTTAAATAATTGGACAAGCTCATCTACAAAGGAAACATGTACAATCGGTAGCTTTAGTGTATTTTTCGCTCTAATATGTAAGCTTCATAAATTCAAAGATACCACATTCAGTTATTCATTTTCATAATGTATCTTTTCTACTCTTTTCTACTTGTTGAATTCTCCAAGATACATCTTACTTCCCTCTCAACAAATCTATTATATATTCTGAGGACAAGCTTGCATGAAGACCGCCACCAATCTTACCTTGATACACCTACCAAAAAAGTGAGCTTATTATCACAATTTTATCATCGTTTGTTTTAATAGTGTTGCTACGATGCTTTGAGTGAGATAGATGAGGTTAATCCAATATCGAGCAAGAGACCGGTGGTAAACCAAAATAGTGTAATCTATCGATAAACCTACAAAGAAGTCCACGAATCAAAAGAGAAGATCCTTCGATTCAGGATCCTCCGATAGTTAAATCAGCTCGAGCTCAAGAACAGATAATAGAAAAAAAAAATAGAGAACAAGAAGAGTGGAGTGAGAGGAATAGGAAAAATCAAGTTTCTTTCAGTGGAGGGAACTTGAGTGCTATGGGTTCTGCAGAGTTTCTACCTTTAGAATTTAGTTTCGATTTATCTTTAGAGAGTCACTTTCTCCTCTTTATATAGAAGAGTTTGTTAAGCTGTTGATAACCACCTGATTCGGAGAATCTTATTTACTAAGCGATTTTGGATAACCACTCTAATTTGTTAAGTATTGGTTATAACAGATTGACCAGCCATAGAAAGATCGTGGGTTGACCCATGTGAAGAATAATTAGCTTAGGAATCTTGTTGTTGCTTATGGGAGGTTGGTCAACATTTGATGTCCTTTTGATATCAATCAAATGTAGAAACAGTCGGATCAACTGAACATCGATATGAGGTTGGCATCCACCCAATCTGATCTGAAATGATGCTTCACCTACATATCGGTGTAATACGGATCTTCTCTGGTATTACCACATGACCAGAGGTTGGTTAGGTGCACCAATATATGCCCCCACTTCTTAGATACGAAGTGATTTTTATCACATCAAGTGTAGGAAGTCAGTTTGAAAAATGATTTTCGATCTCTGCTACAAGGTTTTAATGCACCATACATCGATGGAATAGGAGTGCAGCTTTAGTCCCATCTTGGTTGTGAGTTAGGGGGAGTATGGCTTTTATGAATGAGACCTTCGCTCCTTCACGAGGGATCTTTTAAAGGATAAAATCATGAGCCCGAAATGACCCATACAGCCCTCGAACTATAGACCGCAGATCAAAGCAGACAATACTTCATGTATGAGGAAGTGGAGACCGATCCATTCATTCGAGTCAGGAGTATCATTGACCACAATATTTGATGCTAGAAGAAGGATCTAAGCCTTCGCCTCCAGCCCTACACATACTCCTCTTTGACTGAGGGGCTATTGTTGTGAGAGGAGGATAGGTTTAGTCCGATATTAGTTGTGAGTCAAGGGAGAGTATTGTTTATATGAAATAGGATATTCTCTCCTCCATGAGGTGTTTTTTAAAAAATAAAATCGTAAGGCTCAAAACGACCCATGCAGCCCTCGAACTGCAGGCCGCAGGTCAAAACGGACAATACCTTACGCATGTGAGAGCGGAGATCGCCCCATCTATTTGAGTCAGGAGTACCCTTGACCGCAACAAACAGTTTACCCAACTTCTAGTAAAAAAGTCAAGACAGATGACGCAAACCAACATCCTCACTTCTTTGTATTTTTGTCCCTACTAATTTAAGCAATATTGTCAGGTTTATCATTACTTCTTTTCAATTTTCTTTTAAAGCACAATTCTGTTTGCAAGTCTCTGTTCATGAAGAATGGTTGTTTGACAGAATATTTGTAGAATAACAGACGATGTAATTATATATTTTTCCTAATTAAGAGGATTGAGTTCTAACAGTTGAAAGTAATTGTTTTCATATGCTGCAGGAACTCACAAATTGAAGAAGAGGAAAATCATGATAGGTAACCAACATACCTCTCCTAAGCCTACCATTTAAGGCTTTTATCTTTTTCCTTTCCATTGGGCAATAATTTTTCTGGTTTATTAATTTATTTATGATACTCAATGAAGTAAATGAAGCATTATCCAAAGTACACATTGGAAAATTATCTACCTAATACATTATGGATAGTCTATTGCACCTAATACATTATGGATAGCCTCACAATGGTCCACACACCACCCCGCCCCGCGCCCCCCCCCCACCCCCCCCCCCCCCCCCCATCCAATACGAAGGCTTGCCAGCTTGCCTAGTCCCGTGAATCTGTAATTATAAATGTCCCACGGCTGTGTCAATTGGTTAAAATAGCCCTATGTCTGTAAATTATGGGTGCTCTATCTCCCTTGTAGCCTTACTCTGAGTTTCAAAAACCTAAGTTAGTCATCTTTATTTCTTTCACTTAGTGAACCTTGTCAGTTCACTTGTAAACTGAACTCAACTCCCAATTATAGGACCGTAAAACAATAACTCTGGGCAATTTAAGATCCTTTAATCCCTTCATTGAACCTTATTCCATATTTTTTGGGTTTGCCACCTTATTCATTACAATAATTGCATGAAGATTTCAATGGCGCAACTTAACTTTAAGGGAACCCAAGCCTCCTCATATCATCTTAAACCCAGAAAGCTTTTCTGTTAGGCCGTGCTATATACATAATTTATAGCCGAGAAATAAGCGTTAACAAATCCAAGAAAGAGTTATGGGTCGTCAAATAGGAAACGATAAGGAATTCTTCAGATTAAATTTTGTAGTTTAAAAAGAGTCGTGGCTTAAACACATCTATAAAACTACAGCCTATAGTCTACTGGAAATTATTGGCAATTTGCCAGGTGGTTAAAAGCTATAGTTAGAGTTATAGCATTCATATGTATGACAGGTATACCGAAGGGGAAATAGTGGACCAAGGGGTGAAAACTCAAATGCTAAGTAGTGATAAATAGTTAATCACTTTATAAGCAAGTGCATGATGTAAAATCCTAATATCAAAATCTCAATCATTGGATGCCTTTTTTCTCAAGACTATAGCCATGAATGCTCTTAAAATTTTATAGATGCAAAATGATATGTTTAGTGTTGTTTGTGTGCAAATGCAAATTATCAGATTAATACTAAAGTTTTGAACTGATGTGTGAAATACTTCAATAGAACAATCAAATGGTAGTTATGCTTTTCCTCCTTTGCAGGAACCTTTGTTGCCTTGGCAGGATTATCTTTGTGGTGCTTATTCCTTTTAGCCTATCTCCTTCGTTACAGAAAGTCTCACCCAGAGAATGTGCACAGTGTTGAAGACTTGCTACGAAAATATGGTTCCCTGGTGCCAAAAAGGTATAAGTATTCAGAAATTAAGAGGATGACCAAATCCTTTAGTCACAAGTTAGGACAAGGTGGTTATGGAAATGTGTTCAAGGGTAGTCTCTATGATGGCAGTCCGGTAGCTGTGAAAGTCTTGAGTGAGTCCAAAGGAAATGGTGAGGAATTTGTCAACGAAGTAGTTAGCATCGGCAAAACTTCTCATGTAAACATTGTTTGTCTACTAGGCTTCTGTATAGAGGGGTCCAAGCGTGCTCTTGTCTACGAATTCATGCCAAATGGATCACTAGAGAAATTTATATACACAGAGATACCAAATGCAAACATTAAACTTGGTTGGGAAAAATTATATGAGATCACTGTCGGTGTAGCTCGAGGACTAGAGTACTTGCATCGTGGGTGTAACACTCGGATAGTACATTTTGATATCAAGCCTCATAACATCCTGCTAGACCAAGATTTTTGTCCCAAAATTTCTGATTTTGGGCTGGCAAAATTATGCCCTCCAAAAGAGAGCATCATTTCAATAAATGGTGCTAGGGGAACGGTTGGGTACATTGCCCCTGAAGTTTTCTCTAGAAATTTTGGAGTTATCTCTAGCAAGTCTGATGTTTACAGTTATGGAATGATGGTGCTAGAAATGGTTGGTGGACGGAAAAATATAGATGCAAGAGTAGAAAATACCAGTGAAATTTATTTTCCACATTGGATTTTTGATCACCTCGATCAATACAATACCCTAGAAGCTTGTAGAGTGACTAGTGAGACTGAAGAGATTGTCAAAAAGATGATAATAGTTGGGTTATGGTGTATACAAATGCAGCCTACAGATCGACCTTCAATGAGTAGAGTAGTGGATATGTTGGAAGGAAGCATTAGTGACTTACAAATGCCACCAAAACCATAGTTAATTTCTATTTTAGAATCATCAATGATTCTAATATTTCAACGGCATGTATTCCTTATGAGGTGCAAAACTCATTGTACTTTTTAGCTCGTTAAAGGATAATCTCTACGCTTATGTTTGAGCCACCATGAAATAACATAGTTAATCTCATTTATTTTGCTACTTGTACTGTTGCAATAAGTATATACTATATTATATTATGTAAATGAGGCTTAATAATGTTTTTCAAAACTTTTGGGTTTAGAAGAACATGGTTAATTAGAAAAAAAATAATTTGGTCTGTGGGCTGAAAACTGATCAAACATACATTGGACATCATTATATTCATGTCTATATCCACTTTTTATTTAATGGATATAGATAGGGATAAGGACATTAATCAGATGCTAAAATTCATTCCTTTATTTGCTTTAAATGAATATAGATGCAAATCAAATACTGATATGGGTATAAATGTAGATATAAGTCGGGTAGTTAAACATTATGGATCGACAAGTTGAAAATTTCATTATATGAAAGGTAATTAAGCTAAGAAAATGTTTATGTTGTCACATATTTTCGTTGACAGAAATTGTATAAGACTCAATGGGACTGCTAACAGAACCGGATATTTGTCAAGGGATTGAGGTAGCTACATGTGCATATCTGTTTTCCTTTGAGATAGATATGGATAATAGAATACTCAAATCTATATCGATATTCACTAGATTCGGATGTGGAAACAAATCCGGACATATATTATCTGCTTCAATTTTGCTCCGATTTGTTTTGCTGCTCAAGATTGCACCTTGAATAATGTGATTTATTGGTCAGAGCATGTGCTGCAAATAAGAGCTATAATGGTTTGTGTCTTGTGTCAGACCTATCTTCTATCTTTTGATTAATTCGTTCACTCATTCATTTGGAGGTCCATTCATTCATTCAGTTCATTCATTTTGAGGCTAGGAGGAAGTCCCATCATAGTCCAGGACACCTAGGATTTTTACCTGGAAGTAACTCCAACCCATATGTTGTGGTGAAATCTTGAGGGATCACACCACTCAAGACCCGGATTATGGACCGTCCATTTGAAACAGAGAGATATGGTCAGTGAGCTAGCACGGAGTTCACTTTCGACCGACCATTTGAAACGGAACATGGACCGTCTGCACTTTCGAGTTTGTAATATGAAGTTTACAGTTTGGAGTTAATTCATCTCTCTCATCGGCCAAGAGGGCGTCTCTCACTTCTCTCTCTACGCCCTTTCATCTCTCTCATCGGCCAAGAGGGCGTCTCACTAGCAAGAGGAGAGGATGAGAGCAAGAAGAGAGATGCAATAATATTCTAAGATTGTTAAAGAGTTCGATTTAGATAAGCCTTGGTGATGGTATAGCTACCGTGCTTTGATGACACACTTGAGAACCAGGTCAGGAACGAAATCCCCCAATTGAGAATCACTCCTGCTTCTGTTGCTTTGATGACACACTTGAGAACCAGATCCCTTGCCTTATTGGCAACACAAGTGGTCTTCCACGTTCACCGACATAAGAACCTTGAAAAAACTAACTTCTTAGTAAAATTTCAATTTGCAAATTGATAAGTAAGCCCAAATAATCTGTAATATCATAAACTCAAATTTAGGTGTATCACACAAGATGGGAATGGAAGATATTGGTAATGGCAACTAAGATGCATTTGCTGAATATGGCAGCATTGGAGAGGGTAGGCAAAAGTTTTAGGATTTTTGTTTATTCTATGTCCACCATATATATGAGGACTTATACGGGCATATATTTAGTCTCATATCGGCTATACAATGAGAAAATTATATCGGCATATATTTAGTCATATATCGACTATACAATGATTGGATTCTAGATTTATATAAAATCAAAGAATTCAAACAATATCTTCTAACTATTTTTTTTTTAGATTAGATTTTAGATTGCTACAAATATAATTATCAAAGTGGACCTAGCTAATAGCTCATATAGATTAGGAAACACTGTTACATGGGTCTTGTTGGTGCAAAAATCTGCTTGCGCCGGAGGAGCTGGAGTCGGAGAAGTCGCGGTCGCCGCCGGGACCTGCAAAGGAAGTCTAAACCGGAGGTGGGGTTGCTCCGGCAAGACCCTCCGACGCTCAAGTCAGTTCTCTGCCTCAACAAGAATGGAGTGCTCGAACGGAGAATTTAGCAGAGTTTTGAGATAAGAAATGAGCTTATCGAATAACGTATCTGAGTCCCCCTTTTATAGGCGGAGGAGGTAACGGATTGATGGCGACGTTGGTAACCGTCTGGTAGTGGGTTGCTCGTAGTCAGGGAGACTTTATTGCGAAGGGTAGTGGAGCGGAATCGTGGCTATCGCCGTAGCTCGCCACGTGAAATCAGTTGCGAGGAGTGGAGCAGGATCGTGGCCGTTATTGCGGCCTGCCATGAAGTAGTGGAGCCACGCAGCACCTGCCGCAGGGAGCGGAGCAGAATCATGGCTGTTGATACAGCCTGTCAGAGAGTAATGGGGTCACGCAGGGTCTGCCGCAGAGAGTGGAGCAGGGCTGCGACCGTTACTGTGGCCTGTCAGGGGTGATGGAGTAGTGCGGGATCCGTTGTAGGAAGTGGAGCAGGGCCGCCAAGGGGCGCAGATCTATCGGCTGAAGCTCGGCAGCGGTCGGAGTCCGGTCTCTGTAGGAATCCGAGCGGAGTCTTCCTGTAATCAAAGTTAAAAGTGAAGCCCGGCTCCCATAGGAGTCCGGACGGGGTTTACCAGCAGTTGACGTTGAGGACCGAGCCCGGCTCCCGTAGGAGTCCGGGCGGAGTCTCCTTGCTGTTGAAGTCGTCGGCGGAGTCCGGCTCCCGTAGGAGTCCGGACGCAGTCTGTTTTGCAGCCGTTGGAGTCGAGGGCGAAGTCCGTCTCCCGTAGGAGTCCGGACGAAGCTTGCCAGCAGTTGACGTTGAGGACCGAGCCCGGCTCCCGTAGGAGTCCGGGCGGAGCTGTCCTGTAGTCGATGTCGGCGGCGGAGCCCGGCTCCCGTAGGAGTCCAGGCGGAGTCTGCTTGCGGCTGAAGTTATCGGCGGAGTCCGGCTCCCGTAGGAGTCCGGACGCAGTCTGTCTTGCAGCCGTTGGAGTCGAGGACGAAGCTCGGCTCCCGTCGGAGTCCGAGCGAAGTTTTCCTGCAATCAAGGTTAAAGGCGAAGTCCGGCTCCCGTAGGAGTCCGGGCGGGGCTTACCAGTAGTTGACGCTAAGGATGGAGCCCGACTCCCGTAGGAGTCCGGACGGAGCTGTCCCGTAGTCGATGTCGGCGGTGGAGCCCGGCCCCCGTAGGAGTCCGGGCGGAGTTTGCTTGCGGCTGAAGTTGTTGGCGTCGAGGATGAAGCCCGGCTCCCATAAGAGTCCGGGCGGAGTCTCCCTGTAATTAAAGTCAGAGGGGAGGTCCGGCTCCCGTAGGAGTCCGGACGAGGCCTATCAGCGGTTGATGCTGAGGACGGAGCCCGGCTCCCGTAGGAGTCCGGGCGGAGCTGTCCCGTAGTCGATGTCGGCGGCGGAGCCCGGCTCCCGTAGGAGTCCGGGCGAAATTTGCTCGTAGCTGTTGGAGTTGTCGGTGACGGAGCCCGGCTCCCGTAGGAGTCCGGGCGGAGTTGTCATGTAGTCGATTCCACTGAGGACTTCGGCTGTGGATATTTTATACCCAACATCAGTCCCCCTACTTTCGAGTTTGAATTTCAAATGAAGGAAGTACAGAGAGAGAGATGGGCACAGCCGAAACCGTCCCTTCGAATCCTGCGCACTGCCGCCTCCAGATATTTTGGCATTAAATATGCGCGTGCCGGAGTCTTTTCGAATTGGAGCGATACGAGGGGACGCTTCGAAATTTCCACAGGTACACTGGCCTAGGTACGGCGCAATTATGATCCTGCCAACCGTCAGCCGCTTTTAGCCGTCTGCCAGGGGGAGTGGGACACGTTAGGTAGAAAGGAAAGTAGATTCAAGGTGAAATCGTAAGTGATACATTTACAGTTTTCCCGCTCCTCCTTGGGGCCCTCCGATGATGGAGTCGATGGTCCCGATGGGAGGTCGGTCCCCGGGTTGCTCCTCCCTTCTCTGCGGTTCAGGCTGTGGAAGGGCTCTTAGCCGGTCTCCTCTACCCTCAGGCCTGCGGCGGATGAATCTGTCGAGTCGACCTCGCCGAATGAGCTCCTCGATCTCGTCCTAGAGCTGGATGCATTCCTCTGTGTCGTGGCCGTGGTCGCGGTGGTAGAGGCAGAACTTGTTGGGGTTACGCTTCCCGGGGTGTGTGCGCATCCTCTCCGGTCTAGGGAGCTGCTCCCTGACCTCCATTAATACCTGGGCCTTCGAGGCGTTGAGGGGGGCGTAGTTGCGAAATCTCCCTGGTGGGGAGCCCCGCCGAACCCCGCGGTCCGGGCTTCTCTGTCTGCGTGCCCGGGGTGGAGTATGGGCGCGCTTATGTCCAGGAGGGGATCGGAAACGCGGCCGGGCTTCCTTTGGCCTTTTCTCAACTGCGGGCTTACTCGAATCTCCCGCTTGCCGCTCCCTTGCTGTCTCTTCATCCTTCATTTTGAAGGCTTCTTCCGCTCGGGCGTATCCTTCAGCCCGAGCCAGTAAATCGACAAAATCCCTGGGGTACTTCTTCTCCAGGGAGAACAAAAGATCATTCTTCTGAAGGCCACCTTTCAGGGCGGCCATGGCAACTGATTGGTCCAAGTTCCGGACCTCCAATGCCGCGATGTTAAAGCGGTTGACGTAGGCCCGTATGGACTCCCCTTCCCTCTGCTTGATGTTGATGAGGGACTCCGAACCCTTCCGGGGGCGCCGGCTGCTGTCAAAATGGGCCACAAATTGGTGGCTCATTTGATCGAAGGAAAAGATGGTACCCGGCTTCAAAGTCGAGTACCAGTTCCTCGCTGCTCCCTTCAAAGTAGACGGGAAAGCCCGGCATAAGATGGCGTCAGGAGCGCCGTGAAGCAGCATCATCGTCCGGAAGGCCTCCAGATGATCAACCGGGTCCGAAGTCCCGTCGTAGCTTTCGAACTGGGGAAGCTTGAAGTTTGACGGGATCGATTCCTGCATGATCATTTGAGAGAAGGGAGGGTCAGTACAAATATCCTCACCATGAGCGGGGGCGCGTGGCGGAGTTCTTCAATCCGCCGGTTCATCTCCTGGAGCCTCCGGTCCAGGAAATCCTCTCGACTTCGAGTCTCGAGGGTCCTCTGGCAGAGCGGGGGCAGGGATCTTCCAGGGGTGGAGTCGTGGTCCGATTGAGGGCTCTCTACCCTCGGATTTGTTTTCCCGGGAAGGATGGGGCGGCTGGCCCAGGTGGCCCGCCCCGCCGCCGGGTTCTGACATTCCGGAGATGCCCTTTCCGGGTGCGCCGACGCTTGCGGTTGCTGCTGCTGCATTGCTTGCACTGCTTCGATGAGGCCTCTGACCTGCTGTGCCAGCAAGTCAAATTGCTCCGCGGCGACCGCCGCCGCTGGAGGAGGAGGAGGAGGCTGGGAAACAGGAGGGGAGGCCGGAGCCTGAGATCTGGCCACGGAGGCCGTGGACCGTCGTGTGGACGCCTTGCGTGGAGGCATCGAGCGTGGATCTCGCGGAGAAAAATTAGGAGTGGGTGTCGGAGAGACGATCGGAGGTGGCTCCGTTGAACACTCCTTTAAGAACAAGGGTACTGCGAAGGTTCAGAGGCCGCCCTTCCTCTAGCGCCAATCCTGTTGGTGCAAAAATCTGCTTGCGTCGGAGGAGCTGGAGTCGGGGAAGTCGCGGTCGCCGTCGGGACCTGCAAAGGAAGTCTAAACCGGAGGTGGGGTTGCTCCGGCAAGACCCTCCGACGCTCAAGTCAGTTCTCTACCTCAACAAGAATGGAGTGCTCAAACGGAGAATTTAGCAGAGTTTTGAGATAAGAAATGAGCTTATCGAATAACGTATCTGAGTCCCCCTTTTATAGGCGGAGGAGGTAACGGATTGATGGCGACGTTGGTAACCGTCTGGTAGTGAGTCGCTCGTAGTCAGGGGGACTTTATTGCGAAGAATAGTGGAGCGGAATCGTGGCTATCGCCGTAGCTCGCCACGTGGAATCAGTTGCGAGGAGTGGAGCAGGATCGTGGCCGTTATTGCGGCCTGCCATGAAGTAGTGGAGCCACGCAGCACCTGCCGCAGGGAGCGGAGCAGAATCATGACCGTTGATACAGCCTGTCAGAGAGTAATGGGGTCGCGCAGGGTCCGCCGCAGAGAGTGGAGCAGGGCTGCGACCGTTACTGTGGCCTGTCAGGGGTGATGGAGCAGTGCGGGATCCGTTGTAGGAAGTGGAGCAGGGCCGCCAAGGGGCGCAGATCTATCGGCTGAAGCTCGGCAGCGGTCGGAGTCCGGCCTCTGTAGGAATCCGGGCGGAGTCTTCCTGTAATCAAAGTTAAAGGTGAAGCCCGGCTCCCATAGGAGTCCGGACGGGGTTTACCAGCAGTTGACGTTGAGGACCGAGCCCGGCTCCCGTAGGAGTCCAGGCGGAGTCCCCTTGCTGTTGAAGTCGTCGGTGGAGTCCGGCTCCCGTAGGAGTCCGGACGCAGTCTGTTTTGCAGCCATTGGAGTCGAGGGCGAAGTCCGGCTCCCGTAGGAGTCCGGACGAAGCTTGCCAGCAGTTGACGTTGAGGACCGAGCCCGGCTCCCGTAGGAGTCCGGGCGGAGCTGTCCTGTAGTCGATGTCGGCGGCGGAGCCCGGCTCCCGTAGGAGTCCGAGCGGAGTCTGCTTGCGGCTAAAGTTATCGGCGGAGTCCGGCTCCCGTAGGAGTCCGGACGCAGTCTGTCTTGCAGCCGTTGGAGTCGAGGACGAAGCTTGGCTCCCGTAGGAGTCCGAGCGAAGTTTTCCTGCAATCAAGGTTAAAGGCGAAGTCCGGCTCCCGTAGGAGTCCGGGCGGGGCTTACCAGCAGTTGACGCTGAGGACGGAGCCCGGCTCCCGTAGGAGTCCGGGCGGAGCTGTCCCGTAGTCGATGTCGGCGGCGGAGCCCGGCCCCCGTAGGAGTCCGGGCGGAGTTTGCTTGCGGCTGAAGTTGTTGGCGTCGAGGATGAAGCCCGGCTCCCATAAGAGTCCGGGCGGAGTCTCCCTGTAATTAAAGTCAGAGGGAAGGTCCGGCTCCCGTAGGAGTCCGGACGAGGCCTATCAGCGGTTGATGCTGAGGACGGAGCCCGGCTCCCGTAGGAGTCCGGGCGGAGCTGTCCCGTAGTCGATGTCGGCGGCGGAGCCCGGCTCCCGTAGGAGTCCGGGCGAAATTTGCTCGTAGCTGTTGGAGTTATCGGTGACGGAGTCCGGCTCCCGTAGGAGTTCGGGCGGAGTTGTCATGTAGTCGATTCCACTGAGGACTTCGGCTGTGGGTATTTTATACCTAACAGGTCTAAATTGAATTTGTGGTGCTTGTAATTAGATTTGTATAGATTTGAATTCTTAACCCTAGTAAGGACAACATGATTTAAATGAAAGAAGTATATGAGGATCCATGTGAATGAATGTTTAGTTCCATATTGACTATGCAATGAATAAATCTCGGATAGTTATATAGGATCAAAAAATTTAAATAATATTTTTTGATTAATTTTTTCGAATATGATCTTATATTTTTATAATATGAATTATAATTAAGCATAGATAGCCACTGCCAACTTGGTACAATTGCAGACCATAGTCTTTTAGGATTTTTGCACGTACAGGTCGGTGTTTCGACTACAACAAAACCAACGACCCTACTGAGGTGTTCCAACTACTTTCCACCCAGAAAGACTGCACGACAACCTTGCAGTTCATCGTCCTCCAAATCACTTTTCACTGTGGCTTCTATTTTATTTCTTGGTGGCTTCGGTGAAACGGGATGGGTGAACTATTGGTTGGTTCTAAGATCCCCAGTCTGGATGGCTACGGCAGCTGGTTTCTACCTTTTCGTATTCTCCAACTGGAATAGTGTACGTCTTCGTCGCCTTCATTGTCCACGAGAGGCATGAAATTCAACTTCCATGGTTTAATGATGACCGTACGTAGTTCCCTTTCATTAGAAGATTATATATTCCTTGTTTCCCAAAATCTTGAATCCATCTAAAGAATAACAGAGATTAGGACCAAAAACAGTATAGGGAGCTATTATTTGATTAGTTCAAAGACACGTGTTGGAGAAAATTTCGTCTGAGCCAAAGATAAGAAGAGATCGGAAGCCCAGCACGTTATCAATTTTACCGGCTCACTATCGGTGCTAAAAGATTTTTGTCGGCCACATTGCCCCATATATTTCATTAATTTTCGATTATGCATCATCCACTGTGCATGTATTACATGACTGCCCTGGGTCATATGAACCTGATAGAGATGTTAATTATCCCTCTCCCTCTTGTCTCATCCTTCCATGAGAGTCGTAACAAGACAAAAGAAAGACATAAAGCAGATACCCATAGCCAAGTTAGGTTTTAGCCTAGAGATGGCTTTCGAAATTCGGGTACCGATCCAAGAGATACTACGGCTCAAGCTTCTTTTTCAAAGATCTTCGGCTGATTATTACTCTTAATCATATATCACGGTAGTGACTCTATCAAAATATTCTGAGATGTCCAATTTCGACCCACGGATGCCCGCACCCTTTGCGGGCGTCCGACCCCACCTCAGCTGCTAGCCTCGGTTTCTAGATAAACGAAATTTCTACTATGATCACTTGGCTTCATCCATCAATTGGGACTTCGACAGATGATCTCGACTTAGATGGCTGATGCTTGCCTCATTCGAGCCCTTAGCTACCGATCCAAATGTGATATCCGGACATCAGGCATCGAGTCAAGAGAAGCCCCAACTCTGGCATCTTCCTTGGAGATCTTTGACCGATCTTTATTCCTAATCGGCCTTGAGGCCATTCACTATTGAAACTTATTATTTAGGGGAGTTGGCCGTCGCACAGTTCCATTGGGCTATGTCACCCCACGGCACCAAGCCTCTTCGGCATTTGACCCAGGCCAATAGACTTCGAACTTCAACTCCTGGCCCTGACTCCAGCATTCACACTAAACTCGCCGCATCTCGGTGTATGACCAACCCCTGAGGCCTATTCCTCTTGATCCTTAGGTTAGTTGCCATCAGCTGAACCCTCCATGCAACTATCAGGCCAAGTCAGAAAAGTCATGATGACGCTGAGAGGCCCTCTACGGCCAAATCACATCATCCATCAAATTAATAAGGCAAGCAGCCCTTATCAGACGGCTCCTGTCTTTAACAAGTGGCAGTCTCCCATGCTATGAGCTGAAAATACTTACCAACTCAAGAAAGTCAAAAGGCTAGGCACGGTGACACTCAGAGACATAATGAGGGGCAAAAAGGTTTTCTACGGCCTCCCTCTTCTCCTCAAGGCTCTAACCTCATCTATAAAAGATAATCTGGAGATCTCAAGAAAAGTATGTCTATTTTTTCTCTCATAAACGTTCGCTCTTTTCCATCTGTTATGGAAAATCTGATTTGAGCGTCGGAGGGTTCCCATCGAAGTTGGATACTTTTCTCGTAGGTCTGGTCGTCGCCGACCCACAGGACATCATCTCACTCTAGCGCCTCCGGCTCAAAATAGATTTTAGTCACAATAATACATATTAATATTATTTTTTAGATAAATATTATTATATTGATAAGGTCTTTTCACTGCATATATAAGAGAGATAGGGCCTAAAGGGTATTTTTATTATTGTTTGTTTAATATAAGATTCATGCTAAGATTATATTTTTCATGTGTATTATTTTATAAATTGAATGAGGAAAGAGTGTTTGGTTGAGCTAGATGGCAGCCATTCATGATGGGTGCCGATAGATAATGTTGGTTTATGATGACAATGAGAAGGCTTTCTTCTAAGATTTGTTTGTGAATTGAGAAAAAAAAAATCGAAATAAATTATTGTAAGAAAAATATATAATCAAAAAAAAATGATGAGATGAAAAATAAAAAATATTAAAATTATAAATATTTTAGATATACTATAAAAATATTTAATTTTTTTATTTAGCGTCAATCATTATTTTTTATAGTGTGTGGATGGCAGTATAGAGTGCAGTGTAGCCATCGGTGACAACTTAGGAGATGAACGATCATCAAACAAGGAGTCCACGAGCATGAATCTTGCCACACACGGCATGCATTGTTTGAGGACGGCCATCTATGATTGTACTGTACTTTATAATGTGGGGTGCATATTGTAGAGAATCTATGCTCTATCAATTATTATTGGAAAAGCTATTAGAGGTTGTCCTTCGTTTTGAGTCCTGCAGTCATGGCTTTTGGCTAGATTTTCCATCTTAGTTCTAATGCTCTGGGAACTACTAAATTGCTACCGTAACAATATTGCTTCATTGGGCAAGGTTAAATGTAACGATATTGCTTCGTTGGACAAGGTTGTCAATACAACTGATCCGTGAGTTGTTAAACTTCTACCATAATAATATTGCTACATGTCCTCCTGACAAATAACAAATTGCTTGACGTTTAGTAGCATTGTAGATCTATGGGTAGGAGATGTATCTTTCACGTGAAAGAATTCACTTTTATTCAAGCAAATCACCATTGGATTGTGCAATAGTGACTTCAAAATTTGTGCAGATGGAT
Source organism: Elaeis guineensis (assembly GCF_000442705.2). Taxonomy (NCBI): domain Eukaryota; kingdom Viridiplantae; phylum Streptophyta; class Magnoliopsida; order Arecales; family Arecaceae; genus Elaeis; species Elaeis guineensis. The sequence goes on from NC_025994.2 coordinate 104,626,290, forward strand.
GAACGGAGTTTGCAGATCTAACATTCTTTTGCATGTGAGAGATAGAATCCGAACCCATGGATGATTAGGAGACCCGTTTTCTTTTTTTTTTTTTTTAATAAGATGGACCAAAATGCGCTGCCATATAGGATGCAACCCATTCCATCATCCTGTTAGTCTTAGGACAGACGTGAGCGGCGATGCAGTCTCTCATCAAACTGCCGCCATTAGAAGTGGATGTTCTCCTACCGAACGAGGCTGCCTCAGAAGACTTTTGCACCAGACTTATATTGGATAAGCCAAATCACTTACTCAGCAGAATGCTTATGACACGGAAACTTTCAGTCTCTGGAACGCGCATACTTCTTTTTAAACTTTTGCTCAATATGTATGTCCATCATTATTGCCCATTTTAAATCTTGCGGAAGCTCTGCAGTTACATTAGGTCTCCCAGAAGAGAAGGATTTTTTTTTTTTTGTTAAGAAAAAAGAGAAGATATTTACTCGTTGGAACAGTCAAACTTTTGACTAAAGTTCATTATTGACCGCCGGCATGTTTCCCCTACAATAATGCTCCTATTTTCTTCCCTCACGTAACTTCTCAGCAGCTGCAGGGCCCGCACAGAGTACAAACATGACCGATGCAAAATCCGGAAACCATCTTAATGGTACAACTCTCCTCCCCATCGAGGCATCCTTTGCCCAACCAATTTATCAACCATGCCTCATAGAATCCCCTCTTCACCTCCTCCCCTCCTGATCATCACCGTCGTCTTCCTCCTATCCCTCCTCATCTCCACCAACGCTTACCCTGTGGACAGCCCCTCTCCCCGATTCTGTCCCAACTCCACCTGCGGCACCCACGTTATCGCTTACCCATTCTGGAAGACTCCGAATGAATTCACCCACCCCTTCACCTACTGTGGCTACCCACAACTTATGCTGATTTGCCAAGGTGACACCCCAATCCTTTCTCTCGGCTCCAACAACTATACCGTGACCGACATCCATTACCACAACCAAACCATCTCCCTTGCAGACCCGGACCTCCTCGCCGCCGGAAGCTGCCCCATGCCCCGCCACAATCTCACCCTCATGGACACCCAAGTGGAGAACAACACCCCCTACGAAACCTACCTAAAAGGCACCCCCTACCAAAACTACCTAAACTACACCTCCTCAGACACCAACCTCACCTTCTTTCTCAATTGCTCGGACGGTCCATCGGACCACCGAATAACCTGCTTTTCCGAAAGCGGGGATAAGAAGTCTTACGTCTTCACCGAACGTGATTTTTCGGACATCAAAGAATACGAAGGGGTGCGGGAGTGCCAAGATATTGTGGTGGTGCCGGTCCTCGATCAGGAGGTGAATTGGGGAAACTCGAGCACTTTGTCTCATGACTTTGGAATGGTGTTGAATGGTGGCTTCCAGTTGGGCTGGTCTAACGAGACCTGGGAAGCGTGCGATCGCTGCGAGCTCTCCGGCGGGCGCTGCGGGTACGAGATAACCAAGACCAGTTTGACCTTCACCTGCTTTTGCTCCAACCGAATAAGTGACCGACATTGTGGTATGTTGTCGATCGTTTTATCACCCTTTCCTTCCCCCTTTTTTTCCTTTTTTCTTGTTTCTTGATGGATTTGGTGAAATTTAGACTAATGGCCGGCTGAGAGCCGGAACGTATGCTGACCTCCAAGCCTTGAGAGGAGAATAGGAATTCCGCTTTAAAAGAGTTCAACGCGGAAGTCCAAGTAAGAGCCTGTCAGGGGCTCGAACCGGATCCCTTGCTTTATTGGCAACACAAATGGTCTTGCATCTTCACCAAACATAATAACCTTGAAAAAACTAGCTTGTCAGCATTTGGTAAAATTTCAATAGCAAATTGTTACCTAAACCCAAATATTCTGCAATATAAGATGGGAATGGGAGAAATTGGTACTGGCAACTAAGATGAATTTGTTAGAATATCCGCCATATGAGTTATAATTAAGCATGGATGGCCACTGCCAACTTGCTAATTATAGATTCATGAGAGTTGGGTTTTAAGACTTTTTAGTTTCCCATCTTATCTAAAAGTAACTAAACTAAAACAAACGTCTGCAAGGAAGTGACTTATCCCCTTCCAAATTCTACCAAGTTTTGACCATTTACCAGTGGTACTGAATTTGAGCTCCGTTCATTAGGTACGATGAGTGGATCCCATAAACTGATATGTGCTTGGACGCTCTAACAAGTTTGTCGGTGACCTGCCTTTGCTCAAGCCATCTGAAAAAGTATATAAAGATATGCAGATTCATGTTGGGTATTCGTTATTATGATAAATGTCTTGATCTTAGTGATGAAAAGTTGAAGCCACATATTATGCTGAATTCTACTCCACAAGTTCTTGGCTCATCATCATTTCACACATAATTTTCCAAAGAGCTAGCTCCAAAAAGATCACTCTTTGGAATACTTAGAACAGGAACTGTTCCATTTGGGCAACTTCCACTTCTCTGCTGTATTTGTTCAATGACAACTACCAGAGAAGGTCGCATCTAACATAGAACGGATGAATAAGATCTTGACCGTACACGTGGAGATAAACTGGCCGTCTACGCCCTCCATAACGGGCTAAAAGCCAGCTGCCCCACGAGATTTAAAGCATACCATCGGATGTTCTGAACAGAGTTACATAATTTGCTCATTGGATGACAAATTTAGAAGGCAGCTAGTAGGTGCAGCTCAACCATATTACCACTTTTCATTGCTTTTCTGAATTTGCTGAGCATATACTCGTGGTAGCATAAATGCCCATCATATGTGGGATCACCACATGAACACTTTTTTGTAGACTAAAAGAGAATGAGATTGTTAGAAATCAGGCCAGTTCACAAAAGAAGGCTCATTGCCAATTATGCTACTCTTTTGGTTTTATTATGTATTTTCTTTATAAACCATTCATAATATTTTCTCGAAAATATATTATTCCGTTAATTCCTCTCCTTTATACCTGGTTGCAGATTTCTCTTGTTATTCTCTCAGACTGATTGTTAAACCGTACTTAATTGAATTATGGTGTCATGTGGACCAAGCATTAGGTGGGGCCTTCTGTAGGCCGAGCTGTGACTGTTGTTTGGCAGTTACAGCTGATTCTGAGTGATTTTAAGCAATGGGTAGAATCTACTGCAAGTTAAATATAAAATGAGCAGAACAGAGTCAGTCAATCATGCTGTAGCTTAGCTACTGCTGTTGATATTAAAACAGTAACATGTCTAATTAACATACATAATTCTGCCAAAGCAAGCGTGTTAAGGACCCAAAAAAAAATACTGAGGGAATATATATATATATATATATATATATATATATATATATATATATATATATATATATATATATATATATATATATATATATATATATATACATAGAGAGAGAGAAAGAGGGAGAAAACATATCAAGTGAGAGAAGTGACTTAATGTGAGAGGTGAGAGGATATAATAATAATCTTTAGATCTAAATCAATAGTTCAGATGAGTGTCGTGGTTGTCCAAACTGTCGAAATATTTTTAAATTTTTTTTTTTTAATTTTTTACCATACGCGCTTATGCACGCACAATGCTCATATGAACTATTGACGTGGATCTAAAAATTATTATTATATTCTCTCATCTCTCATTTTAAATTATTCCTCTTATGCTTTATATATATATATATATATATATATAGCAGATCTCAAGACACCATGATTTGAAGACCTCATGTTTGCCATCTGTTTCCTGCCGCCTTTTTGGACCCGGCTACAACACTGTGGCCTGACCAGGGACCACATGATATTGAAACAAAACTTTGATACTGGCCACGCGTAGGAGCCAAACTTGCACTCCTCTGGAGAGAGGACTCCACTTACCTGATGTGCTCCCGAGTACTTTAATTTCAAGCTAGAAATTGTAACTTTGGGCCCTATGCTTCTCCCTTTGTGCCACAATCAAGCTGTCCATCCTCCCACGGCATGACGTATGAGCAAACCATTAGTAAACTCTTCCTTGACCACAACGCCTGCCGTTTTCTACGGGTTAAAAAGCTTAGAATAACATGCCGTGTCTATTCGACCATCTCTTTTCGCCCAACTTCTTAGACATTATAAAGTGATCTACTCATTGACCGCCAACAATCTCATTCACCTTCCAATATCTATCCCCTCTTCCTCTTCCTCTTCCATTTCGTTCCATTGGTTCGGCAATACTATCAACCGAACCAAATGCATCCGCCATCTCTCTTCATGCCCTTCTATCGCCTAGTTATATTCCTCTTCTTCCTAAAATTATCATTGCTGCCGGTTTCGTTCTGCGAAAGCTACTACAGCCAATATAATAATTGCGCACCGATCGTGTATGCATGCGGCAAGAGCAAATTCAACCTAAGCTACCCTTTCCGAGTGGATGGCCGGCCTGACTACTGCGGCCACCCCGGGTACTACCTCAGCTGCAGCAATAACGACACCACTCTAATGATCGACATCAACAACAAGGGATACCAGGTGAAGGACATCGACTACTGGAACCACTTGCTCACCGTTGGGGACCTGAGCCTCATCAGCCAGTCATGCCCTGAACCATATGAGAACACGACCATCGATTTCTCCCTTTTCAATTACACTGACCGCGACCGGAATGTCACTTTATATGTCAACTGCACAACCTTGAGTCCGATTCCAACGCTGTATGAGATCGGTTGTTTGTTGGATGACACTGGGCAGCACCACTCTTATTACAGGCTTGACAATACAAGTTTTTTGGATGTGTTGGGCAACAGGGTTGGAAAAAGTCATGGTTGGTGAATCAAAGCCAGGGCCTCAAACGGATTTAAAGGTTAAAGATCTGATGACTAAAAGGTCATGGAATCTCAATTAGTTGCTGCTTTGGGTTTAGAGGAAGCTGAGGAAGAGCCAATTGGAATCACCTGAGGGATTGATAAACATATGATGAAAAACAAGTTAACGTATTGCCCTCTACAAACCTCGTTGTCCGCTTGTTACCTATTCATCTATTGGTAATTGGTAGATGGCTGTGATATATAGTATAATAGATTGTCTTGCTGATTCAAGTTGCATTTTTATTATTAGGGTAAAAGTGGAGTCATATTGAATCCATTCTCATGTCCAAATCTAACTTAGATATGGGTACAAATTTTGATATTGAATTAATAACGAATCTATATATGCACATGCAATAGCAGATCAGTTCTTGTCACTCAAACCGATTTCCTTAGAGCGATTGCCCAATCCCAGACTTGCCAGTGTCCGTTGTCGTGACTTGCCAGTGGATGGGAGAATCGCGCAGTATCCGTTGCAGGAGGTGGAGCAGGATCGTGACCGTTTATCGTGGGTGGTCAGGTAGTAATGGAGCCGCGTGGGATCCGTCATAGGAAGTGGAGCAGTGCTGCGATCGTTACTGCAGCCTGTCAGGGAGTGGTGGAGCTGCGCGGAATCCGCCGCAGGAAATGTAGCAGAATCGTGGCCGTGATTGTGGCCTGGGAGTGCTGATCTGTCGGCTGAAGTTCGGCAGTGGTCGGAGTCCGGCCACCGTAGAGGTCCGGACGAAGACTGTCTGCAGCCGTTGGAATCGAGGACGGAGCCCGGCTCCCACAGGAGTCCGGGCGAAGTCTTCCTGCAATCAAGGTTAAAGGCGAAGTCCGGCTCCCGTCGGAGTCCGGACAAAGCTTACCAGCAGTTAACGTTGAGGACGGAGCCCGGCTCCCGTGGGAGTCCGGGCGGAGTCTGCTCGCTGCTGAAGTTATCGGCGGAGTCCGGCTCCCGTAGGAGTCCGTCCGGCTCCCGTAGGAGTCCGGACGCAGTCTGTCTTGCAGCCGTTGGAGTCGAGGATGAAGTTCGGCTCCCGTAGGAGTCCGGGCGAAGTTTTCCTGCAGTCAAGGTTAGAGGCGAAGTCCGGCTCCCGTAGGAGTCCAGACGGGGCTTACCAACAGTTGACGCTGAGGACGGAGCCCGGCTCTCGTAGGAGTCCAGGCGGAGCTGCTCGCTGCTGAAGTCATCGGCGGAGTCCGGCTCCCGTAGGAGTCTGGACGCAGTCTGTCTTGCAGCCGTTGGAGTCGAGGACGAAGTTCAGCTCCCGTAGGAGTCCGGGCGAAGTTTTCCCGCAGTCAAGGTTAGAGGCGAAGTCCGGCTCCCGTAGAAGTCCGGACGGGGCTTACCAACAGTTGATGCTGAGGACGGAGCCCGGCTCCCGTAGGAGTCCGGGCGGAGCTGTCCTGTAGTCGATCGGGAGCCGGGCGGAGCTGTCCTGTAGTCGATGTCGGCGGCGGAGTCCGGCTCCCGTAGGAGTCCGGGCGGAGTCTACTTGCGGCTGAAGTTGTCGGCGGAGCCCGGCTCCCGTAGGAGTCCGTCCGGCTCCCGTAGGAATCCGGACGCAGTCTGTCTTGCAGCCGTTGGAGTCGAGGATGAAGCTCGGCTCCCGTAGGAGTCCGGGCGAAGTTTTCCTGCAGTCAAGATTAGAGGCGAAGTCCGGCTCCCGTAGGGGTCCGGACGGGGCTTACCAGTAGTTGACGCTGAGGACGGAGCCCGGCTTCCGTAGGAGTCCGGGCGGAGCTGTCCTGTAGTCGATGTCGGCGGCGGAGCCCGGCTCCCGTGGGAGTCCGTCCGGCTCCCGTAGGAGTCCGGACGCAGTCTGTCTTGCAGCCATTGGAGTCGAGGACGAAGCTCGGCTCCCGTAGGAGTCCGGGCGAAGTTTTCCTGCAGTCAAGGTTAGAGGCGAAGTCCGGCTCCCGTAGGGGTCCGGACGGGGCTTACCAGCAGTTGACGCTGAGGACGGAGCCCGGCTCCCGTAGGAGTCCGGGTGGAGCTGTCCTGTAGTCGATGTCGGCGGCGGAGCCCGGCTCCCGTGGGAGTCCGTCCGGCTCCCGTAGGAGTCCGGACGCAGTCTGTCTTGCAGCCGTTGGAGTCGAGGACGAAGCTCGGCTCCCGTAGGAGTCCGGGCGAAGTTTTTCTGCAGTCAAGGTTAAAGGCGAAGTCCGGCTCCCGTAGGAGTCCGGGCGGAGTCTGCTTGCGGCTGAAGTTGTCGACGGAGCCCGGCTCCCGTAGGAGTCCGGACAGAGTTGTCATGTAGTCGATTCCACTGAGGACTTCGACTGTGAGTATTTTATACCCAACACAACCTAAGCTACCCTTTCTGAGTAGATGGCCGGCCCAAACTGCTGCGGCCACCCCGGCTACTACATCACTCTAATGATCGACATCAACAACAAGGGGTACCAGGTGAAGGACATCGACTACTTGAACCACTTGCTCACCGGTGGGGACCTGAGCCTCATCAGCCAGTCATGCCCTGAACCATATGAGAACACGACCATCGATTTCTCCCTTTTCAATTACACTGACCGCGACCGGAATGTCACTTTATATGTCAACTGCACAACCTTGAGTCTGATTCCAACGCTGTATGAGATCGGTTGTTTGTTGGATGACACTGGGCAGCACCACTCTTATTACAGGCTTGACAATACAAGTTTTTTGGATGTGTTGGGCAACTGCAGCTCGACGGTTCTATTGCCGATGAGCCGGACGGCAGCGGACCGGCTAGTGAGTGGGAACGGGAGCTTTGGAAGTGTATTGAAGGAGGGGTTCATTTTGAGGTGGACGGCGGGGTGGGGGTGGTGCAGCGACTGTATCAGTTCTGGTGGGTGGTGTGGATATAATCTTAGCTCTCCAGCTGATCGAACTTGCTACTGCCCCCAAGGACCGGCTCTTGGCTCTTGTCTTTCCGGAAATAGAGGTATGATTTTAGAAGCTTCTCTCTCTCTCTCCCCTCCCAAATCCATTGGTTTGCCGTCCTTTTTCGTCCCCATACCGAGTATATTAACAGGGTTGGAAAAAGTCATGGTTGATGAATCAAAGCCAGAGCCTCAAACGGATTTAAAGGTTAAAGATCTGACAATTAAACGATCATGGAATCTCAATTAGTTACTGCTGTGGGTTTAGAGGAGGCCGAGGAAGAGCCAATGGGAATCACCTGGGGGATTGATAAAGATATGACGAAAAACAACTTAACAAAGTGCCCTCTACAAACCTCATTGTCCACCTCTTACCTATTCATGTATCGGTGGTAATCGATAGATGGCTGTGATGTGTAGTATAATAGATTATCTTTCTGATTTAAGTCGCATCTTTATTACTAGGGTAAAGTGGACAGGATTGAATCCATTTCCATGTCTGAATCTAACTAGATATAGACACAAGTTTCAGCATTGGATTAATAACGAATCTATATATGAATATGCAATAGCAGATGAGTTCTTGTCACTCAAACTGATTTCCTTGGGAGCGATTGCCCATTCCCAAACCACAATCTCACGCTCAGCCGACCCCTATTTCGTGTTAACTCAGCTAAGAAGATTCCTCTTCTCTCTTCAACCGTTTGGAGGGGCTATGCAACTACCAAGAAATACCTTGTCGTAATGCTGTCAAGCAGGCGTATGTCGTCGGAGAGTATATGATGTCAGATCGGCTGAATTTTTACAGGACATGCGAGTCCGTTATTGCACCCGTGTTTTTGGGTTCTGAGATGACAAGATGCCAATTTTATGTGTATCTGCCCTGATCAATCCCATCAGGGAAGTTGCCGTTTATTAGACTACGTTACGTTCTGTTCGGTTCATCGGTAAGATTTTCATAGTGATTGACGGAAAGATTAGTTTATTGATCTGAGAGTATTTCCTATGATGCCGATTGGTTTCAGTAGATCAATAGATACCTTTATATGTTGCATGACGTTTTTCAAGCCTAGGAGGCATGCCCTTGATCAAGACTACGACCTCCCCGCTACTGCCATCTTCAATCTCATAAGCATAGCAAGCATTCCCCGTCGGACACTTAATTTCCATGGCTTGGTCCTCTTGGTGCTACATGGTTCTTCTTGGTGCTACATGGTGCTTCTTTAGTCTTCGTATCTATATATTTTCTGTGTTGCGTTTCTGCTTTTCAAAAGAATAACAATAATGAGAGCATCTAAATGATAGCATGTCTCCAGACGATTTCTTTTTCTTCTTCCATACTTCCTCTCTCCAGCTTTCATTCTTTTCCTACAACATAGTGTCCTGTCGAGATCTAATCTGTGGCATCAGTTAACCTTACCTCAAAAACAATACACTGCATTGCATCAAGTGTATCGATTTGGCACCTCTAATCAATTTCATCAGGCAAGGTTGCTTGTACCTTCTGAAAAGCATCTCCTTCCCTGAAAAAAGCCATTCATCATTCATGATCTTAATTTCTTTTACTCTTCAGGATTAAGTTTATTCTCCTATAAAATTTAAGAGCCTCCATCCCTCACACTAATTGTAGACAACTTTCCCTAGTTACAAATGGCAACCCATCAACTGCGACCACAAAGATAATGATTATTATCAGAAATATCTTTCATGAGATTAATGATTCTACTCTTTTCAATGATTGAAATCTCTTATTTAGGAATAACATACCATATGGAGAATTAACCAAAGCATGATCTCTCTGCTCACTGTTCAATTCAGCCCCCTTTGGTTTCTCAGGTAATGGGTGATTCACCTGGATTGTTTTGGTTCCTGAACTGTTGGTGGCAATTATAGGAGTAGTAGGGCTGCTGCAATAAATTCCTGTCATACATCATTTTGCTCAAAATAGAAATTCCACTTATAAATGCAACAGACATTGCAACGACAACAGAAAAAGAGTAAACACCAACATCATGCCTCTAGTGGACATTATCGAAGGACCTAGGAACTGCACTTCTTTGTATTTGTGACCCTGCTTATTCAAGCAGTAACGTCAGATTTCTCATTACTCTTACAATTTTCTTTAGAAGCACCATTCTGCATGCATGCCTCTGTTCATGAAAAATGGTTGTTTCGACAGAATATTTATAGAAGAATAGATGATATAAATTGCATATTTTCTTTTCTTAATCAAGAGGATTGAGTTCTATCAGTTGAAAGTAACTGTTTTCTGATGCTGCAGGAACTGACAATTTGACGAAGAAGAAAATCATAATAGGTAACCAACACACCTCTTATAAACATACCATTTTATGGCTTTCATTTCTTTCATTCCACAAAATCATTTTCTGGTTTATTTATGCATGATATTAAATGAAGTAACTGAAGCGTTATTCAAAATATCCATTTTGAAAATTCTCTTCCCAATACTTGTTGGATGGCCTAGAAACAATCCATCCTTGCCTCCTACTAGGGCTTGCCCCATGAGTCTATAAATTATAATTGCCCTATGGCTATGTCAATTGATTAAAATAGCATGAGCTTTTCTCTTTATTTTGGAACCTAATCCTCTCAAAGTGTTCAAATTTTTATTGATACCACAATTGTATCTTTTGGTATCAGAGCTTTCTAGCACGATCATGGTGGTGAAAATAGTGGGGGAAAGAATAGTTTGCTTCACTTTATTCTTGGGGTTGAACTTCCATATGTACATTTATGCAACGAATATATGCTACATGGAAATATATGCCTTAGCTGAACAAGGTAAAGTCATTTAGTACATGTGGTGTGACTCTGTCAAGGTGTGAGAACTTCAAATCCTAGATGCAAGGGCCTAGGTTTCTTATCAGTGAAAGGAAATTAGGTTTTTTCCTGTTCCTCTACTTTTGCTTGCTTTTCCTAGTTCAAACATGAATGTCTCCCCTGTAACCTTATTCTGAGTTTCAAAGCCCTAACATAGTCATCTTTTATTTCTTTCACTCCAGTCAACTTTTCCAATTCACTTGCAAACCAAAGTCAATCCCTAATTATGGGCCTGCAAGACAATAAATCTGAGCACTTTAAATCATCTAATCCCTATACTGAACCTTACTTCCATATTCCTCAGATTTGCCACCTTATTCATTATGATAATTGAGTCAAGATCTCGATGGCATAACTCAACATTAAGATAACCCAAGCCTCCTCATATCATGTTAAACCCCTAGAAGCTTTTCCCTTAGGCCATGCTACATAATTTATAGCCAAGAATTAAGTGATAACAAATCCAAGAAAAGATCTATGGGTCATCATATAGGAAATGATAAGGACTTCTTCAGATGAAATTGTCTACTTAAAAAAGAATCATGGCTTAAACACATCTAGAAAAATATAGCCTATAGGCTACTGGAAATTCTTGGCAATTTGCCTGGTGGTTAAAGGCTATATTTTAGAGTTATAGCATTCATATGAATGTGAGCCATACGGAAGAGGAAATAGTGGACCAAGGGGGTGAAAAATCAAATGTTAAGTACTGATAATTAGTTAATCAATTTAAAAGCAAGCACATGATGAAAAATCTTAAAATCACAATATCAATCACTAGATGCCTCTTTTCTTAAGATTATAGCCTTGAGTGTTCATAAAATTTTATAGATCTGAAACAATATGTTTAATGTTGTTTGTATTTATATGCAAATTATGAGATTAATACTAAAGTTTTGAAGTAATGTGTTAAATGCTTTAATAGAACATTCAAATGGTAGTTATGTTTTTCCTCCTTTGCAGGAGTCCTAACTGCAGGTTTATCTTTGGGGTGCTTATTCCTTTCAGTCTATCTTCTTCATTACAAAAAGGCTCACTCAAAGAACGAGCACAGTGTTGAAGACCTACTATGTAAATATGGATCCTCGGTGCCAAAAAGGTATAAGTATTCAGAAATTAAGAGGATGACCAAATCCTTTAGTCACAAGTTGGGGCAAGGTGGTTACGGTAATGTGTTCAAGGGTAATCTCTATGATGGTCGTCCAATAGCTGTAAAAGTCTTGGGTGAGTCAAAAGGAAATGGCGAGGAATTTGTCAACGAGGTAGCTAGCATCGGCAGAACTTCCCATGTAAACATTGTTTGTCTATTAGGCTTCTGTATAGAGGGGTCCAAGCGAGCTCTTGTCTACGAATTCATGCCAAATGGATCACTAGAGAAATTTATATACAGAGAGATACCAGATGCAAACATAAAACTTGGTTGGGAAAAATTATTTGAGATCGCAGTTGGTATTGCCCGAGGACTAGAGTACTTGCATCGTGGGTGTAACACTCGGATAGTGCATTTTGATATCAAGCCTCATAACATCCTACTAGACCAAGATTTTTGTCCCAAGATTTCTGATTTTGGGTTGGCAAAATTATGCCCTCCAAAAGAAAGCATCATTTCAGTAGCGGGTGCTAGAGGAACAGTTGGGTACATTGCCCCTGAAATTTTCTCTAGAAATTTTGGAGTTATCTCTAGCAAGTCTGACGTTTACAGTTATGGAATGATGGTGCTAGAAATGGTTGGTGGACGGAAAAATATAGATACAAGAGCAAAGAATACTAGTGAAATTTATTTTCCACACTGGATTTTTGACCATCTCGATCAATATGATACCCTAGAAGCTTGTGGAGTGACTAGTGAGACTGAAGAGATTGCCAAAAAGATGACAATAGTTGGATTGTGGTGCATACAAATGCTGCCTGCAGATCGACCTTCAATGAGTAGAGTGGTGGATATGTTGGAAGGAAGCATTAGCGACTTGCAAATGCCACCAAGACCATAGTTAATTTCCACTTCAAAATCATCAATGATTCTAATGTATCAACAGCCTATATTGTCTTGCAGGGTAAAATTCATTGTACTTTTAGGCTCTATAATCTAAGCTCATATTTAAGCTGTCATGAAATAACATGGTTAATCAAATTTACTTGGCTGCTTTTGTTGTTGCAATAAATTATATATTATATAAATGGATCTTAATAATGTTTTTCAAAACTTTGACTTTAGCAGAATATGGTTAGGAAAAAAGTCTATTTGGTTTTAGGGCTAAAACTGGATTGGATACGGACCGGATATCAAGACATCACTATCCATATCCATTCTTATTTGACAAATGCAAATAAGGATATGGATATCAATTGGATGCTAAAATTCATACCCTTATTTCCTTTGAATGGATATGGATGCAATGTGGATATTGAAATAGATATAAATGCCAATATAAATCCGATAGTTGAACTTTATGAAAAAACAAATCAAAGATTTGACCATATGACAGATAAATTAAGCTAAACAAATGTTAATGTTGTCACTTATTTTCCTTTAAAGTTCATAAGAATTGTGTAAGACTAAATAGAACTGCAAACAGAAATGTATATCTGTAAACAGAATGGACAGCTACCTATCATATGCATATTTATTTTTCTTTGATGGATATGGATATGGATATAAATAGTTGAATACTCAAATTTATATCCATATTCAGTAGATTACGATATGGAAACATATCTGGAGAGATATTATCTACTTCACTTTTGCCCCTGTTTGGTTTGCTACTCAAGATAGCAACTTGAATAATGTGAATTATAGTTAGGGCATTTGTTGCAAATAAGAGCTATATTGGAGGTTTGCCATGGGTCCTCACACAAAAACCTATCTTTGATGTTTTCATTCATTCATTTGGAGCCTGTGAGGGAGTCCTATCCTAGTCTAAGGCTTGAACCAAGGATTTTTACTTGGGAGGAAATCCGAACCATATTTTGTGGTGAAATTTTGAGGGATGACACCACTCAAGACTCGGACCATGATCACTGAACTATTGTTGAGTTCATCCTTTAAGTGATAGTCAAATGTTGTTTTAACTACCTTGTATCTTCTATGGGACATTCTGTCAAAGAAAAAGAAAAAGAAAAGAAAAGAAAGAAACATAAGATGCTTTGCAACAACTTCCCTTCCCTGCCTTCTTTTGCTGCCCAATTCAGATTGGCCTCATTATTGGATTAACTCTTATGTTCTGCAATAAGAGTGAAGCAAGAACATGTCAAGAAAAGAAAAAAGAAAGTCAATACAATCAACTGCTTGATTCTCCAATCAAGGAAATGTTCCAATATGAATTACCACCCACACCTAATCTACCATGAAAGTCTATTAGCAATTTCCATTCTTCCCACCGTTAGAACTAGAATAAGCCTAGTTATTCATGAAGCAAGGTCTCTTGGACCAACATAAAGCTGAGGCAATTATAAATAACAGTAGCAAACAATAAGCAATAGAGTCCACTTATATAAGAGGGTTTTTCCCTTTTTCAAGTTATGGTACAACAATGTTTTTCTTGCCCATTTCATTGTGATGTGCCCTAGAAAAATTACGCCAGTGGTGTACAGGCAATAGCAGTACTAAAATGCAGCAAACTTCTCAGTGTTTGCACTTCCAAGTTTGCAATATGAAGTTTAGAATTTGGAGTTAATTCAGCTGTAGAAAAGATCATGCATGGACAGGATAAACCTTACATAAAGATAAATTTATTCCAAATTTTTTTCAGTTCTCTTTGTACACACTTTCATTTCTCTGGTTGCCTAAGGAATGTCCCTCTATGGGCAAGGGCAGAGGATGAAGGCAAGAAGAGAGATGCCATATCCAAAGAATAATTAAAGAATACCACTTAGATAAGCCATGGTGTTAGTATAGCTGTCTACATCATCTTAGTGTGAAACATGTTACATTATGAATGAAATTCCACAATTGAGAACCCCACCTTCTGTTTCAGTTGCTTTGATGACACTGTTGACAACCAGATCCTTTGCCTTATTGGCAACAAGTGGACTTGCATCTTCACCAACATGATAACCTTGAAAAAACTAGTGTATCAGCATTTGGTAAAATTTCAATTGCAAATTGATACCTAAATCTAAATAATGTGATATAAAAAACTAAACAAAATGTAATATAAAAAACTAAACTAAGTATATCACACAAGATAGGAATGGAAGATATCAGTACTGCAAACTAAGATGCATTAGCTGAAATATAACAGCATCAGGGAGTGTAGGTAAAAGCTTTTGGATTTCTGTGTATTCTATATCCACCATATGAGTTAGAATGAAGCATAGACAAGCCATTGACAACTTGCTAATTGTAGATACATGGGAATTGGGTTTTACGACTTCTCAAGCTAGTTTCCCATCCTAAGAGTAACTAAACCAAAACAAACATTTGCAAGGAAATGGCTTAACCCCACCCAAATTCTACCAAGTTTTTGACATTTTCCACTGCAACTGAATTTGCACTCCATTCATTAATTATAACAAGCGGATCTGATTAACTAATATGTGCTTGGCTTCCTTAATAAGTTTGTTGCTGACCTGCTTTTGCTCCAGCAATCTAAAAATGTTTACAGAGGTGTGCAGATTCATACTAGGTATCCACATATAAATGTCTTAATATTAGTGATGAACAATTGAAGCCATATATTATGCTGACTTCTACTCCAGTTCTTGGCTCATCATCAATCACACAATCATGTTCCAAAGAACTAGCTCCGAAAAGATTACCCGTTCGAATACTTCGAACAGGAACTGTTCCATTTGGGCTCTGCCATATTTGTTCAAAGACAACTACCAAAGAAAAATTATTTTCCTTCTTTCTTTGTGAAAAACCTGGTCTCATCGATTATAGAACAGAAGATTCTTTTATCAATGATGATCAATAACAACAGAACAAGATTTTTTTTTTTTTTTTGGGAGAGGAAAGAGCAGAACCATATTGGCCTAAGTAAAAGGCATAAAAGAATAAATAATTAAAAATCCTAACCATGATAGGGTGATTCTTTAATACAGGATGATCAACGGCTAGTTGTTTATAATATCAGGGCGCAATCAACAATATCACCATCTTCTCTCTGCAAAACCACATACAATCAAAGTTACTCTTCAAAATCATCAACAAAACAAATGACATCAGATATTCAAATTTAACCATATAAGGGAAACGCTAAAACTAGTCTTGAGCTTCTTCAGAAGTTTCTCTATTTCAAGTCCGTTGGAATTTTCGTCCTTTATCCCGCCACTAATATAACACGTCAATACCAAAAATCTAAAGCCCACCTTGCTACCGGGGAAGTATTCCTTGGGGCATATTCTTGACATGTTGCCAATAGCAACAACAGTCGCACGCATTCATAGTCAAGAGGAAACTCCGGAAACTATGAACCGGACTACCGATGTTTTACAATAAAGACTATAGACCCGAAATGGCCATCGATTGGTATTATAATGTCCACCCTCATAACGAAGAGAAAGTAGAAGCAAAGAACTCGGAAGGGCATGGCCACAATGTTTAAGACACATATCCTTCATTTCATGACCTCAGTGAAATGAATCGATGAAGCATAACGAGGCATCCGAAATCAATCAATACAATTAAAGAATAAATATAGTGAGTTGTTCTGTGAGTTAATAGGAAGTTGTGTTGAGTTACTGCATTATATTAGTCTTAAAAATAATACACAAATAGAACCATAAACTCGGTGAGCTAATGTTAGAGATCAAGTCCTTATGCTAAGTGCGTCTCAAAACATGAATAATATTTTCGTCGGAAAATAAAGCACGAAATATAACAAAAACACAAGGAGATATTATACGATCCCTTGCTTCCAATACAACTCGTACCAAACCATTGATGGCAAATTACGAAAATGGTGGATTTAAGAAACCCTATAAGCGGTGCTCGGACCCATCACCAGGCGTCCGTAGCCGTCCCAGGAGAGTATTTTCTCCCGTCGAGAAGATATTCGTCGAAGGAAGAGCTGAAAAGCTCACGACTCCAGCCTCTGTTCCCACCGCCAGCAGTTCCTTCCACCACCAACCGCCATCTCACCATCTCCTCCACCAGCGGTGGTGGGGGGAGGAGGACGAGGAGGTCAGGGCCCGTGGATCGGGCGTTCGGATTCGGGGCTTCCTTGGCTGCATCTAACCCCGCCAAGGGAAATCGATGAATGGGATCTTGACCCTACACGTGGAGATAAACTGGCCGTCTACTCCCTCTATCACGGGCTAAATGCCAGTAGTCCTGCGAGATTCTTATGCGGACTTACGTCCGCATAGATAATTACGTACTTCCATTTTGTAATAGTTTTCCGCAAACACTCGCATTTGTGTAGGACCTCAGGCGCGGATATCCGCATACTATTTCAATGCGGATTTACATCTGTATGGGAATTCCTCGCGCTCCCTGCGCGGAATCTCCCGGTTATTTATGAGTTTTTCTCTCTCATTTGCCACATCAAAAAAAGAAAAAAAAAAAAAGTTTTTCCTCAACCCGGGACAATGGTTTCCGAGGTCGAACACAGATATTGGCCCTTTTTTTAATATATGTACAGATCTTCTTGCGCATAAAAAATTTATGTGCTCATTGAACTCAATCGCATAAGTCCGCATACATACTTCTCTGCAGATTTCGTTCTGCATAGATATTTTTATGAGAGTGTCCGTACGTCTTCACCTGAAATGTATACGCCCATCCGCACGACTTCCCGATCAAAACAGCACCTGAGCTCTGCACTCTTTGTCCGCCGCCCGGCGCCTACAAAAAAATCGCCATCGATTTCGCCGTTCAGATGGATTACCCACTCACATCACATGTAGAGAAGGTCGGCACGGCTTCAGATTTGGGGAGAGGGTCCTCAACTCGTCGCCACGGATTCGAGGAGAAGAAGACGAAGGAGATCGAACCTGAGGAGGACGACGGGGCGGCAACAAGGAGAAGAAAAGGGAGTGCTACGTATTTTATTTCGTGATGTGTTTCGTCAAATGGGATTGGTGAAAGAGTGAGTGATGGATCTACCTCCAGGGATCCTGAAAGAAGGCCTATGATTTAATGTTGTTTAGCACTACAAGCCAGACTGTGGATGGCGCCTTGCAGCTCATGGATTCACCTTCTACCTTTCCATACTCCCCAAGTCTTCCTCACCATCAACATCCACTAAAAAACTGCATGAAATTCACTACAAGTAGATCCCTTACATTAAAAGATAATATATTTCTCCTAAAATCTTGAATCCATCTAAAGAACCATGGAGGTAAGGACCAGAGAGTATAGGCTGTTATTATTTATTTAATTCATGCGTTCAGATTATTTTTAAGATCACATGTTTCATGTGTATTATTTTATGGATGGAATGGGGGCTAAAGATTGTTTTTGTCGTGCTCTTGATGGCTGGCATCAGGTGGTGTTGGCACGCGATGACTTCTTTCTCCAAGAGTCATGGCATCTTTGCATTTGACTTCGGTGCGCTGCTAGCTATATCCCGATATGCTGCTTTTTTCAATTCTAATTTTTATTTTTTGATACAAGCAACCTTGATGTAATTAGTTTGATCTCATCATCCTGGCAAAAAGGGGACACCGATGACTCTGGGCTATATTGCAGCTGTTTCATGAAATTTTGGAACCGGAGAATGTGTCCTGTTCAATGTTGAGTGGCCTTTCTCCCGTTTTTATTTTATTTTATTTATTTTTTTTTTTTTTGAGAACAGAACCTCTACTTAAAAGATACTGTGTGTTGAGATCTACTGTCCATAGTATGGAACCATCTCCTCCATCCAATCGTGAGGTATTGTCCACTTTGGAGCGGGGCCCGGGTCTTTGACCCGGTCAGCATCCCGCCCCTCACGATTTTGCCCCCAAAATATGCCTCACGTGGGAGAGGAGGAACTCGTACTAATAAGCAGTAGGCTCTCTTGATTGTATCCGGTATGGGACTTTCGGGCTCAATGCCCCCGATGCCCATCCTACAACAGTCCCTCAGTAAAAGAGCGTACTGCTGCAGGTAGGGGACGGGATCCCACAGATGGCGCCAACTATTGAGATCTACTGCCCATAGTACGGAATCATCTCCTCCACCCAATCGTGAGGTATTGTCCTCTTTGGAATGGGGCCCGGGCCTTTGATCCGGTCAGCACCCCGCCCCTCACGATTTTGCCCCCAAAAGGCGCCTCACGTGGGAGAGGAGGAACTCATACTAATAAGCAGTAGGCTCTCTTGATTGTATCCGGTATGGGACTTTCGGGCTCAATGCCCCCGATGCCCATCCCACAACAGTCCTCCCAGCAAGAGAGTGTACTGCTGCAGATAGGGGACGGGATTCCACAGACGGTACCAACTGTTGAGATCTACTGTCCATAGTACGGAACCATCTTCTCCACCCAATCGTGAGGTATTGTCCGCTTTGGAGCGGGGCTCGGGCCTTTGACCCGGTCAGCACCCCGTCCCTCACGATTTTGCCCCCAAAAGGCGCCTTACGTGAGAGAGGGGGAACTCGTACTAATAAGTAGTAGGCTCTCTTGATTGTATTCGGTATAGGACTTTCGGACTCAATGCCTCCGATGTCCATCCCACAACACTGTGCATGCTTCGAAGATATCTATCAAAAGATGAGTGGCCACATGCATGTTAAATACTAAAGAAAGAGAAATGAATAAATTTAAAAAATATTTAAACAATTTAAATAAGCAACATACAACTATTTTTTTTTTTTTTATATGGATGTCTCAAAATATACATAGCATTCTTAAGTACTTTGTGAGTATTGCAAAAGATTTTGTTTTTTTTTTCCTCATATATAGTGGCCTCACCGTCAGTTTGGCTCGTGAAAGAAAAAAAAGGATGGGTTGCAGAGGTTACCTGATCTACACTTCCAGTGGATTTATCCCCAAAATCATTTCCTATTCTTCCATCAATACTATTAGACGGTCCACCACAGGCTCATCTTATCCTTCCCAGCAAGTCCACCGGGAACAGGTCTAGATCTATTTTGGTGAGATTCCTTTTAATGGTGCATGGCCAAGTTTCTGATACAATGATACATGGCCAATTTCTCCTAAATTCAAACAGTGCATGCAAAACTTGTAGCTAAAGTTCTTCCAAAACAGGAAATTTACATTCCCGATTGCAGACCCCAGTTTTCCAGGACCGTTGCGTGCACCGGTCGGTGTTGCGACTACAACCAAACCAATCGACCTTTGCTTGGGTGTTCCGACTACCACACACCCAGATGGAGTGCACGACCAGCTCCTGTTTATTGTCCTCCAAGGGGCACTTTTCACTGTGGCTTCTATTTTATATCTCGATGGATTGGGTGAAACGGGATGGATGAATTGTTGCTTAGTTCTAAGAACCCGAACCTCCCAGCTCATGGATTCGGCAGTTCGGTTTCTACCATTCCGTACTCTCCAACTGGAATAGTGTCTTCGTCGCCTCCATACTAAGTACATGAAATTCCACTTCAATGGTTTCATAATGAGCATAAGTAGCTCCCTTCCATTAGAAGGTTATATATTTCTTGTTTCCCTAAATCTTGAATCCATCTAAAGGATCATAGAGAGTAGGACTAAAAGAGTACAGGCTGTTATTATTACTTCAGTACAAAATATGCGTTCAGTATTTTATTTTAAATAATTATTATTACATCGAGTAGGTCATCCCATTGCATAACAGATGTAGGGTCTAGAGAGCGTTTCTATTATTATTTGTCTGCTGTGATATTTGTGCTAAGATTTTTTTTTTTTCTGATAAGATAGATATATTAAATTAAACTAAATATTAGAGATGGCAAACGGATCGAATCGATCATAAACGTATCGAGTCATAAATGGATCGGATCAGAAAATAATCAACCCAAATCCGATCTGTTTATTAAATGAATCAAAAATTTAAATCTAAATCCAACCTATTTATTAAACAAGTAATCCGATCCGATCTGTTTAATTCATTTATTAAATAGATCAAATTAGGTTAAACGGGTTAAACATGTTAAATAGACCAAATTAAATGGATCAGAAACAGGTTAAACAGGTTTTAAACAGGTTAAACAGATATTAAATAGGTTAAACAGGTCGGGTTAAATGGGTCAGAAATAAATTAAATAGATTAAATGGGTTATCTGACTCAATTCAACCTAAATATTAAATAGATTAAACGGATCAAATATCTAAAGCTCATATCCGATCCACTTATTAAATGGATTAAACGGATCGATCCGTTTATGATCCGAATCTATTTAGCCTAAATCTAAACCTATTTGTAGCGGATCAAATACGAATCGAGTTGGTGGGTCGGATCATATTTTCTCAGTCCTACTAAATATGAATAAACACATCCCTAAGAATTAGAAAATAAAATTGAATAAGAAGATCAACAATAGAAACCCATAATATTGATCTTATATGGTTGGTCATATAAGATGTTATTCATTCGGGAGCATTATTAGCTTTTTTACAAGCATGCAGGATATCAAGGGCAACCAAAAAGGGTATCAATCTTTAATAATATTGTAATAATAAATCTAAACTACTATCAGCAAAAAGTAGAACAGAAGCCGTCTAACAATCATCATAAAATCATCTTCCGAATAAAGTTGTGAAGCCTATAGCATAATTCAAACCTTCCCATGCAGCTCACAATTTTGCCATAAAAACTATGGTTTTAAAAATTCTAACACCATGCTGTTGCAAAAAAAATACACCAATAGCACTTCTTACAATAAAACCAGATCTATTAGAATCACCTTGAACCCATATACTATCATCAAAAATTGATCCCGAGGCAATAGGGTGGCTGTGACTCCCAAAAAAATATATCAGTTGAGAAAGCGCAAAATAAGATTATATATTTCAAATGATATTATTTTATAGATCAAATGGTGGGAAGGAGTGGTTTTTCCTTTTTTTTTTTTTTTTTTCCTTCAATTGTGGGTGTGGTGCCCGGGGATTGGTGGAGGTACCGTACTTTTAAGATTTTGACATCTCGAATTTAATTTATTAAAAAAAATCTAAAACAGAAAAATCCATCGAAGAAACTATGATGCGGCAGAAGCCTGGAGATGCAGCACGTGAGGCCCGCAAGACGGCACGGCTTGTAGGTGAGCACAAACCCACGGGACGAGCGGCCCAGCATGGGCGTGTAGGTACGTGCGGCCCAGCACATGCACACGCCCACGCGGTGCACCCTGCACACAGAATTAGATGCGGTCCATGGTGGACTATGTGGGATTTTGCGGTCCACGCGAGCGTTATGGATCGATGCGGTCCACGGAATAAAAATAATGGTGCACAGCTCTTCCACTATAAGAAAATTGACTATTAGCGATGGTTGTTTACCGTCGCTAGTAGTCAGTTTGCTGTCGCTAATGCTACTAGCGATTGCTTCCCGTCGCTAAAAAGCTGACGAAAATACCTCCATCGCTAATTATCATTATTGGCGACGATAAAATTATCATCATTAATAATTCTAATTAGCAACGGCATTAACAAATACCGTCGCTAATAGTTTTTTAAATTTTATTAATTAAAATTTTAAAAAACTATTAGCAACATTTTTGTTATCGCTAATATCGTCATTAATAGTTTTTTATTTTTTACATTAAAATTTTGAAAAAATTATTAGCCATCGATACTGTCATCTCTAATAGTTTTTTATTTTTTTAATTAAAATTCAAAAAACTATTAACAATGGCATAGCCGTCGCTAATGCCGTCGCTAATAGTTTTTATTTTTTTAAAAAAATTATAATTAAATTTTTAAAATCTGCTTTAATCATAGTAACAAGCAATAATATTTTTTAAAATCTGTTATAAATAAGATAACAATTATTTAACACAATCATAAATATAAAATTAATTATATTATATTAAAACTATAAATTATATAATTTTAAATATATTTTCAGCCAACCATGTGCCTGATCGGATCCTACTAGGTGGCCCGATTCTGTCGGGCCCTCTGCCACCAACTAGAGTACTCCTCGCTGCTCCACTAGTCGCAAAGCGCCTCCCATACATCCATCCGCATCCAATGATCCCTGTCGGATCTCCAGTCCGATGGTAATTGAAAACCGAAATGTTCGATAGCAGGCTACTTAAGGCTGTGTAGCCCATCTCAAACTAAAAATCAAGTCGACTCGGCAGGCATGCCAACTATAGAAATTTCAAAGTTTCAGATCACATGAGCCTTCTTTTCACGATTCTTCCTCTCAATTCATACAGACACCCCTTCCACCATAGTCTTCTATAGTAGGACGGTCTTTACCATAGATTTTGAGGAGTACTAAGCTACTCAAAAAATAAACTACACTACACATATCATATATGCATGTAAATAAAATCAGATTTTGATAGTATTGCATAAAACATCAATAAATCAAATCAATTTTGTTTCTGATTTATTAGATGTCAGATTCATGCATTTATGTTCATGTCAACAACTTGGCTTTGATACCACTGAAAGTTTGCAGGTAGTTTCATGCATGTAATTCAAAAAATTTTTTGAATCTTAACACAACCGAATGAATCTAGATTAAACACTTCAATCTAGCATGCATTGGATCTAATCTAAAAACTACCTAAGGATCTTATGACTTTATATAACATGCATAATCTGATATATAAAAACAAAAGCATAGATCGTATCTACAATGTAGTTCGTATTTACTATGAAGTTGAGATCAGATCCTTATACCTGAGCATTGGTCAATATACATCCAGCTAATAACTGTGGTTTTGTCAGGTTCTTCAAGGCGTACAGCAACCGCACAGACGGGACGCTAGCTCAGGGATCGGATGCCAGATGGGGGATGCGGCTGCAGAGACGAGGGCACAAGGATGGGACCACGGGAAGGCGGCATACGTTAGTGCCGAGGGGTTGGGCCTGCGGGGCAGGGGCCGTAGGGTCGGTGCCGAGGGTTCAGGCCGATAGGGCAGGGGCTGCAGGGTTGAGCTGGTAGGGCAAGGGCCGCTGGGTCTGGCTGGTGGGCTAGCGGGGTCGGGGCGGCGGGGTCGAAAGGAACGGGGTGGTGGGAGGTGATTGATGGCTCGAAGAGGCGGGAGGCGGCTGGGGGCTTGGGAAGGTGAGAGGTGGCCTGGGGCTCGGAGAGGCAGGAGGCAATAGAGGGCTCATGATCGGGAGCGTGGGGAGGTGGGAGGCAGTCGAAGGCTTGTGATCGGGGTCTTGGGGAGGCGGCCCGAGGCTCGGGGAGGCGGTCGGGTGCTCGTGGTCGGGGGCTCGATGATGCAGGAGGCAGTCGAGGGCTCGGGGAGGTGGGAGGTGGCCGGAGGCTCCGGGATGAGGGAGGCGGAAGGCAGCCGAGTGCTCGCGGCTAGGGGCTCGGGGAGGAGGGAGGCGGAAGGCGGCCGAGTGCTCGCGGCTGGGGGCTCAGGGAGGCAGGAAGCAATTGGGGGCTCGAGGAGGTGGGCTGAGGGTCGGGGGCTCAAGAGGCGGTCGGAGCTCACGATCGGGAGGCGGGAGGTGGCCAGAGGCTCAAGGTCAGAGGCTCGGAGAGTCGGAAGGCAGCTTAGGGCTCAAGAAGGAGATCGGGTGCTCACAGTTGGGGTCTCGAGGAGGCAGCCGGGTGCTCGTGGCCGGAGGCTTGGGGAGGTGGAAGTGGGTGAAAGAGGGGGTGGGGGAAAATGAGGGGGGGTGGGAGGGTGCGCAGGGGAAGAAATTTTTTTTTTTTTTGAATAGACTATTAGCAATAGTATTTTCTATCGCTAATGCCTTCGCTAATATTGATACTATTAGCGACGACATTCCTATCTCTAATGCTATCACTAATAGCTTTTAATTTTTTTTAAAAAAATTATATTTAAATTTTTTAAAATTTATTTTAATCATAGTAATACATAAACCGTTGCTATACAATGAATGACAGTGGTTGCGCAATCGATGCAATAGATCTATAGCAGCGATTATTATGTAACCGCTGCTATAGAGGCAAAATATAAATTTTTTTTTATTTTTCTCTGAATATAGTATAATTTTAGAATTTAAAATTTATCTTCATCATTCATTATCTAAATAATTATCGTTAGAGTATCGTCACAAAAAACTATCTCGACTAGTAGCCCTAACTATGTCGATCAATAAAATTTAATTTTGACGGTCATGAATGACCGCATGATAATTTGATAGATAGAGACCATCGATAGATCCAAAAACTTACAACGATAATCTCGATAATATTTATAGTATACTATCAAAATTTTATTTCGGACATCATGATCATGTTCAATTTAGCACGAGATGATTTCGACCGTTAAATAAAAAATGAGTGATCAAAAGGTCAAACGGCATCCGATAAAGATAATTTTTTAGATAAATAATCTTTACTAATATTTTAATTATTTATATGATGATGATCATAAAATTTAAATCATACATATATGAACCATCCATATTAAGTAGATTTTATAAAAGTACATATATAATTACTTAAGGACTCTAAGAATAAATATCAAGAAATATATAGTTTTGGATCTTTCATATACGTATAGTTTAAATTTTATGATCACGACTGTATAAAATGATCAAGTAGTAGCAAAGATCATTTATCTAAAAAATTACTTTATAATCGAATATCGTTTGGCCTTTTAATCACTCATTTTTTAATTAACGATCCAAATCATTATGTGATAAATTGATCATAATAATGATATCTGATTGAAGTAAAATTTTGATAATATGTTACAAATATCATCGAGATTATTATTATAAATTTTTAGATCCATCAGTGGTCTCTATCTATCAGATCATAATGTGATCATTTGAGACCATCGAAATCAAATTTTATTGATTGACATAGTAGGGGCTACCGGATCGAGATGATCTTTTATGATGATACTCTAACGATAATTATTTAGATAATGAATGATGAATATAGATTTTAAATTTTAAAATTATATCATATTCAGAAAAAAAAAAATTATATTCTACATTCAATATTAGCGACGGCATATACTGTCGCTAATACTCTTCCTACCATCGCTAATAATTTTGATAAATAAAAAAAATATTTTTTATGATGGCAGATGCTGTCGCTAACAGTATCATCGTTAATGATTATTAGAGATGGCACTGCCATCGCTAATACTCTTTTCACCATCGCTAATAATTTTAATAAATAAAAAAAAATTTACGATGATGAATGTCTTTGCTAATAGTATTGTCGCTAATGATCATTAGCGACGGTCTTGCCATCTCTAATACCATTTTCACCATCACTAAAACTACTATTAGCGGCGGTAAAAATACCGTCGCTAATAGCCATCAGTAAAATAATTATTCGCGATGAAAAAATTACCATCGATAATGCCATCACTAATACTACCTATTAACGATGGCAAAAATACCGTCACTAATGACCATCGCTAATATCTTAATTTTTTATAGTATTTTTTATGCGATCTGATGGTTGGGAGCTAATTTGAGAGTGATCATGTGTGATCTGAGGGCCACAGATGCGAGCGTTCAAGATCCAATGGTCAAACAAGGTTCTTTAGTCTTTTTTAAGGTGGGATTTTGATGTAGACTAGGATTTGGGCCTTCAAAAGGGGTGCACGGGCCTGAGAATAGGTGTAGCAGTAGCCAGGGGCAGAAAGGCAGTGGCCCGAGCATCAGGAAGTATTCAAGGATTTCAGGGGATCCTGATTCTGCAAGCCTGAGTCTCCTTGGATTTTTTGTGAGAGCTTTTGTAATGAGTGAAAGGTGAGAGCTTCTTGTTGAAAGATAAAGTTTATAAGAGTTAGAGTATGTGATCTCCTCTTATAATTATTTTTTTCATAGTGAAGCCTTTGTATGCCCTATGGAGATAGATCTTGATCTAATTCACATATTTGATTGTATATTTTTTTTTTCTGCCACAATAATGGGTACCAGATCTCTAATAATTGATTTCAGAATCAGATGATATCAGGATGCAGGTTGTGGTAGTGGTGATCATCAAGATTGAAGAAAATAAAAAAATCAGGCTCAATCAAGATAGAGATCAACCAGTATGATGGAAAGAGCAATTTCTCCTTATGGTAAGTAAGAGTGAAGGATGTGCTCATCCAAAAGGGGTTGATCGATGCTCTCTTATATAAAGAGAATCCGGTTGCCATAGAGGTGATGGATTGGAGGTGGCTCCAAATGCAGGCAATAAGTATGACTGCTTGTACTTGATGGATAATATAGTGATCCATGTGCTCGATGAGACTTCTTCGATGACGATGTGGACGAAGCTCAAGGAGATGTACATGATGAAGTCAATCACCAATGCTCTCTTCTTCTGGAAGTAGTTCTACCAGTGCGAATGAGTGAGAGACAAAGCATGCAGGAGCATTTCAGCAACTTCTAGAAGATCCTCATCGATCTTCTCGACGTTGGTGAGAAGATTGAGGGAAAGATCAGGGCATTGGTTTTACTTTCATCACTTCTCCTTTCTTTTGAATCCTTGGTGATTGCTCTTCTAGTAAGAAAGAACACCATCAAGATGGACAAGATTACTTCTGCACTACTTCAGAATGAGATTCTTAAGCGAAAGAATCGAGCCTCGAGTTTAAATGGTGACTCGACTTTAGCGGTGACTGGAGGTGGTAATGGCAGAAGATGAAGTAGTAGAGAATCCCATGTGGGCGGTCCAAATTCAGGATGAGGGAGTCGAGCAAGATCAGATGCTACAGATGTGATGAATAGGGGCATCATGTCAGAGATTGCCCACAACTCAGAGATCGGATGAAGGCTATTACGATGGTGGTCAATAGTAACGACACTGATGAGACTGATGATATGTATATGGTCTTAGATGAGATATCTACTTTTTTCCACAGTGATTATTAGATTTTGCTTGTTCGCATCATGTATGTTGCAGAGAGGAGCTCTTTGACTTTCTAAAGAGTAGTGAGGGCACTGTTCATCTATCGGATAAATCGAGCTATAAGATCAAAGACAATGGGACAGTTGACTTATAGAGTTATGATGAAACAATGAAGAAGTTGGATGAGATCCGATACATACCCAACTTCAAAAATAATCTAATTTTACTAAACAGACTGAATTTAAGTGGTTATCGGTGGAAAGCCAATGATGGAATCCTGATGGTCATGCGCGGCTGTAAGGTTGTGATGAAGGGAGGAAAGTATGGTGGACACTACCTCTTAGCAGGAAGCTTAGCACGAGATGGAGCTTCAGAAATCAATGAGAGCCCAATGCGAGGTGGAGCTCCAGGAGTAGGTGGATTGGTCACGAGATGGGAGACTCAGAAAGATGGTATAGGCGACATCATAAAGTGAAGTTCTTATTACAGTAGGAGGCTACCTCGAGCAGATCTCAGGTCAAGCCGATCATAGCACACGATGGAGATGGGATCGAACGGCCTAGCTCGACTCTTATGTTTGCTCATCTATGAGTAGCAGGCATATGCCCCAAAGCATGGGGGCGAGATCATCCAGAAGCTCTCAGAGTAAGATGGAGATAAAATATCGAGTCGAAATAGAGATTGTTGAAATTTTGACATCTGGAATTCGATCCACTGGAGAAAAACTCAAAACAGAAAAGTCTGCAAAAAAAATCACCATGCAACAGAGGCTCGAAGATGCAACACACAAAGCCTGCAAGACGGCGCAGTCCGCAGGCGAGCGCAGGCCCGTGGGATGCGTAGCCTAGGCCCATGGGATGCATAGCCCAGCACGGGCATGCAGGTGCACACAACCCAACCCAAGCACCCCAGGTGCGCGACCCAACACCAACGTGTGAGTGCGCGGCCTAGCACGTGCATGCGCCCACGCAATGCCCATGCGGTGCGCCCTACGTGTGGAATTGGATGCAATCCATGATGGACCACTTGGGATTTCATGGTCCATGCAAGCATCGTGGACCAACATAGTCCACGGGCCAAAAATCATGGTGCACACCTCTTCTTTGCATGATCTGACGGTCGGGAGCTGATCTATGAGCAATTATGCATAATCTGAGGGCCACGGATGCGAGCAGTCAAGATCCAACTATCAAACAAGGTTCTTTAGTCCTTTTTAAGGTGGGATTTTGATATGGACTAGGATTTGGACCTTTAAAAGAGGTGCACAGGCCTGAGAATAGGTGTAGCAGCTACCAGATGCAGAGAAGCAGTGACCAGAGCATCAGGAAGCGTTCAAGGGTTTTAGGGGATCCTGATTCGATAGGCCTAAGTCTCCTTGGATTTTTTGTGAGAGATTTTGTAATGAGTGGGAGGTGAGAGCTTTTTGTTAAAAGAGAGAGGTTTATGAGAGTTACAGTGTATGATCTTCTCTTGTAATTATTTTCTTTCATAGTGAAATTTTTGCATATCCCATGAAGATAGATCTTGATCTAATTTACGTATTTGATTGTATCTTATTATTTTTTTTTTTTCTATTACAATAATTGATATCAGAACCCCAATATGTACCAAATGGAAAAGGGCGTTTGGTCGAGCTAGATGACATCCATTCCCAGTGGGAGACGTTAGATGATGTTCACGCACGATGACTTCTAAAAATGAGAAGGTTTTTCACGTAGATTTCCTTACGAATTGCCAAAGAAGAACAAAGTGGGCCATGGTATATAACTCATTTCAAGAAAAATAAATAATTTAGAAAAAGAATAAAATAAATGATGAGATGGAAAATAATGTTATCTAGCACTAACCAAGATCTTCTATAGTGCATATACGGCATCGCAAAGTGTATTATTACAATATTTAATGGATATAACCATTAAAGGATGGACGGCCATTAAACAAGGAGTTCACAAACACTGGCTGTGTATGACATGGCACACATTATCTAATGATTGTCAATCTCCCAATGTTGATCATCCGCAACTATACCGCACTCTGCAGTGCCGCGCACGCACCACAAAGGATCTATGCCGTACCTAACACGTTTGAATTAACTATCAAATGTTTTTGGTTTTGGGACCTGCACTCATGACTTTTGAGTAGTTTTTCCATCTGGTTCTAATGCTCTTGGAGCTGCTAAATTGCTATTATAGCAATATTGCTACGCAAGTAAGATTGTGAATTATTGGATGGATGTCTGACTAGAATACCATCTTTCAAGATCTTTTTGGTATTACACGATGTAGCAGAAAGAAAGAAGAAATAAAATAAAATAATAATCAAAATATGTGGATCAGTCATAAAAAAGCTCGCTTCCACGGAGCATGCAAACTTCATTATGAAAAAGAAATTTTACAAGAGGAGATCTCACCCTCAATCCTCATACATCCAATTTCTCTCTCACAAAAAAAGTTCTCTCACAAAAGCTCTCTCTCTTAGAAGATCCCCCAGAACCCTTGAAGCGACCGCTGTCCGTTGTCTAGGAGCCTCCTGCTCCTCCTCTCACAGCTTCATGCGGCTCTCTCTCTTCACGGGCTCTGGCAGGATTTTCCACTGCGCCTCCACATGGGATCACAGTCTTCTCTCGTGAAAAATCAAGCCCAAAGACCACCCCCTCTTTCCACTATACACAAGCCTTTATAGGCTTAAAACACATGTTAGATTAGGTTTAACACTTTTAATCAAGCCCAAAAATCTTTCTGCACCGTTGGATCATCATCGGGACATCCCAGAGCCGTCCGATCATGATCGGTTCATGGAATAGTACGTGAACTGTGCGAAATGCATCGAAAATGCCCATGCGGTCCATGCGCTGGGCCGTGGACCATCCGATCCATGGTTGATCGGGGTACAGGCCCAGGCGCTGCACCTGGGCCTGGGCCGGCCCGCCCGTGCAGGCCTAAGCCGCACCCGCATCGGGCGCCTGGGCCCGGGCTGCATGCCCTGCATGCTTGGCACTGGCCGCGCCTGGGCTGTGTCCCACCTCCTGGGGCCGCGCTGCCGTCATCGTCACTCCGGGTTCCGTGCCAACTTCAAAAGCTCGTATCTTAACCATCCGAGCTTCGTTTGGGGTGATCTTAGTCTCGTTGGACTCCATTTTTCGTCGCGAACCTCGTTGTGAATTTAATGTAGATCGAATCTCGAGGCATCAAATCTTAATAATCTCCATCTCGACTCGATATTCTGCCTTCTTCTAACTCTGAGAGCTTTTGGATCTCCTCGCCCCCATGCCCTGGGACAATCATCTGCTGATCATGGATGGACAAACATGGGAGTTGAGCCAGATCGCTCGATCCCATTTTCATCGTATGCTGTGCTCCTCCTGACTTGAGATCTACTCGGGACATCATCCTGTGGCAATAAGAATCTCACCTTGCGACGTCACCTCTCATCCTCACGAGTCTCCTGTCTCATGCCCGATCCATCTCCACTTGAAGCTCCACCTCGTTCTGGACTCCACTTGGCTCCTGAAGCTCCACCTCGCACAGAGCTTCTTGTCAGGTAATTATATCCTATGCTTCCCATCTTTTTCTCTAGCATAATATTATCACCGCATAGCACCCTCAGGATTCCTCCATCAGCTACCGTCCTGTAGCCTTTCGAATCCAGTCTGCTCAGTGAGATAAGATTCTGTCTGAAATCGAATATGTATCGGACCTTTCCCAATCTCCTAACTGCACCATCATATATCTTCCAGCTGATCGTCCCGATGCCTCTGATCGTAACAACTCGATTCATCCGACAGGTAAACAGTGCCCTCACTGTTCTCCAGAGAGTTAAACTACTTTCTGCAACATGTATGATGGATGCATGCAAAATCTAATATCCACTATTGGGAAGAAGTAGATATCTCGTCAGATATCTCCAGGACATCTCTTTCTGAATTGCTTCCAGCCATCGCCACAGCAGCCATCGTCCGATTTTTGAGTTGAGGACAATCTCTGGCTAGATGTCCCAACTCCTCACACCAGTAACACCTGGCCTTGCTCAAGTTCCTACAGGACTTGGACCGCCCTCATCGCGATCTCCTATAGCTCCGTTTACCGCCTCTTGCTCCTCCAGAAACTACCAAAGCTGAGCTACCGTCACTTGAGCTGGAAGCTGGATTCTCCCTCTTAAGAACCTCGTTCTGGAGTACTGTCGTGGTGACCTCATCCATCTTGATAGTGCTCTTCCCTACTAGAAGAGCAGTTACTAAGGACTCATACGAAGGTGGAAGCGACGCCAGCAAAACCAGCGCCTTAGTCTTCTCCTCAACATTCTCACCAATATTGAGGAGGTCGGTGAGGATCTTCTGGAAGTGGCTGAGATGCTCCTGCACGCTTTGTCCTTTGGCCATCCGCAGTTGGTAAAACTGCCTCTAGAAGAAAAGAGTGTTGGTGAGAGACTTCGCCATGTATAACTCTTCGAGTTTCGACCACAGCACCGTCGAAAAAATCTCACTCAGCACATGGATCACCACCTCATCCGCAAGATACATGCAGATGGTACTCACCATCCGTATCTGTAGCCGTCTCTAATCCTGCACCTTTATGGTGGTTGACTTTTCGTCTCACAAGAGAGCATCGATCAACCCTTGCTGGATGAGCACGTCCTTCACCCTTGTCTACCACAAGGAGAAATTGCTCTTACCATCAAATTTATTTATCTCCATCTTGATTGTTCATATCTTCTCCATCTTTAGTCTTGCTCACCACTGCTGTAATCTGCGTTCTTATACTGTCTTGCTCTGATACCACTTGTTGGATGGATGTCTGGCCAGGATACTATTTTTCAAGACCTTTTCGATACTGCTCAATGCAGCAGAAAGAAAGAAGAAATAAAATAAAAAAATAATCAAAATACGTGAATCAACCACAAAAGGGCTTGCCTTCACGGGGCATACAAACTTCACTATATAAAAAAAAAATTTACAAGAGGTGATCTCACCCTTAACCCTCGTACATCTAATTTCTCTCTTACAAAAAAAGTTGCTCCTCACAAAACTCTCTCTCTTGGAAGATCCTCCTGAACCCCTGAAGCGACTGCTATCCGCTGTCCAGGAGCCTCTTACTCCTTCTCTCACAGCTTCACACGGCTCTCTTTCTTCACGGGCTTTCACAGGATTTTTCGCTGCACCTCCACACGGGATCACGGTCTTTTCCCGTGAAAAACCAAGCCCAAAGACCACACCCTCTTTCCACTGTTCACAGGTCTTTATTGGCTTAAAACACGTGTTAGATTAGGTTTAACACTCTTAATCAAGCCCAAAAATCTTTTTGCACCATTGGATCATCATCGGGACATCCCAAAGCTGTCTGATCGTAATCGATCTACGAAATAGTAATGTGGACCGCATGAAATGCATGGGAAATGCCCATGCGGTCCACGCGCTGGGCCGTGGACCACTCGATCCACGGTGGACCAGGGTACAGGCCCAGGTGTGGCGCCCGGGCCGCGCTCCGCACTGGGCCGCATGCCCCGCACCGGGCCGTGCCCTGCACACCTGGCCCGCACGCTGGTCATGCCTGGGCCGCATGCTGGCCATGCCTGGGCTGCATCCCGCCGCCGCTGCTCCGCCGGCCTGCCGCCGTCGCTCCGAGTTCCGTGCCAACTTCAAAAACTTGTATCTCAGCCATCCGAGCTTCGTTTGGAGTGATTTTGGTCTCATTGGACTCTGTTTTTTGTCGTGAACCTCGCTGTGGATTCAATGTGGATCGAATCTAGAAGTGTCAAATTTTAACATGAATACAACTATTATGTGAGTTACTAAATTGCTACCATAATAATATTGCTATATGTCATCTTAAAGTATAACTAATTGCTTCATTTTTGGTAGCACTATATAAAGATCTCATAGATAGGCAGGGATCGCATCCCTCGCGTGAAAGATTTACCTTCCTTTTGCATTAATGTATCGTTGGATGGCATAATAGTGATTCAAAATCCGTGAAGATGGATGAAAGGAGCTTGGAGATTTATCGTTCTTTTGCATACGAAAGATAGAACTTGAACCCATGGGCGATTTAGAGCACTCTCTTTTTAGCAGGTGGACGAATCATACGTGTCATGTGAGTACATTCTATAGGATCAGAAAATAAAACACGTAACAGAGGATATTTATTACTAGCCTGTAAAACTGGGCCAGAGTGCTTTATTGCAATCCATTCCACCGTCCGGTTAGCCTCACGATAAGCATGAGTGCCACGGAAGGCGATGCAGTCCTTTGTCAATCTGCATATGCTCTGTAGGAAGAAATGTTCTCCTACGGCATCAGGCAGCCGTGGAAGACTCTGACACCAGACTAACGTTGAAGAAGTCAAATGCGTTTGGCATGGAAAATCTCCAAACTCGGCGGCATGCGTTTGGCATGGAAAATTAAAGTCTTTGGAACGCGCATATTTCATTTTTATTTTTGCTCAATGTGTCCAACATTATTGCTCATTTTAAGTCCTGTGGAATTTTTTCGAAAAGAGAAGAAAAAGAGAAGATATGAACTCGTTGGAACAGTAAACACTTTGACTGAAGCACTCTATCGACCGTCTCGGCATGTCTAGTCCACCAATAACGCTCCTGTATGTTTTCGTCCCTTGCTCGACTTCTCATAGCTGTAGGGCCCGCTCAACAAGACCGATGCAAAATCTAGAGGCTATCGGAATGATAAAACTCTCCTCCCCATTAAGGCATCACTTGCCCAACCAATTTTATCAAAGTATCAACCATGCCTTGTAGAATCCCCTCATCACCTCCTCCCTTCCTCATCGCCCTGGTCTTCCTCCTATCCCTCCTCATCTCCACCAACGCTTACCTCGTGAATGGCCCGCCGACCCAATTCTGTCCGAAGTCGATCTGCGGCAAAAACGTTATCACTTACCCATTCTGGCTAGCTCAGAATCTATCAACCATCCCCTCCACCTACTGTGGCTACCCAGGATTTGCACTGATTTGCCAAGATGACATTCCAATCCTCTCTCTCGGCTCCAACAACTATACCGTGACCAACATCGATTACCAGAAACAAACAATCTCGCTAGCCGACACGGATGTCCTCGCCGCCGGAACCTGCCCCAGGCCCCGGCACAACCTCACCCTTATGGACACTTTGTTCCTGAGCAACAGCGCCTACTCAAGCTACCTCAACTACAACCCCTACATAAACTACCTAAACTATCACCCCAACCTAAACTACCTAAACTACACCTCCTTAGACACCAACCTCACCTTCTTTCTCGATTGCTCGGACGGTCCATCAGAACGCCGAGTAACCTGCTTTTCCGAAAGCGTCGGTAAGGAGTCTTACGTCTTCACCGAACGTGATTTTTCGGACATCAAAGAATACGAAGGGGTGCAGCAGTGCCAAGATATTGTGGTGGTGCCGGTACTCCATCAGGAGGTGAACTGGGGAAACTTGAGCGCTTTGTCTAGCGACTTTGGAAGGGTGTTGAAGAAAGGCTTCCAGCTGGGCTGGTCTGACAAGACCTCAGCAGAGTGCGATCCCTGCGAGCTCTCCGGCGGGCGCTGCGGGTACCAGTTTACCCAGGCCAGTTTTGTCTTCGCCTGCTTTTGCTCCAACCGAGTGAGCCACCAACATTGCGGTATGTTGTCGATCGTTCTACCACCCTTTGCTTCCGTTTCTTTTCTTTCTTTTTTTTTTCATAACGTTTTTCGGTGGATTTGGTGAAATTTAGACCAATGGCCAGCGGAGAAATTATAGCATGGCCAGGTCCAACTGGAGCGGGGCAAATCTCGGAGCATTTGCACGGTGGATAACGCGTAATCGGGAATTGGTGAAATACAAGAGGTAACGTGGCGTGTTATCCACCGTGGGATTTGGCGTGGTCCTTTGGACCTGGTCCAAGTAATAATAAGACGGAAGTCAAAAGTGGAGCCCAAGACAAGAAATTATTAGATAGGTTTGGCCTAGAATAAATGATATGGATTAAGCCAATGAAAAGACAATACCCGAACAGTATTTTGAGATAGTGAAAAACGTGTATTGACTAAGCCTACGATATTTTTTTCATTAACTTAGCCTATAATATTTATTGTAGACCAAGCCTATCTAATAATTTTTCGTAAAGAACTGACCAGCAGAAAACAAGAGTTTTTCCTATTTTGAAGGAACAATGAAAACGAGAGTTGAACGGAATAGAAGAGTAGTTGGTGGAGAAACTTCAAACCTGGTGTCTCACACAAGCCTGGATTGGGTGAAATAAGATAAGATAGAGTGCGTTAATGGTCTGTCCAGTCCCGTGGCTGGTTCACAGCTGGAAGCAGGAGGTGATTTGTTCCCCTTGCCAGATGAATGAATAGGATTCTATCTGCAAGCTTGCACGTGAAGGGTCCGTAGTTTCAAATACATCCTCTTCTGACCGCGTCAACATGGAACGATGGAGTTTCTTGGGTCACCACTAGCGATTAGTCTAAAATTAAGAGCATATTAGCATAGAATCAACATCGAAAATAGTTTATCCCACATCATTTGTTTTTTGGTAAATCGGAATTCATTAAACCACTCTAGAGTAGATACATCCATAAGAATCTGAAAATAAAATGTATAATAGTTAAGAAGAAAAAACATGTTAGTTTTGTTTACCAACTTGATGAAATTTGGAAGGAGATTGAAGTAGAAATTAAAATAAAAAAAATAGAAGAAGAATGTAAATCTAGGATTCTCTTTTTTTTTTTTTTTTTTTCATATATGTCTACTTTTTTCTTCTTCCGGTACACAAGGCCTCTTACGTGTGAGGCTACCACATCCTACAAAAGTTCATACATCAATATATAAAATACCATGACAACATAAGCCCAAGTATACATGAGCCCATACATGAACCTAACATACAACTAAACTAAAACATACATAACTTAAAAATTAACAAGAACAAATATTACATTTTAACATTCCCATTTAATGGTTGTTCTTGAATACCCATGAGATCTCTAAAGTAGATAAATTTCTCTTTGGGTAATGTCATGATGAAGATGTCCGCCACTTGATCTTGAGTCCTCACATACTTCACTTTAACTTCTTTTTCTTTTATCGCATCTTTTATGAAATGGTACTTGATTTTGATGTGCTTGGTGTGGCTATGATACATAGAATTTTTTGTCATAGAGATGGTAGATTTGTTGTCATAAAATAGTGTGGTGGCTTCTTCTTACTTCTCACCCACGTCTTCTAGTATTCTTCTCAACTAAATTATTTTTTGTGCTGCCAAGATAGTTGAAATATATTCGGCTTCTACGGACGATAATGCCACGATGTCTTGCTTCTTTTATGCTCAAGATATAACACCAGATCCAAAAGAGAATATATAGCCCGATGTGCTCTTCATATCATCAATACTTTCGATTCAAGTACTATGACAACCTAAATAATTTCATATTGTCATTTTTGCTTCTTTCATATATGATGCCATAATCTTTGATGCTTTTGATATATCTCAAGACTCTTTTCGTCATTCCAAAGTAAACCCTACTTAGCTTTTACATGAATCTAGAAAGTAAACTTAATACAAACATTATGTCTGGCCTCGTAATTATGAGATACAATAAGCTTCTAATAATATTTCTATATAGTGCTGCATTGGCTTCACCACTTTCATCTTCTTTCATGAACTTCTCATTTACCACTAAAGGTGTTGCTACAATATTACAATTCTCCATTTTGAACTTCTTGAAAATGCTTTCTACATACTTTTTTTAACAAATAAAAATATCATCTTCTCTTGACTTGATTTCAATTTTCAAAAAGTAATTAAGTAAATTTATATCATTCATTTCATATCTTTTCATCATATCACTTTTGAAAGATAAAATCATATTCTTATTATTATCGGTAATGATCAAATCATCAGCATAAAGAGAGACAATGAGAATGTCATTACTTTACTTTTTTACATAAAGTGTTGGTTCACTTGGACTTCTTTGAAAATTTTTTTCATTGAAGTAGGCATCAATTTGAGAGTACCATACTCAGGGTGTTTGCTTCAACTCATACAATGCTTTCTTCAACTTGTACACTTTGCTTTCTTGACCTTTGATAATGAAGCTTTAAAGTTGTTCTACATAAATTTCTTCCTCCAATATCTCATTCAAAAATACCGACTTTATATCAAGTTAGTATAGTTTCCAACCTTTGTATGCCGCCATAGAAATGAGAGTTCTAATTGTATCATATCGAGCAACCGATGCAAAAATTTTTGGATAATCAATTTCGAATAGTTGAGAATATCCTTTTACTAGTAATCTTACTTTGTCTTTGAAGACCCATCCGAATCATGTTTTGTCTTGTAGATCTACTTCATGCCAATAACTTTCTTGTCATTTGGTTTCTCCACTAGCTCCCAAGCTTTATTTTTCTCAATCACATTAATTTCTTTTTGCATTATCTTGTTCCACACTTCTTCATGTATAGCTTCTTCATAAGTTTTGGGTTCAATCATATAAAAGTTACAAGTGGTATAAATGTCACTTAGGCTTCTCATTCTTATGGGAGTCAAATTTGGAGATGAGCTTGAGCTTGAGTTGGTGATGAACTTATACTTGGAGAAGTTTGTGGTGAACCTTTATCCTCATTTTCTTCATTTTGAACATTATAAATTTCTTCATCAAGAGTAACAATATTTTCTTCAACTTTCTTTTCATTCAAATTTCAAGTAGCCTTCTTATTGAAAAGAACATCTCTTTTTATGATTATCTTGTTGTCACTACTATAGGAAAGGGCTGCCGACTGCTACCGTAGCCAAAAAAATCACTGTCATAACCTACGGCAGCGGTTTCACAATCGCTGCCACTATCGCTGTCGCCGTAGATCTATAACAGTGATTATTGCAGCAGTTGATATAACCGCTGCCATATACTGGGTATATCAGTGATTATTCAACTGTTGTTATAGCTTGTAATATAGCAGCGGTTATACAACCACTGCTATACCATTTCTATAGCAGTGGTTATTTAATCGATGTTATAGAGTGTATAGCAATAGTTGTATAACCACTGCGTTAAATTATATAGTAGCGGTTATAGAACTATTGTCATAAATTATGACAGCGGTTGTCCAACCGCTGCCATAGATTTATGACAGTAGTTGGCACGGACCAACGACAGCAGTTAGTACAGATACAGCAGTGGTTGTGCAACCATTACTGTAGACTATAGCAGTAATTTTTTAGCCTACGGAATGGTTCACAACCACTGTCGTAATCTTTTTTCTTATAGTAGTAACTTTCTAACTGCTTAAATTTATCGTTTTTCACCTAATAGATATAATTTAATATATAATTACTCAAACTAAAACTTACAAAATCAAAAATTTTACATAAAACTCAATAATAATATAGAAATATATCTCTAATACTCAAATTGTATTACTGATCAAATTATATTATAATATTTTTAAATAAAAATAAAATATATCAAAAATCTTCTAAATCAAAATTCTCTTCTCCAAATATCTCATCATTACCAGGAGGAACTGAAGCAGGACCAAGAGGGACTGGAGCAGGAGCTGGAGGGGCTAAAGCTGGAGCTGGAGCAAGAGGGCTAGAGCTGAAATGCTAGCCAACAAATCCTGAATGCTCGATAAAGCAGCTTCAAAATGAGCGAAAAGCTGACTCACCGTAGCGGACATGGCGCTCTGTAGCTGAGATGCATGCTCCTAAGCCTGAGATGCGCACTCCTAAGCTTGAGCTACCTGCGTCAAAGTCTCGTCAAGCTGCTCCCGACTGATGACCTCGAAAGTGTATGAGGAGACACTCGTCTCAAACCAGTAGCTCATCGGCGTATGTCCGATTCTGCAACAAATCTTTCCAAAGTGCTCAGGTCCTAAGATCTGAGACAGATGGTCATGGAGACCAGAGGTGTCCGAGCCCTCGCTCGCAAGCCATCTAACTACTCCTATAATTATAAATTAAAATAAAATATTATAAAAAATGCTATAATACTAATTATACTCCAATTATTACTTACAAAAATTCTTTTGATCACCACATTCATCGACCAACCCTTCTTGTCTGTTCGACTCAATCGAAAGATGGTGCTACGGGCAGGCATCACCCCCTTTCTTGCCAGCTATAACAATCAACCAACTTATTAAAAATATACAAAAGAACAACAACTTAGTAACTTGTAAACTAAAGGATCAAATTTATTGCCTCTCTATGCACACAACTGGCCATAGACTCATGATCGAGAGTATGCGTGTACTCCTGAACAACCCAGTTCTTTCGGTTCTAACGAGATGTAACCTAAAATGTATTTAAATCACATAAGTTAAAATCTAATACAATGGTCAGTATAATGAAAAATTCATAATTTATAAATTAAATCTAAAAGTTCTGACTCCTCCAATGCCTGACCATCCCCTCCCACTTACTCGAGAGATAGTCATGAATCTAAGGAACAAGATCCTCCTTAGTATCCCTACAGTGCTCTAGCCACCCTCTGTGGAGCTTGACCTTGTAGTTTCAGTACAACTCCTCAATCTTCTACAGTCGGGCATCTCGAGCCCTCTCACGATTTGAAAAGTCATACATTCTCTGCACAAAATTATCAAAAATCAATTATGAAATTATTCTAATCAAACATAGTATAAATATATCACATGCATATATATAATTAAGATACACTTATCCAAATCTCCTTCCACACCTGATCCTTGACATCGAGGTCCATCAATCGTCAGTCTACGAGCACTACAGGAATGATGTCGGACCGCTTCACAAGCACTCTGAAAAAAGAAAGCATCTCCCACGCGATCTCCCATACTGGCCTCCCCTCCTGATCGTACTCCACTATAACCTGATGCTGGTGGTTCCACACATGAGGTATGCGTGTGGGACCGCAAAATATCCTACTAATGATGTATCTGTAATAAAAATACATTACGAATATATAAAAGTATACAATAATTATAAAATAAATAAATAAATAAATAATTGATATAATAAAAATCTACTTTCACTGGGATTATTCAACATAGATGTTGGTGGAGCTAGATCGATGAGTGAAGTATGTGTCGGAGATGTGACTGTCAGTAAAGGCTCAGAAGTATCGATGGGAGGAAGATATGCCTGCAATATAGATAGATCATATCCGACAACATCTCCGGATATGAACTTTGTTCTTTGTTCTATATTCAGAAAAAATCCAACAACATCTCCCTACAGTTCTCCAAGTACACGATATAGATGGATTCGAATATAATCTTTGTTTTTTGTTCTATATCCAAAAAAAATCCAACAGCATCTTCCTACAATTCTCCAAGTATACAATATAGATAGATCATATTTTAACTATATTTAATACGTACCCAGAGAACAAATGAGATAACTACGATAGAATTTTTCACAATAGAATAAAGAACGTCATGATAATAATAAAAAATTGATATATTTTTGAACTGCCTAAACAGAGCATTCAAGAGCCGTTTATAAAATTCATTTTGGAGATCTATGATCGACACTTGAACGGAAGTCTAAAGTTACATCAATGCATACATTAAATCACTACCATTCATCTCTCTATGAAAATAGAGAGATGTACCTAGATCCGATCGAGATTCTAATCCCGATCCTGATTCGGATCTGACCTGGATCTCGATCAAAATTTCGATCTGAGATCCCGGATCGGATCCAAGTCAATCCGGACCGAATCTCAGATCGGATCCAAACCTGAATCCCAATTATTATTATTTTTATTATAATTATTATTTGATAATAATATAATAAAATTTATTTTATTACAACACCCCACCCCCCCAACCACTGCCCTCCGACCCATCACCATCGCCCCCCACCTCCCGTGCCATCCCACCTTGTGACGCGCTGCCCCTCTGTTCGTGCCCCCCACCCGCTGCGGCCCCCATCCACCAACCCACCCTCTGTGCCACCCCACCCCGTGCCGCACCACCCCTCCGCTCGCACCCCCCACCCCTGCGGCCCCCATCCTCTGTGGCCCCCAGCCACCGCCCCACCCCCTGCGCCACCCCACCATGCGCCGCCCCTCCACTCGCGCCCCCACCCCCTCCGGCCCCCACCCCACCCCCTATCCTCTGCTCCACCCCCTATGCCATCCCACCTCGTGATGGCCCACCGCCCCCCTCCATCCTCCGCCCCACCCCCTGGCCTGCTCCGCTCGCACCCCCCACCCCCCTGCTTTTCCCTTTCCTACGGAGCCACAAAAAAAAGGGTTACCTTGCAGCGGCGGCAGCAGCGGCATCGACGGCAGTGATGATGAAGGAACCGACGGTGGAGAAGAGGGAGGTGGGGTCAAGGAGGTTGGAGCTGGCGACGGCAGGTAGGCCGATGGTGGGGCACAGGTAGGAGAGAGAGAGTTAAGTGCGAAATGAAGAAGAGAGGGTGCGGTCAGAAAAATTTCTAAATCTATCTATGGCAGCAATTTTTAAAACCGCTGCTATAGGTTAATAGTAGCGGTTATCAACCGCTGCTATAAATCTATAGCAGCGATCTTTAGAACCACTGCTATAGATATATAGTAGCGGTTATCTCTCAACCGCTGCTATAGAGCCTAAATATAATTTTTTTCATATTTTTTTTGAATATGGTATAAATTTAAAATTTAAAATTTATCTTCATCGTTTATTATCTAAATAATTATCATTAAAGTATCGTGATAAAAGATCATCTCGATTCGATAGCCCTAGCTATGTCGATCAATAAAATTTGATTTCGACGGTCACGGACGATCGCATAATAATCTGATAGGTAAAGATCATTGATGAATCTAAAAATTTATAACGATGATTTTGATGATATTTATAGTATAATATCAAAATTTTACTACAATCGGACATCACTATCATGGTCAATTTAGCATGCGATGATTTCGATCGTTAAATAAATAATGAGTGATCAAAATGCCAAACTGCGTCCAATTAAGATGATTTTTTAGATAAATAATTTTTGCTACCACTTTAATCATTTGAACGGTGATGATCATAAAATTCAAACCATGTGTATATGAACCATTGAAGAACGAATACTGAAGTTGTGAGAGAAGTATTTGTTTCGATCGAGGAACGAATACTGAAGTTGCATAAAATATCAATCAGAATCTAAAAAGTATCATTTTAATTATTAGTTTAGAATCAAATAAATCTTACCTTTCACATATAAGCTCATCTTCTCTTACAACTTCAGTATCCGTTCCTCGATCGAAACAAATACGAGCTAGCTCTTCTTCTCTTACAACTTTAGCATCCATTCTTTGAATGATTCATATACACGCAATTTGAATTTTATGATCACCATTACTCGAACGATTAAAGTGATAGTAAAGATCATTTATCTAGAAAATTATCTTAATTAGACGTAATTTGATCTTTTGATCGCTCATTTTTTATTTAATATTCAAAATCATTACGTGCTAAATTGACCATTATAATGATGTCCGATTGAAGTAAAATTTTGATAGTGTGATATAAATATCATCGAGTTCATCGTTGTAAGTTTTTGGATCTATCAGTATTTTTTATCTATTAGATCATCATGCGATCATTTGTGATCGTTGATATCAAATTTTATTGATCGACATAGCTAGGGCTATCAGATTGAGATGATCTTTTATCACGATACTCTAATAATAATTATTTAGATAATGAACGATGAATATGAACTTTAAATTTTAAATTTATATCATATTTAGAGAAATATATGAAAAAAATTTATATTCTGCTGATATAGCAGTAGTTAAACAAAACTACTGCTATGGTCTACTGTATCATAGCGGTTATATATAATCGTTATCATAAGTTTGAGATATGACAGTGGTTATAAATAACCACTGTCATAGTTTTGACCTATAGCAGCGGTTATGAGTAATCGCTGCAATAGGTTAACATATGGCAGTAGTTGTATATAACCACTGTCACAGGTAAAATCTATAGCTGTGGTTATATGAAACTGCTGTCATATCTTAAATGTATAGCAGTGATTATACATAACCACTGCTACAGATCAAACCTATGATAGTGGTTGATTAACCACTGCTATATATCAGACGTATGGCAGCGGTGTGTAATCGCTACCATAGGTTAGACCTATGACAGTGGTTATTCAATAACCACTGCTATATGTATCCTGTGGCAGCGGTTATAAGTAACTACTGCTACAAGTCAAAACTATGACAGTGGTTATGTATAACCACTGCCGTAGAGTCTATAGCAACAATTTTCAAACCACTGTTGTCGTAAGTGCTGCCATAAGTCCTTTCTATAGTAGTGTGTGCTTCAAACTAAAAAATCTATAGCCTTTTGATTTAGAGCTATAGCCAACAAAGATGCATTTTTCACTTACTTCATCAAGTTTGTGCCTTCTTTTTTTTGGAACATGCGCATAGCATACATACTTAAAGACTTTGAAATATTTCACTGAAGACTTTTTATCGGACCAAGCTTCAAATGTTGTCTTTTCTTGAAGAGCTTTTGTTGGATATCTATTCATCAAGTACACCACCATGTACACTACTTCCACCCAAAAGAAATTTAGAAGGCCTTTATCTTTGAGCATAGATCTAGCCACTTCAAAAATAATACGGTTCTTTCTTTCGGTAACTTCATTTTATTCTGATGTATAGCCAAGGTCAATTATCTTTGTAAACTAATATT
The DNA here is from genome assembly GCF_000442705.2 of Elaeis guineensis. Taxonomy (NCBI): domain Eukaryota; kingdom Viridiplantae; phylum Streptophyta; class Magnoliopsida; order Arecales; family Arecaceae; genus Elaeis; species Elaeis guineensis. The sequence goes on from NC_025994.2 coordinate 104,670,291, forward strand.
TTCATAAAACTTTTCAAATTCATTTCAATTGTATTCACCATCTCGATCACTTCTTAGCACTTTGATATAGTGCTCACTTTATCTATTTACAAAATTTTTGAACTTCTTGAAAATGGTGAATGTCTCGGACTTATATCTTATAAAGTATACCAATATCATTCTTGAGTAGTCATCAATGAAGGTAATAAAGTAGATGTCGCTGACATGAGAAAGAGTTTTTATTGGTCCACATATATCAGTGTGAATAAACTCCAACGGTGCTTTGGCTCTCTATGCATGCTCTTTTGAAAATGCCTCTTGAAGTTATTTTCCAAGTGCACATCCTTCACAAACTTCTTTTTTGTCTTGTATTGCCGGTAGACCATACACCATATTTTTTTGATGTAGACTTCTTAAACTTTGAAAGTTCAAGTGCCTATACCTTTTGTGCCATAGCCATGACTCATCATTCGCCTCTATCTTCCATACAACATTCTTTGCATAGTGCAAAATAAGAGAAAAATTTTTATTTTTCTCTATATTGATATATATCATAAGTTGCTTTTTCTCTCTTTTGTCATCATATATCTTGCATCCATTGTCTTCAAAGTGCACCATATGCCCATGCTCAATCAATTATCCAACACTTAAAAGATTTTATGTCAAGTCCGGAATAAATAGAACATCATGGATGAACTTCCTCCTTTTCTTTGTGTCAATTGTAATTGTTTCTTTATCTTTTGTTGGGACTAGTACACAATTTTCTATCTTGACTTGTGAGGTTGAAGAAGTATCAATATCAAACAAAGATGGACTTGTTATCGGTTATGTAGTTGCTACATCTACTATCAAGGTACCACACATTATTCTTTTGCTTCTCCACGATTTGATATGTATAGAATGTACTTTGACCGCCTTCATTTTCTTCAGAAAAGTATACTTGCTCACTTATTTGGTACCTACAATTTTTTTGAACGTGATCAAACTTTTTGCAATTATAACATTGGGGTTTCCTTCTAAACCAATAATTTTTTCAACATGAGAAGATCTTTTACATATGTTGCACTTAAGTTGAGTGCTTTCGTCATTTTGATTTCTTAGGGAGTTATTTCTTCCCCTTCCTCTGCCTCTTCCTCTCATATTTCTTCCTCTTCCTCTACTTTGGTTGCCACCTCTGGATGACTCTCCTTTAACTTGTGCATGAGTAAAAATGGATCTCTTTGAGAATTTTTGTCAAACACCATGAGCTTAGATTGAAAGATACTTTCTAATGATGATGCTTTGTGCCTAAACAACTTTTGCTCATGAGTTTTAAGAGATCCCATCAACTTATGAATACTTAAAGTAGAAAGATCTTTAGATTCTTCAATAATAGTAACTATAGTATCAAACTTTAGAGGCAAACTAGCTAAAATTTTCTCACATATTCTTTGCTCGATGGTGATTTTACCATAGCTCTTCATTTGATTAATAATCTCCATAATTTTGGAGAAGTAATCTTTCAAGCTCTCATTTTCTTGCATTTTTAAATTATCTAACTCTCTTCTTATAGTTTGAAGTTTGATAGTTTTCATCTTGATTTTTCCTTGAAATTTCTCTTACAAGATGTCTCATGCCTCTTTTGATTTGGCGGCTCTAATGATTCTTAAAAAAATTTTATCAGACACCACTTACTAGATAAAGAAGAAGGCTTTGGTATCCTTTCTTTTGTAGTCCTTCATTTGCTTCCTTTGTTGGTTGGTTGGAGTGGATGACTCTTCATACCCATTCTCCACCAAATCCCAAATTTCTTGTGAAAAGAAGAGGGTCTTTATGTTGATGCTCCAATAATTATAGTTTTCTCCGTCAAAAATAGGAATAGAAGATTGATTGATCCTCATACCTATGTTGCTTGAACTTGTCATGGAGATCTTTTTGAATGGTGCTCTCTTTCTCACTTATTATTTTCAAACTCAGACCTTGTTGATTATCTCTGATACCATTTTTGTTGGTATTGTTTACCAACTTGATGAAATTTGAGAGAAGATTAAAGTAAAAATTGAGACAGAAAAATTGAGAGAGAATGTAGATTCAGGATCTTTTTCTTTTTATTTTCATATATGTCTATCTTTTTCTTCTTCTAGTACATAAAGTATTTTATGTGTGAGGCTATCATATCCTACAAAGGTTCATACATCAATACATAAATCACCATGATAGCATGAACCCAACCATACATGAGTCTATATATGAACGTAACATACAACTAAACCAAAACATATATAACTTAAAAATTAACAAGAACAAATATTACATTTTAACAAAATAAACTTCCATAATATAGGTCCCATATGAGCAGTAATATATAATGTCATCCAATTCATAGTACTGCTAGCTTCTCTAAAAATGTGTTTAGCTTTAAAAGATTGAAGAGATGCATCATTTTTAAACAATCCTGCCTCAAGGGATGACCAGGAAAATTTAAAGATGTTAATCCATCACCACTTTATAACTGTCGAAGAATCTCCCTCTGATATGACATGAGAAGCTTTCAAAATATTAATTGCAAACAGCATACCATCCCATACAGCATGCAGTTTCGTTAATGCTTGGAACTGTATTATCGAATAGTCTAACTCTATATGCTGCCGCTACCACATCACTCATATTCCTAATAATAAAACTTGCTCTTCCTCACTCACCCATCGCAGATTGTTCACTTCACACATTTTCTTTCCTGTCCTCTTCTGCTAGCGCTTCAATTCCCTCCGGCTCAAATGAATTCCAAAATCTTACTAGAGTCCAGAGGAATTTTGATGTTTGTTTCTTACTCATCTCCTTGTCCCTGGGAGGTGGGTTAGCTTTTGCTACAAGCCTGGTAATAGAGGACTGTGAGCCAAAGAACTGCGGGAATGGCATCAATATAAGCTATCCATTCTGGATCCAGGTTGAACACCCGTCATGCTGTGGGTATCCGTCTTTTGTTGTGGCTTGCAAGTGCTCCGTCCCTGTTCTTAAACTCCTCGGCCACGACTATCGTATCAAGCACATCCTCTGTGATAGCAGGTCAGTTCTTGTCACTCGAGCACATCTTCTATGTTATCGTAACAAGAAGCTCCTCTTTCTCTTTAATTGTTCGGAGAAGCAACCCAATTACTACCAAAAAATACCTTGTCAGAACGATATCGCTTCGGCGTCTTTCATCAGAGAATCTTCAGATGAGCTGAATTTTCACAGTTCATGCAAGTCTTCAATTGCGCCCTTGTTTCTAGATTCTGAGATGATCAGCAGTAACTATGCGGCGCTTTTGAAGCTTGGTTTCATGTTGGACCGGACCGCAAAGGATTGCACAGAGTGCAGAACAGGCCGGGGCAACGTGGTTACAATAACGACGCGGAGAGTTTCATGCGTATCTGCCGTGATACTCCATCCGAGAAGTTGCCGTGAGCCCTCGCCTCACCTACAGGATTTCATGCAGGAATTATGGCGATAGATGTTACTTTATAATTCCTTGGAACTTACCTGTGTCCATCTCAGGTCGGATCAAATCGAATCAAATAAAGACGTGGATCAGATTAGATCATATAGATAAGAGGGGTTAGATCAGATTTCAATCAGATTGATAAGGAACTTATTAAGTAAATATCATAAAATAATTATAATTTTGTAAAAAAAATTTAGATTAAGATTATATCAGATTGAGTTTGGGACACAGCATATCATTATCCATATCCAATCTCGAATCCACTTCGAATATTTTTTTTTAGAATCCATATATGTCCAGGATTTTGATTGGATCGGATCAAGTAGAGTACCTAGTGGGTCGGATAAAATTGTCATCTCTAACTATAATGATAAGATACTGATTTTATGTAAATCTGCTCTAGTGAATTTTGTTGTTGCTGAACTCCAAATCTAGTTAAGATCGGCTGAGCTGAAGTGAAGCGACATTGGTGAAGCTACGGAAGCTCCTAGGTGAGCTGTAGAACCTGCAAAGAAGTCCTCTAGCCATAATTTATTCGGCAGGGGATTCTCCGATATTTAAGTTAGTCGGAATTCAATGAACAATAAAAAAGAGAAAAGAAATAGGAGAGAGAATGTGAGAGCTCCCAAGAGGATTTTGAGAGACTTATACCCCCTCAGTTTATAAAGGAAAATTGGTGGCCACTTCTACGATGAGTGACGGCTGTTTCTACAGGCGATCACGCATACAATAATTGTGTGCCAAGGTCAACACGTGGTTTAAATGAGCAGCAATAGCTAGCCATGTCACCTGGTGGTTTCGGATATCTCATCCATGTGATAATGGTATCAGTAATGATTCTAGATGTGGCGGCTACCGGAGATTTCGGATTGGTGTGATTGCGATTTCAGATTGTTCACGCCCGAGATGCGGAGGCCGGTTGTGCCCAGCTTACCTGCCTTGGGCAATACAGAGGTCAACTTGAATCCTTCCACATCAAATCCCAAGTAGGAAATTGCTGTTTATTAGACTACGCTCTGTTCAGTTCATCTGTAAGAATTTCACAGTGATTGATGGAAAGATGATTTAGTTTATTGATCTCGGAGTATTTCCTAGGATGCTGATTGGTTTCAGTTGATCAGTTGATACCTTTATATGTTGCATGACAGTTTTCAATCCTAGGAAGCAGGGCCTTGATGAAGACTAAAACCTCTCTGCTACTGCAATCTTCAATCATAAAAGCATAGCAAGCATTCCCCATCAAACACTTAATTTTCAAGGCTGGATCCTTTTGGTCCTACAGAGTTCGTCTTTGGTGTTTGTGTCTATCTATATTTCCGTGTGGTGCGTGCATGCTTTTCAAACGATTAATAATAATGGGTGTTCTGCAGGAGATTTCCTTTCCTTGAGATACGAAGAATCTAGGACCTCTCCCTTAAAGAAAGGAATGTCAACCACCTCAGATAAGTCTGGTTGGCTCTTTCCGTGGGATTCAGGTTGTATCTTTCGTCGAAATAATAATTTAATATCATTCTTTTGCGATGTCAATCGCAATGACCGTTTCAAGATACATGCAGGCGGATTGAAGAAAGATGTTGGAGTACTTTAAAAACTATGTTAGAAAAATAACCGTGTGCAGTAGATTTTGAGGTATGGAAAATTATTATCTTTAAAGAGATATTACCAACACATAGGGATTTCGAGATAATTTTCTTCCAGATTCAACAAAGTCTTGCGGAACTCTATACGATGAAAGATTAAATTTCGAAAAGCCATAGACTCATGTCATTTATAAAGGTTGAATAGTTATTCTCCCATAGTTATGTCTCTTTAAAAATAAAGAAACACATCTATTCAAATAGACAGTTAAATAGACAATTAACTCATGATAACTGTTCACAGAAATTAATTAAATAATTAATTTCGTTTAAAATAAATTGGTCCAAATTTATTTTAAGCCCAATTTCAAACCCTAAGCCCAAGTCCAAGTCATTTAAATATATATATATATATATATATATATATATATATATATATATATATATATATATATATATGTATGTCTAGTAAAGAAATCTCCTTTTATATCTTTAAAAACTCTCTTGGCTATTTAATGTGGGATGATGGACTCCCACATTTGCATAATATATGATCTAATAGTTGATGTCACAAAGTAAGAACAATCATTATTTTACAGGAAAGATATATTGTAACCCCTTCCTTTATTGTTTTACTCATGGCAGTTTCTTTATGATTTTGATGGTTTCTCACTCGTTAGTTCCTGTTCCATTCAAATGTTTCCATTGATATTTCTGTTTCTTTGATTAAAGTCCACGGGTTCGGTCACGAAGCACTCTACTAGCCAACGGACTAACATCAATGTCCAAGTCTCAGATGTCTGAACGTTAAAAGCCACAAAAACAACTATAAAAATATAAATGGTGCATGGCGAAAAACTTAATTTTATGTTCGTCATTTCTGCTACATAGAAAAGAGACTTCATGTATAGAGTCGGTGAGAAAAAGAAAAGATTTTGGACATATGAAAGAATATATGTCCTAAAAATTTTATGATATTTAAATTATCAATTCTTCGTAGAAAAAAAAATTTAATATTTTACTGGTTATTCATCGTTCTATTTGTTATCAAAAATGACACATAAGAAACTTTCTTGATTCTTCAAATTTAGTCTATTCAGTTATAGAGGAAGGCTTAGTTCTGAATCTACTCATCGACAATTTGATCTGAAATTTGAACTAAACACAAGCTAGCTCATCAACAATTCACCTGTTTAACAACCTTAGCAGTTTCCTGCCAGTAACCCTCATCCTCTCCGCATAGCCAATACAGGGCTAAAGGTGGTCTAAAAAAACCTCAAACATATATCCTATTGTTTTCTAGGTTCATTGCAAGAGATGAGGTTTGGATGTGAGTATAATACATGCAAAAAAGGTGGGGTTTTTTAAGAACTGAAAGTATCGGTTGAAGTAATAGCAATCAAGATAATTTCTTCTTGGTTGGGGGGAATGGAGGTCTAAAATGAAAATTGAAATGGGTCTCCCGTTCCAACCGCTTAGATGAGGAGAGTCATATTCCAATTTTGATTCTGGGATAGAATAAGAATGGTCCAATCTATCTAAAACTCAATCCCTACTTTTTCATATGGATTCAAATTTTCATTCTGATTCTGATTTTGATTCTAATTCTGATTTCGATTTCGATCATGAGCCAAGCACATGTCATGAATAATTTTGGCTGCAGATAATAGTCCCTATGTCTAGCATCTCTTCACTCTCATCTAATATCTTGGCCCATAACAATGAGCATGTGGCCAGGCAATCCAGGCAGGTCAACAGCAAAGATAACATAAATAATCATAATGATATCTCAAAAAATGCAGGATGAAACATGCAAAATCCTAGTCCAATTAGAGAAATAGGGAGAATAGAATTGTTGTCTACCTCCTATGGCCAGAGGGTCTGGTAAAGTGCATATAAGTTTTCCCATCCTTTTCTTGCGAAACAGCACTGGAGGGAATGGATTGTGGGTCTTTTTGAGGTCTCCTTTGCCTTCCATGCATGGGAACTTTGACTTACGTCTTGTACCACTGAATTGAACAGTGAAGCGGTCGGTGGTGATCCCACCATCTGCTCAAACAACAGAGTGCACAACGCGCAAGGGATAAAGTTATTTTCCTCACCCTGTTTCTCACAAACCAGTCTTGGGATCGCTGACGAACGTAAGCTGTGACATTGAAGGTCCTGGGTACAATGTTGGCTGGAAGCCCGTCTGGGTCATTTTGCTTCGTCAAAGCGGAGCAGAGAGCGAGAGAAGAAGGGGACAAAGCTGGCTTATTTTAGGTCTCCGCCATATTTTGCCATGCAAAACTGGCAACGCATCCTGCTGTTCGGTTTGAAATTAGAAACCTTGCGAACCAGCCAAGGTTTCAGAAGCCAAAGGGGATGGGCATGGTAGATCCATCTTTCCAGCAAGCGGTCGAGCACCAAGTCAAGATGCCCACCCACCATTCTCTCCTAAAAATATCCGAGGGCCAGACCTTTCTTTCAGCACTCATACACCTACAGGCCAGCTACGGAACCATGCCTTGTAGAATCCTCTCATCATCTTCTTCTCCCCTCGTCTTCCTCCTCCTCTTCATCTCCATCAACGGTTACCCTGCGAACAGCCCCCCAGCCTCATTCTGTCCATACTCCACGACCTGTGGCAGACAAGTTATTAGTTATCCATTCTGGGTAACCCAGAGTTCCTCCACCAACCCCTCCTGCTGCGGTTATGAAGGATTTAAGCTGATATGCAAAGATGACCGCCCAATCCTTTCCCTCCTCCCACAACTACACCGTAACCAACATTGATTACCCCAACCAAATCATCTCTCCTGCCGACACCTTCGAGGACGTCTCCTTCCTCAACTTCATCTCCTGGGACTTCTACGGAGAAATTATTTGTTGGAGCCGCCCTTTTGGTCATCCAATAAAAAATCATCATATTATTTATTATTAAAAATATATATTATTTAAACTTGACCGAAAATTTTAAACAAAAAAATTAACATTAATCATACTTAGCGAGCTGACAATCTTTTCTTTTCCAATTGATGTGATGATCTTTTACTGGATGCTCCAGGATGCACATGGTAGACAATTCTAACCAATAATTTTCCCTTTCCACAGTAGCTGCACCGTAGAGGATCCTACACACCCCCCAACACCCCACCCCCCGGCGTTCCAGTCCGTATAATGCGATGATTGGTAGACGTGATGACCGATGCTCTCAATGGGAAATGCCGCGGTGCTGACTTCTGATATTGGTCAGATAGACACTCCGTTATTCTTCTTCTTATTTCTGACCCAATATTTTTTAATAATGGAAGATTTCACTTGATTGAAGTACGCAATCAAGTAGTCGATTGGATTGGATCTTTTTTCTTCCTCTTTTCTTTACCTTATCTTCGTGAGAGGAAAAATTTTAGAACATACGATGAATACTTGGGCCAAAATCTGAAAAGGACCGTCATTGCACTTTGCAGAGCATATTGTAAAGATAGATGATGCTCCATAGAGATATTTGAGCATATTATACGTATTTCCTGTAGAAATATTTGCGTATTTGGTGCAGAGTGTCGCTGGAGGGCAATTGAATATTTGAAGGATTTCTGGGCGTTATACCACAAGCGGTTTTATTAGACAAACTGTTTCCATGTGCTCCTTTGTTGTGAAGAACCAATTCTTCTAGTTTTCATGAATTTTATCCACCATTTATACCATCCAACGAAGTCAGATGAAAGAGCTGCATGTATTCCAAGACCTTCCTATCATATCAGATGCACTACACATTGAAAAAAAGATATGTATGAAATTGGGAATATTTTGGCTCAAAACATATCACCAAATAGGCTAAATTACTACATTTACATCATGCTTATCTTAAACAATTGGACAAGCCCATCTACGAAGAAAACATGTAATATTTTTACCAAACAAAAAAAAAGAAAACATGTACCATCTGTAGCTTTAGTACATTTTTCATCTAATATCTTTGCTTCGCAAATTCAAAGATGCCACATTCAGTTGTTCTTTTCCATAATCTATCTGTTTCTGTTCTTCTTTACCTGTCAAATTCTCCTCGGCACATCTTACTTCCCTCTTAACAGATCTGTTATATACTGTAAGGACAAGCTTGCATGAAGACCACCAATATTCTTCCCTTGATACGCCCAGCAGAAAAAGGAGCTTTTTATCACAATTTTATCATTGTCTCTTTAACAGGTTACAGAAATTCTAGTTAAAGACGAGACAGATGACACAGACCAGGACTCGTTGACTTTTCTCTTGATCAACTCGGTGATATAAGTAGCTGGCCTACTCCTGTTTTTTGACATATTACTAATCCTCTGGCAATCAAGTCTAAAGTTGTTCCTGAAATGTGAAAATAAGTCAACATTAGGTTTGACTTAGAAAATTTATAGTGTTTTCTTCTTTTCTTCTTCATAGAGGAATATGTTTGCATAAACATGTTTGTGTACTTTCTTTTCTTTCTCCTTCACCACTTCCTTTATCCAACTTTCATTCTTGTTTTACAATACTGTCCTTCGGTGATTGAAGCTGTGACATCAGAAAACCTTTCTTCACAAACAATACAGCTGCGGAATGCCAAAAGTTTCATTGCATCAAGTGGATCAATTAGACACCTCTAATCAAAATCATTGGGCAAGGTTACTCGTACCTTCTACAAAGCATGTCTTTTCCTGAACAAAGCCATTCATAATTCATGTCTTTAATTTCTCTTGTCAAACTATTATAGAACAGTGGACCACATTCTTAATTTCCCTGGCCTTCTCTAATGATCTGTGGCTTACTCGGCTGCCCTGTAGAAACAGTGGACCACATTCTTATTTCATGTCCTTTTGCTAGGCATATTTGGGATCGCATTTGTGCTCGGCTAGGAGTCCCCTCTCTACACAAGAATCTAGTGGATCTTTGCACTGGATCGAGTTTCATCACTTCCACAAAGGCCTCCAGTTGGTTATCTTCATGCTAATAGCAGCAATCATTTGGAGCTGTTGGAAGGAGAGAAACTCTAGGATTTTTCTTGACAAAAGCTTTTCAGCTGATTCTACTGCTTACAAAGGAATTCACCTTCTCAATGATTCGTCTCTCCTTTGCTGCCACAAACATCTTCCTGGATTTGCAAAAACCGCATTCTCCAACTGTCACTCCATTGCTGCATTGAGGGGCTCTGTCTTAAATCTACTCTTCTGTTCAACGACTCTGTTCAATGGTTGCAACAAACATTTGGTCTCCTAGGGTTGAAGCCTACTCAGACAGGAATCTTCTGCAGTAACCTTCCGGGATTGATCTCTCATGATCCCCAATTCTTTTCCTTTCCTTTCATCTGGGTAGTGTTTGACTCTCTGTTACAATGCTATCTTCCTTCACCCCTTTTTATTTATTCATCTTGATAAATTGGGTGGACTAGCCTCCCTTGATCTCAAACTTACACATGCAATAGACAATGCAAAGAGAATGGAAAAAGAGTAAACACAAACATCATGCCTCTAGTGGATATCATTGAAGGATCTTGGAACTTCCCTTCTTTGTATTTGTGTCCCTGCTAATTCAAGCAATACTGTCAGGTTTCTCATTACTGCTTTTCAATTTTCTCTAAAAGCACAATTCTTAATGCAGGTTTCTGTCCATGAAAAATAGTTGTTTTGGCAGAATATTTTGTAGAGTAATAGATGATGTAATTATATATGTTTCTTAATCAAGAAAATTGAGTTCTAACAGTTGAAAGTAATTGTTTTCTGATGCTGCAGGAACTCACAATTCAAAGAAGACAAGAATCATGATAGGTAACCAACATACCTCTCCTAAACCTACATTTCAAGGCTTTCATCTTCTTCCATTCCATTAAAAAATAATTTTTCTGCTTTATTTACTCATGATACTCAATGTATTATCCAAAATACCCATTGGAAAATTATCTACCCAATAATCCATCCTCCCCTCATGCTTGGGCTTGCAAGCTTGCCTAGTCCCATGAGTCCATAAATTATAAGTGCCCTATGGCTGTGTCAATTGATTAAAATAACCCTACGTCTATAAATTATAAGTGCTCTATATCTCCCTTGTAGCCTTACTGAGTTTCAAAAACCTAATCTAGTCAACTTTGTTTCCTTAACCCAACCTTGCCAGTTCACTTGTAAACTGAACTCAACTCCCAATTATAGGACCACAAGACAATAGCTCGGGACACTTTTTAACCCCTTCATTGAACCTTATTCCATATTTCCTGGGTTTGCCACCTTATTCATTATGATAATTGCATCAAGATTTCAATGGCGCATAACACAACTTTAAGAGAACCCAAGCCTCCTCACATCATGTTAAACCCCTAGAAGCATTTCCCTGAGGCCGTGCTACATAATATATAGCCAAGAAATAAGTGATAACAAATCCAAGAAAAGAGTTATGGGTCGTCATATAGGAAATGACAAGGACTTCTTCAGATTAAATTTTGTAGTTTAAAAAGAGTGGTGGATTAAACACATCTATAAAACTATAGCCTATAGACTACTGGAAATTATTGTCATTTGCCAAGTGGTTAAAAGCTGTAGTTAAAGTTATAGCATTCATATGTATGAGAGGTATACCAAAGGGGAAATGGTGGACCAAGGGAGTGAAAAATCAAATGTTAAGTGGTGATAAATAGTTAATTGCTTTATAAGCAAGTGCATGATGTAAAATCTTAATATCAAAATCTCAATCATTGGATGCTTTTTTTTCTCCAGATTATAGCATTGAGTGCTCATAAAATTTTATAGATGTGACATGATATGTTTAATGATGTTTGTGGTCATATGCAAATTATGAGATCAATACTAAAGTTTTGAAGTAATGCATGAAACACTTCAATAGAACATTAAAATGGTAGTTATGCTTTTCCTTCTTTGCAGGAGTCTTTACTGCCTCGGCAGGATTATCTTTGGGGTGCTTAATCCTTTTAGTCCATCTTCTTCGTCACATAAAGTCTCACTCAAAGAACGTGCATGGCGTTGAAGACCTGCTACATAAATATGGATCCTCAGTGCCAAAAAGATACAAGTATTCAGAAATTAAGAGCATGACCAAATCCTTCAGTCACAAGTTAGGGCATGGTGGTTGTGGTAATGTGTTCAAGGGTAATCTCTATGATGGTCGTCCGATAGCTGTGAAAGTCTTGAGTGAGTCTAAAGGAAATGGCGAGGAATTTGTCAACGAGGTAGCCAGCATTGGCAGAACTTCCCATGTAAACATTGTTTGTCTACTAGGCTTCTGTTTGGAGGGGTCCAAGAGAGCTCTCGTCTATGAATTCATGCCAAATGGATCACTTGAGAAATATAAATACACGGACATAGTAGATGCAAAGATTAAACTTGGTTGGGAAAAATTATATGAAATCACAGTTGGTATTGCCCGAGGGCTAGAGTACTTGCATCGTGGGTGTAACACTCGCATAGTACATTTTGATATCAAGCCTCATAATATCCTACTAGACCAAAATTTTTGTCCCAAGATTGCTGATTTTGGGTTGGCAAAATTATGCCTTTCGAAAGAGAGCATCATTTCAATAGCAGGTGCTAGGGGAACGATTGGGTATATTGCCCCTGAAGTCTTCTCTAGGAATTTTGGAGTTGTCAGCAGCAAGTCTGATGTTTATAGTTATGGGATGATGGTGCTAGAAATGGTTGGTGCGCGGAAAAATATAGATGCAAGAGAAGAGAATACTAGTGAAATTTATTTTCCAGACTGGATTTATGACCATCTCCATCAATATGATACCCTAGAAGCTTGTGGAGTGACTGGCAAGACTGAAGAGTTTGCCAAAAAGATGATCATAGTTGGGTTGTGGTGCATACAAATACGCCCTGCCGATCGACCTTCAATGAATAGAGTAGTGGATATGTTGGAAGGAAGCATTAGTGACTTACAATTACCATCAAAACCATAGTTAATTTCTGTTTTAGAATCATCGACGATCCTAATGTTTCGACAGCATGTATTCCTTGTGATACTAAACTCACTGTACTTTCTCGCTCTGTTAAATAATAATCTCTAAGCTCATACTTATGCTGCCATGAAATAACATGGTTAATCTCATTTATTTTTCTACTTCTATTGTTGCAATGAGTATATGTTATATTATATTATGTAAATAAATCTTAGTAATGTTTCTCGAAACTTTGATTTATAAGAACATCGTCTGAAAGAAAAAATTATTTGATTTTAAGGCAGAAAATTGATCAGACATGGATTAGACATCATTATGTTCATATCTATATCCATTTTTTATTTAACAAATACATATAAGGATATGGATATTAATTGGATGCTAAAATTCATACCCTTATTTACTTTAAATGGATATGGATGCAAAGTGGATATTGATACTGATATAAATGCCAATATAAATCAGATTGTTATGCTTTATGAACCAACAAGTCAAGGATTTCACTAAATGAAAGACAAATCGAGTTAGAGAAATGCTGATGTTGTCACTTATTTTCCTTTAAAGTTCATAAGAATTACTATAAGATTAAATAGAACTGAAAACAGAACTGGATATTTGTAAACAACTTGGGCAGCAACCTACCATATGTGTATCCATTTTTCTTTGACGGAGATGGATACGGATACGAATAGTCGAATACTCAAATCTCTATCCATATTCGGTAGATTAGGATATGAATACTCAAATCTAAATCCATTTTTCTTTGCATCTATATCTGACTACTATCTGCTTCACTTTTGCCCCTATTTGATTTGCTACTCAAGATAGCACCTTGAATAATATGAATTATGTCAGGGAATGTGTTGTAAATAAGAGCTGTAATGGAGGTTTGCCATGTGTTCTCACACATCGACCTATCTTTGATGTTTCTATTCATACAACCATTTTGAGGCTAGAAGGGGGTCCTATACTAGTCTAAGGCTTGAACTCAGGATTTTTATTTGGGAGGAAATCCCACCCATATTTTATGGTGAAATTTTGAGGGATAGCACCACTCAAGACTCGGACCATGAACCTCCATTTAAAACAGAGGGATATGATCACTGAGCTAATGTTGAGTTCATCCTTACAGTGATGTTCGAATTTTGTTTTGACTACCTTGTATCTTCTATGGGACATTCCATTAAAGAAAAAGCAAAGAAAAGATGCTACGCAATAACTTTCTTTCTCTGCATTGCTGTCCAACTCAGATGGACCTCATTATTGGATTTGCTCTTATGTTCTACAATTTTTCCTCGAATGAAATAAAGAAAAAGAATGAAGAGAGAAAATGTCAAGAAAAGAAAAAAGAAAATTCAATACAATCAACTGCTAGATTGATCTATCTCCCATCAAGGAAATCTTCCAATATGAATTACCACCCACACCTAATCTACCATGAAAGCCCATTAGCAATTTCCATTCTTCCCACTGTTAGAACTAGAACCTAGTTATTCATAAAGCAACGTCTCTTGGACCAAAATAAAGCTGAGGCAATTATAAATAATAGTAGCAAACAATGAGCAATAGAGTCCATTTATATAAGAGGGTTTTCCCACTTTTCAAGTTACGGTACAACAATGTTTTTCTTGTCCATTTCATTGTGATGTGCCCTAGAAAAATTATGTCAGTGGTGCACAGGCAAGCATAGCAGTAATAAAATGCAGCAAACTTCTTGGTGTTTGCACTTCCAAGTTTGCAATATGAAGTTTAGAATTTGGAGTTAATTCAGCTGTAGAAAAGATCATGCATGAACAGGACAAACCTTACATAAAAATAAATTTCTTCCAAATTTTTTTCAGTTCTCTTTCTACACACTTTCATTTCTCCAGTTGACTAAGGAATGTCCCTCTATGGGCAAGGGCAGAGGATGAAGGCAATAAGAGAAATGCCATATGCTAAGAATAATTAAAGAATACGACTTAGATAAGCAATGGTGATAGTACAACCATCATGCATCATCTTAGTGTGAAACATGTTATAATATGAATGAAATTCCACAATGGAGAATCTCACCTTCTGCTTCAGTTGCTTTGACGACACAGTTGACAAGCAGATCCCTTGCCTTATTGGCAACAAGTGGATTTGCATCTTCACCAACATGATAACCTTGAAAAAACTAGCATATCAGCATTTGGTAAAATTTCAATTGCAAGTTGATACCTAAACCGAAATAATGTAATATAGTAAAACTAAACTAAGTATATCACAAAAGATAGGAATGGAAGATATTGTTGCTGCAAACTAAGATGCATTTAGCTGAAATATGACAGCATCAGAGAGGGTAGGTAAAAGCTTTTTGATTTTTGTGTATTCTATACCCATCATATGAGTTATAATTAAGCATACATAGCCATTGACGACTGATTAATTGTAGATACACGAGAATTGGGTTTTACAACTTCTCAAGCTAGTTTCCATCCCAAGAGTAACTAAACCAAAACAAACATTTGCAAGGAAATGGCTTACCCCCATCCAAATTCTACCAAGTTTTTGACCATTTACCACTGCAACTGAATTTGAGCTCCGTTCATTAATTATAACAAGTGGATATGATAAACTAATATGAGCTTGGCTTCCCAAATAATTTTGTTGCTGACCTGCTTTTACTCCAGCAATCTAAAAATGTTTACAGAGGTGTGCAGATTCATACAGGTATTCATTCATCATTATAAATGTCTTAATCTTAGTGATGAACAATTGAAGCTACATATTATGCTGACTTCTACTCCGCCAGTCCTTGGCTCATCATCATTCACAAAATCATGTTCCAAAGAGCAAGCTCCGAAAGGGTCACTCATTGTTGAACAGGAACTGTTCCATTTGGGCAACTTCTCCTTCTCTGCCACATTTGTTCCAAGGCAACTACCAGAGAAAAAAGTTACTTTCCTTCTCTTCATGTGAAAAGCCTTGTCTCATCTATTATGGAGCAGAAGATTCTTTTATCAATAATGATTAATAACAACAGAACAAGATTTTTTTTGTGAGAGGAAAGAACAGAATAAGATTGGCCTAAGTAGAAGGCATAAAAGAATAAACAATTAAAAATCCTAACCATGATAGGGTTATTCTTTAATACAGGATGATCCAAGGCTAGTTGTTTATAATATGAGGGCGCAATCAACAATATCACCATCTTCGCTCCGCAAAACCACATACAATCGAAGTTACTCTTCAAAATCATCAACAAAACAAATGACATCAGATATTCAAATTTAACCATATAAAGGAAACACTAAAACTAGTCTTGAGCTTCTTCAGAAGCTTCTCAATTTCAAGTCCGTTGGAATTTTCGTCCTTCATCCCACCACTAATATAATAGGGTCAATACCAAAAATCTAAAGCCCACCTTGCTACTGGGGAAGTATTCCTTGGGGCTTATTCTTGACATGTTGGCAATAGCAAAAACAGTCGCACGCTTTCATGGTCAAGAGGAAACTCCGGAAACTATGAACCGGACTACTGATGTTTTACAATATAGAGATTATAGACCCAAAATGGCCATCGATTGGTATTATAATGTCCACCCTCATAACGAAGAGAAAGTAGAAGCAAAGAACTGGGAAGGGTATGGCCTCAATGTTTAAGGCACATATCCTTCATTTCATGACCTCAGTGAAATGAATCGATGAAGCATAACGAGGCATCCGAAATCAATCAATATACTTAAAGAATAAATATAGTGAATTTTTTCTGTGAGTCAATAGGCAGTGACTGTGTTGAGTTACTGCATTATATTAGTCTCAAAAATAACACACAAATAGAGACATAAACTCGGTGAGCCAATGTTAGAGATCAAGTCCTAATGCTAAGTGCGCCTCAAAACATGAATGGTATTTTCGTCGGAAAATAAAGCATGAAATATAACAAAAACACACAGGAGATATTATACGATCCCTTTCTTCAAATACAACTCGTACCAAACCATTGATGGAAAATTACGAAAATGGCGGATTTAAGAAACCCCTGCAGGCGATGCTCGGACCCATCACCAGGCGTCCGTAGCCGTCCCGGGAAGAGCTGAAAAGCTCACGTCTCCAGCCTTTGTTCCCAGCGCCAGCCGTTCCTTCCACCACCAACCGCCAGCTCACCATCTCCTCCGCCAGCGGCGGTGGGGGCGGAGGACGAGGAGGTCAGGGCCCGTGGATTGGGCGTTCGGATTCGGGGTTTCCTTGGCTGCATCTAACGTCGCCGAGGGAGATCGATGAACGGGATCTTGACCCTACACGTGGAGATAAAGTGGCCGTCTGCTCCCTCTATCAGGGGCGAAACGCCAGTTGTCCTAGAGATTTTTATGCGGATTTACGTCCGCATAGTAAATCTACGTGTATTTCCATTTTGCAATGCGTTTAAGTATACACGCGCATCTGTGTAGGACCTCAGGCACGGATGTCCGCATGCTATTTTTGCGGCCCCCGCACGGAATCTCCATGTTATTTCCATGAGTTTTGCCCTCCCATTTGCCAGCAAAAAAGGAAAGAAGTTTTCCTCTCCCTGGGACGGTGGTTTTCCGAGGTGGAGCACAGATATTGGCATATTATATATACATATATACAGATCTTGTTCCGCATAAAAGATTTATATGCTCATTGAACTCAGTCGCATATGTGCGCATACATATTTCTATGCAGATTTCCTCCTGCATGGATATTTTTATGAGAGTGTCCGCACGTCTTCACCTGAAATGTATACGCCCATCCGCACGACTTCCCGATCAAAACAGCGCCAGAGCTCTGCGCGCTGTGTCCGCCGCCTGGCGCCTACAAAAAATCGCCGTCGATTTCGCCGTTCAGATGGATTGCCCACTCACATGTAGAGAAGGTCGAGACGGCTTCAGATTTGGGGAGAGGGTTCCTCAGCTCGTCGCCACGGATTCGAGGAGAAGAAGACGGAGGAGATCGAACCTGAGGAGGAAGACGGGGGAGGAACAAGGAGAAAAGAAGGGAGTGCTACCTACTTTATTTCTTGATGCGTTTCGTCAAACGGAATTGGTGAATGAGTGAATGATGGATCTACGTCCAGGGATCCTGAAGGGATGTAATTGTTGTTTAGCTCTATGAGCCAGATTTTGGATGGCGCCTCGCAGCTCATGGATTCACCTTCTACCTTTCCATACACCCCAAGTCCTCCTCACCATCAACATCCACTAAATAAATGCATGAATTCACTACAAGTAGATCCCTTACATTAAAAGACAATATATTTCTCCTAAAATCTTGAATCCATCTAAAGAACCATGGAGGTGAGGACCAGAGAGTATAGGCTGTTATTATTTATTTAATTCATGCGTTCAGATTATTTTTAAGATCACATGTTTCATGTGTATTATTTTATGGATGGAATGGGGGCTAAAGATTGTTTTTGTCGTGTTCTTGATGGCTGGCATTAGGTGGTGCTGGCACATGATGACTTCTTTTTCTAGAAGTCATAGCATCTTTGCACTTGACTTCGCCTTGCTGTTAGCTATATCAAGTTATGGTGCTTTTTCCAATTCTAATCTTTAATTTTTGATCAAAGCAACCTTGATGTTAATCAGTTTGATCTCATCATCCTAGAAAAAAAGGGACACTGATGACTCTGGGCTATATTCCAGCTGTGCGTGATGAAAATTTGGAACTGGAGAAATGTCCTGTTCAATGTTGAGTGGCCTTTCTCCCCCGTTTTCTTCTTCAATTTTTTTTTTTTTTTTTTTTTTTGTATGTCCTTTTTGTCCCTTTTTTTCTCATGTACAATGACCTCACCGTCTGTTTTGCTCACCAAAAAAAAAAAAAGGTGGGTTGCAGAGATTTCCTGATCTGAACTTCTAGTGGATTTATCCCAAAATCATTTCTTGGTTCTTATTCTTCCATTAATATTATTAGATGGTCCACCACAGGCTCATCTTATCCTTCCCAGCAAGTCCACCGTGAACAGGTCTAGATCTACTTTGGTGAGACTCCTTTTAATGGTACATGGCCAACTTTCTTATACAATGATACATGGCCAATTCTTTTCTAATTGTTATTATTGAACAGCCCCTAAATTCTTATTACCAAACAATGCACCATGCAAAAATTGTAGCTTTTCTGAAAAAACAGGAAATTTACATTCCCCGGATTGCTCACACTATATTGGAAACTAAAAATTAGTATAACAAGAAGTTGAAAGAAGCTGGATCACAACCAAAGTTTCATTTATGCAAGAGAAAGACAAGTGTGCCTCTCCTTCCAAGGGAGCAAGACCCCTGCATGCAATGTACATCAAATTGATCACCACTTCAACCGGCCATTAGCTTTTTCTCCAACACCTCTGAGCATATCTGCCCTATCGTGTGATAGAAAGAAAGCAGCTCGGACAACTGTTCAATGGACATCTTCCCCATCACACTCCTTGCCGCCATCTCCCGTCGCTCATTCATCTTAAGCCTCTCAAGATACGCGGATGCATTCCTCACCGTCGCACCCATTTGCTTCAGCCTCTTCTCCTGCTGCAAGCTCAATACTGTATTTGACTGGATACATGAAGCAAAGGTAGATAAGAATGAATGCCGCTTAATACCGTGTGAATCTCAAAGACCATCAACGTAGTTAAATTTTTTCTCTCTCTTTTTTTTTTTTTTCTGATGGGAACATATTTACATTCTTCTGATCTTACTGTATCATTACCTCAAGGAATTCTGCTCCTGCTTTAAGATCTTGTTCTTTGGATGGGGGCATGTCATGTCCAGAAATATACATATGCTTCGCAAGGGAGAAACTTCGAATAATAATCTTCCTCTTCTTCTCCATTACCTCATCCAATTTCGGGCCATCTTTCAGATTCATCGAGCTATTGACCTTTTTCTGATAAGCGATCACTGCTTTAACAAATTCCTGCGAGAGATCATGCGAAAGAACTAATGCCATCAGAATAACTAAGCTAGAAAACAGAATCCAATAACCAAACTCCTACCAATCCAATTTACGTGTTTCATTACGGCGCAAAACCATATGAAATACAGTGAACGTCCTTTAAAATAAAGAATAATGTATTTAGTTCCTTACTACTAATGAACTGGATCTTCCCCTGCAAAAAAATTATAATGCATGAAAAATCACAACCATTTACATGCAGAATTAACCTGCATTATACCTGATAAGCTGCAGGGCATCCTGGATAATCAAACTCTTCCGACCCCGGCCGCCTCATTCTCTCCGGATGGAACTGCAAGCCCATGATGAACTTGCCCTCCTCAGGATTATAGGCGTCGGGATCGAAGAAGCCTTCGATCAATCCATCTGGGGCGAACGCCATGGGAACGAACCGCTCCGCCAGCATCTTCACCCCTTGGTGGTGATAGCTATTGACCTCAATCTCCATCCTCCCCTGTTCCAACGACTCCCGGAACCAAGAGTGCAGTGGGGTGTCCTCCACCACCCTCACGGAATGCCGGTGCCCGTCATAATTATCGTAATCCATGTGGACGGTGGCATCCTCCGGCTTGCACTTCCTGGCGAGCTCCTTTCCGATGTCCCGGTACAGAGTGCCGCCGCAGGCGACGTTGAGGACCTGGGAGCCCCTGCAGATGCCGAGGTAGGGGATGTTGCGCTCGAGACAGAACTTGGCGAGGCGGAGCTCGATGGAGTCCTTCTCGCGGTCGATGGCGGTGTCGCTCACGTGGAGGCGGCGCACCTCTTCGACCTCCTCGGGGGAGAGGCTGGAGATATCACCCGCCTCGTACAGAGAGGGGTCGATGTCCTCCCCCTCGCAGAGGAGGACGCCGTGGATCGGCTCGAAGCTGTCGAGGAGCATGTGGACGCCGGAAACTCGAGGGACGATCACCGGGACCGCCCCGTAGCCGACTATAAGATCAAGATGATATTCCCCTGCAAAACAGTGAGACAAGCATCAGTCATCATCCCACATTTCTCTTTCTTTGTCTCTTCTTTTGAACAAAGTTTGTTCATCATGCTTTTTTTTTTCCTTTTAAACTTGATCTTTTCCATAGCAGATGAATAAGATGCTGAGATTTATATCTAAAAACGTTTGCAGAGCCAAAAGAAAAATCGTGAAAACAAATGAGACTGGAATTTCTAAAGGAAGAAATTTTGAGCGTTTGATAATGACCTACGAAGTCGACGAACTTGTTCTTGCGGACGGTCCGGCGAGAGACAATGAGAACTCGGGGGAGGATTTGAGACAGCTGCGAGGAAACCATCTTCTCCTGCCTTCTCTTATCGCCGTGCTGTTTCTCTTTCCCCTTACGGGCCAATTTATAGGGAAAGCTTTTCGGGTTGTCTCCTTCCGGATTTTCTCATCGGAGCTCTTTCTATTCTTGGACTCACAAGGACAGCGAAGTCCAGCTGTGAGTTGCAAACGCCCCGGCGCCGCGTACGGTCAAATCCGGTAAGTCGACCCCAGTGTTAGAAATCTTCGAAGTCGTATCGACGAGCGACGCGTTTATGATGTTGTGAGCAATTATGTGACATGGCATTTAGCGAGATCGTAGAAGTCGGTAGTACTGCTTGGGAGCCGCGTACCGGATCGTTCCACAGCTGCGTACGAGGCTACAAGCGGCATCATCTCTATCTAGGACCGGTCAAAACCATCGTAGATGTGACGTGTTACATGACGTGTCGGAATATGGGTTTGGTTCCTTCCTCTCGGCCGTTCCAATCTTTTTTTTTTTTTTTTTTCCTTTTTAGGGTAAGAGCCACTTTATTTTAATTTTAATATATAATTTTAATAATTATATTTAAATGATTAAAATTATCTTCTATTTTTTTATTTTTATTTACTATTTTTAATTAAATATTTATATAATATTAGTTATTATTTAAATTAAATTATTAATTAATTAGTTGTATATATAATTAATTAATATTTGATTTATAAAAATATTTATTATATTATATTATATTATATATTTATATCATTTTTCATATAGTTATAGATTATAATGATTATAAATTTATATATTATTTACTTTTTAGTATAAATAAATATTATAAATTAATAATAGTAATATTTGTATCAAAGGATAATCTAGTAAAAATATTGTATACTCATCCATCCTTCCTGTCATTCTTCTTATACCAAATAGAGAAAAAAATTATTTTTATCTATCCTTACATTTTCACCAAACATATAAAAAGATGGATGAAAGATCCATCCATCCTCTCCGTCATACATCCTTTCTCTATCCATTCATCCTTCGTACCAAATAGAAATTTTAATATCTAGTTAATATCTATATTCATATCCATCAAAAAAAAATAGATATAGATATGAATAGATAATTATTCGATCCATATCCAAATATCCAAATCTACTTATAATCCTATTTAATTTTATATAGCACTTATTCACTTTCAAGAAAAATATATCATAATATTAACATACTATTAACTTGATTTATCATCTACTTAATAATATATTTGATTTTATGATCATAAAATATAATTATCCAACTTATATCTGCATTTACATTCATACTTTCCGTATCTAATTTATATTCATATCTATTTAAAATAAATATAAATATAATTTTTTATATCTGATTAATATTTTTATTCATATTTATATTTATCAAATCAAATAAATATGAATATGGATATTCCAGTATCCAATCCATATCCTATCCTGTTTTAGTCTGTGATGACCTATCTAGTTATCTATTGATGGAGGGATAGTAAAAATGTACATATCTGCTCGGTGATCTTTAGATAAACGTCAAAACCACAAATAGACTTCAACATATACCTAAGAGTTATTAGATATATGCTCAAATGGCTGTGTAAAGCTAAAACTATATCCAAGGTTTATAAAGTAGGTAATTAAATGACAATGCATGCACCATGACCTTCAACATAGCGACTTGTGAGTTGATTACAGACGATAGCTGATGGACCATAAGCTTTCCACTCTATTCGATGCAAATTATACTCGATACTTCAAAATCTTTGTCAGTTAAGAAAAGTAAACTTTTGGATTGACAATATCAAGTAAACTTTTGTTTAAGATCTACCCCCAAAAAAAAAAAAAAATGTTTAAGATTTATCTTTTGCCATCAACAACGCAAAAGAAAAAGGAAATAGGCAAGAAAAAAACGTAGACACTATCATTTTTCACTTTAGATTCCAACAACTAAACAGCATAAATTGTTCTACTCAAAAGCCAGTTTTCCATTATACTAGCAAACAATTATGCTTGCAGAATAAACTGAAAATAAAAATGATTAAACAGCTAATTCTCTAGTAGTCGCATTCCTCCTCTTTTGAAAGAAATTTCTGAGGTGCTTTGAACCTTGAATGATACGATTGGAAATACTTTAGATCAAGGTTTTGTGCCTCGAGGAACAGCGTAAATAGGAAATAATAGCCGTCCCCTTCGTACCTCGTTCGATCGTCATCCCTCGCCGTGAAGCTCGTGCGCGCTGGGCGTCTTCGTCAACTGTTACTTATCTTGACAAAGCGTGAAAGCCTCCACGCAAGCGACAGCTGGATGCAGCGTCCTAACAACTACTGGAGACTATGGCCATGAGGATTCCGAGTCGATGGATGATAAACGTGTGACGCGTCGAATAAATCGTTCGGTAGCACTTTTCTTAACTACTAACTCTTCTTAACTACCAACTCGTGGAAAGCATGGTACATTATATGTTTGCAGACGTCAGAATATAAGAAATTAGAATTGCAAAGTGTTTCAACGTGTCTGATGGTGTCACATGGAACGGAGTGTCGGTATTGAAATTTGTAATTCCCACATCCCGAATCCACCATCCGTGTAGGCTATATGATACGGCAATACTTTTTTTTTTTCTAAGATAAGATCCAAAAAAATTTGCAAGATCTATAAATTTACCATAACCCCAATATTATTGAATGATATGGAAGTGTTTCAACATGTTTTGCTAGTGTCACATGGCATAGAATATCAGTATTGGAAAATATAATTGTCGCATCCTGAATTCATCATCCATGTTGGCTATATGATATGGCAATATATCTTTTTTAAGATAAAGTCTAAGAGAATTTGCAAGATCTATAAATTTACCACAACCTCCTCAATACTATTGAACAATATCAACCTCATTTGAAATATTCTTTCATTCACCGGTAATATAAGTTGTCCAATTATTATACCTAAGAAGCAAGCAATACACAAATAAAAATGCTATATGAACTACTTCCATGTAAATATTTTCTCATTATCAAATATATCGGACGGATCTCCCTCCCATTATCATCAAAAAAGAAAAAACTCTTAAACTAGGTATACTGAAAAAATAAAAACATACTCTTAGATAAGAAGCAACACAAAAGAACACATCTCAACTAGCTTCTTCTTATCAATATTTAGTAAAATTGAAGTTTCCAATATTTGTTGGCCGACAATAAGATTGATTGGTCCAAGGATTTTAAAGAGAGATCTTCTTAATTTTACTCCAACACATCTTCGAATATTTAGAAAAAAACTCTAAGAAAATTAAAAGATGTGCAAATTTGTTAGGAACCATGAAAACCTCACATTCATTGAGCTATGTGCAAAAGAAAAGAAAGAAAAAAAATTCAGTGATACCTCCCACCATCCTGCACATGCTTTCTATGGCACTATTCAGCATTTGCATCTTTTTTTCTCTTTCCTTCTTTTTATACTCTCTAAATATTTAAGTAGTGGTTATTTTTTTCTTTTCATCTTTTCATCACGAAGAACTCAGTATTTTCACCCTCTTTTTTTATCTATTTTTAGATATTCTATGATCTTATTATTTTTCTATTTTTATGGAGCTATTCAGCATCTGCATATTTTTTTCTTCTCTTTTTTTTTTTTCTTCTTTTTCTACTCTCTAGTTATGCAAGATGTAGTTATTTTTTCTTTTTATCTTTCCATCACGAAGAACTTAGTATTTCACCTCTTTTTTCATCTATTTTTAGCTATTTTAGGATCTCACTCTTTTTTTGTATTTACTTTTTTTATATACAGCAAATTACTGATAAGAAACCATTTGCCTGCCATCATAACTTCTCTAGATATGTAACTGCAACTAAACAATAATGATTTAATCATGCAATCATCTCAAAATGCTTCTAAGATTTTCATCATCAATCATCTCCAACAGGTCAAATTGAAGGATTTAAATTTTAGCAAATTTAATTATATATATTGTTTCCCCAAAATGGAAGGCTAAAGCCACGGCCAGCCCATGCTTTTTGCCCACCTAATTCCATCTAGGTGGGGACCCGGACTCCTAGGCTGATCGAGTCCAAGCTCAGGGATCAAGACATATCAACATGGGAGAAAATAAGTGTCATCCTCACTTGGAAACAAATCCCTCAACTCTCACCTAAGTAGCAAGACGTAATACTATTCAAGCTAATGCTCGATGGTCCATATGTACGTATGGATAGTTGTTTTCTTAGAGATATGATTGAACAATGTAAGGACTTCATCATTTTCATTCCATCATCTATTATTGTAGAGGATTTAGTCCCACATCAATTGTGAGTCAGATGTACTCTACCTTATATTAATTGCTGTGATTCAATCCGACTGGTATCAACGGATTTGGATCTAATCGGCGTTCAACCGATCAAGATCGACGAGATTTGACCATCAACAGCAATGAACCTAACCAAGTCAGTATTTAACCGACTTGATTCGACATACAACCTACGATTAGCTTGTAATATTCGGCATCTATCCGACTACTTCCTCGGGGCTATACCGACTATCTGAATCGACGACGGTTATTCGACTTGGGTATTAACTACATACGAACGTATAGCATAATTATCGCCCACAAGTGACTCATTACTCGGTCTTAATGATAGTTAATGGATAACCACCCACTAAATGCCATAACCCGATAAGTTTTTCTTAATAGCAGGTTTTCGGCTGTTTGGTTGTTTTCTTTCTCCAGTTAACTTAAGCATCGAAAGATCCCCCACCAGATAACTTCTGACAAGTGAACTTCTTTGCAAGTTTTCTGACGTTCATCATTCAAACGCAACAACTAGGCTCCCGGTCGACTATCTCGTCAGAGACAGACTGCAATATTTGCCATATTTATTAAACTTCCCAAAGGATTTCTAGCTATAAGTATTTGAAAATCACCAAACCAAAAGAGTATTTAGGTAAAGTTGCAGAATGATGGAATGACCCTAACATCAAAAGGTGAATGTTGGAAATGCGGTTTCAAAACCATTGATCGCATCATTATAATATAAAATAAATATTTAAAAAAAATAACCAGTCTAATCTATCCTAGCTTGGTGGTAGCCTGGAACAGGTGATTGGTTTGCTACTTCATAAAGAGAAATGTTTTGCGTCACATACCCCAGTCTCTTTATCCGAGATGAGTACCGAACTAGATATCATGTGCCATTCACATGAAATAGGTGTTTTAAATAGTGCTTCAAGGGGTCATTTGGCTACTTGTAATTCAATTGCATATAAATTTAATTGCAGTTGTAGATAATGGGGCTTTATTTAATTATTTAAAATTGAAAATTGCAAATACAATTTCAGGTGCTTAATTGTTTTTCTTTTGGTAGAAACGGAACGTTCATACAAAACTTATATGAATATATTCAAAAAAATCAGAAAATAAAATATCCTTAAATTGTTTTAAAATTGTATCAGAAGAAGTCCGCAGTCAGTCACCAGTGTTCTCTACTATGTATGCCACAATCCAGTTTGCTGCAGAATTCGCTTCCCTAAAAACATGTCTGACTGTAAGACCTACACAGTCAAAAAGAAGAGTAAACATATCCCGAAGAAGGGGGTTAAATGGCTCTCCCTGTGGGCACCCTTGAAGCCATGACACTACCACGGCGGAGTCACCCTCAATGACAATCCGATGCACCCCCAAGATAGTACGGGCATAAATTACTCCAGATCATGCCACATGGAGCTCCGCTCATCGAACCATGGTCTCAATCAAATGCTGACCATTTGTCACCACCAATCTGGAATCAGGACCCTGGATCACAAATCTAGCACCACCTCTCCTGTCCCTAACACTCCCATCAAAGTTGACCTTCAAATATCATGGAGGTGGAGGCTTCCAGACAACAAACATCCGTCGAGTCGCTACATAAATAAGGTGGAAGTCCAAGATCTCCGAAGGTTTGGAGGTCGTATCCATCAGCTCCTGCGCAAGGATACAGACTCTCTCAAACGTGATCCTCGCAGGCCATCTCCTAGACTCAAAGACGTAACTATTCCTGACTAGCCAGATATGCTGAGCTATATAAGCCACTTGATCAGTTGGTGTGTCAGACTCCTTGTCCCTGGTCTGCTACCTCAGAAAATCAATAAATGCCCCCAATGGATCATTAGCTAACAGGTGCCTAATTGTTTGATGTGGAAAGAGATATAGTTATATTGTAATTGAGTTGGTAAGGATAGGGCCAAAAAAACAAAGAATAATTATAATATAATATAATATATGTTGCCCAGCTATGCAACCCAAGAGGGGGGGTGAATTGGGTTTCTAAAAATTTTAAGCCCAACAAATAACTTATGAAGAACAAAACAATGGCTTTAAATCAATATTAATTACCTAAAGTAGTATTGCAAGGATATAATAAAGAAATAAGATAAAGCAATAAAGCACACCACAAACACAAGGATTTATAGTGGTTCGGTGCTAACCTTGCACCTACATCCACTCCCCAAGATCTCACTTGGGAATTTTAATCCACTATCCTTTGTATTCAACCCGAATACAAAACTTCGAAAACTCCGACACTAGCTATCCCAAGCTAGAATACAAGACGTCGGAAACTCCGACCCTAGCTATCCCAAGCTAGAACACTTGTTTTCCGGGTACAAGCAAACCCAAAACACTCCGATTTCAGGTTCGGATCAACCTTTCTTTGTTTTGAAAATCCTCCAAAAATAAGAGCAAAAACTCACAAAGAGTAAGAATATTTAGAGCACAGATGAATACAATAACAGCTCCTTAAATG
Source organism: Elaeis guineensis (assembly GCF_000442705.2). Lineage (NCBI taxonomy): Eukaryota > Viridiplantae > Streptophyta > Magnoliopsida > Arecales > Arecaceae > Elaeis > Elaeis guineensis. The sequence continues at coordinate 104,698,194 of NC_025994.2, forward strand.
AGCAAATATAACAATAAAAGCTTTACTCAAATGAAGAACCTCTTTTTCAAATTTTCTCAAGATGAATGAATGGTTGAACGCTTGAGAAGAGGTTGATTGTTGATTGAAGATCTCTTGAAAGCTTTGAACGATCTCTAGATCAAGGTTGAAAACAATCGACTTGAAAGATTCTCTCTTTGAATGCTCTTGCTTTTCTTTTTCACAAACTCTCTTGAATATTGTGGATCCTCTCTCTTCTTCTTGAATATTTCGTTGATCTCAGATTTAGGATCCTCTCTTCTCTTTTGATCTCACGTTTGATCTTCCGATTTCCACACTTTTTCTTTGCAATTTGATCTGCTATTTAATCTGCAATTTTCTTTCACCATTTTAAGCATTTTATGGCATTAGTAGCAAGAGAAAACAATTTAGGCAGATAAAGAGCCGTTAGAGGATTTTTAGGAAGCATAAAAGGCAATTAAAACAGGCAAAAAAATAGCCGTTGCTGACATTTCCCGTCGCAGGGGTCGACTCATGAGTCGACTCATGCTTCAGGAGTCGACTCATGAGTCGACTTCTGTTGCACAGACCAGAAGGTCTGATTTCTGGATTTTTAGGCTCAAATCAGCAGAGGTCGACTCATGAGTCGACTCATGCCTTGTGGGTCGACTCATGAGTCGACTCACAGGTCGTGCCAAGTCAAAAATCCAGCGTGCCATGGAGAATTTTTGCGTGCCAATCAGCTCACAGTGCCATGAGTTGACTCATGAGTCGACTCATGCACTTCAAACCTTCATAACTTCAAAAATATAAGTCCAAACACAATGAAATTTTCACCAATAGATTTCAAATCATTTGTTCTACCAAATGGTACTATCAAATCAGGATTTCAGTGAAATTACGATTTTGCCCTTGAAGAGCATAAGGACTTTTTCATTTTAAAATATTGTATCCCTTCAATCTGCTTTGTAATCATCAAAATCAATCTAGGAGCAACAATCTCCTCCTTTTTGGTGATGACAAAATATATGAACAAAAATATTTATGTTAAAGCATTAATTTCAAAAGAATCCATTATAGGTGTATATGCTTGAAAAGAGTATGATTCTTTTGGCATGTAATATAAATGCAAAAATAGTTTGTCCATTTTCTTAAAGATTTGAAAAGGGTATTAGATCATTTTGAGTTCAAGATATATCAGAGCAAGAGAAGATAAATAACTTTTTCTATGTATCAGAGCAAAAATAATTTTTACAATGATATCAGAAAAGATTTTATAATGTATCAGAGCAAAAAAAATTTTAATGTATCAGAGAAAATTTCATACAGTATCAGAGCAAATGTTATAATATATTAGAGAAATCTTCACACTGTATCGGATCAAATGTTATCATGTATCAGATCAAGTTGAAAGAAATTGTAGGATGTATCAGAGTAAAATAAATTTTTTATTGATGTATCAAGGTGAGTAAAATTTCAAAAGCAAGTTTGAATATCAGAGCTTATATATAAAAAATACTTATTTGCATTGTACTCATGATTTTGCTTTTGATGGATAACTTTTTGTTAAAGTTCTGTCTGATACCAAATTTTGATACCAAAATTTCTCAAAGTTTTGTTTAATCTTTCAATCCTTGTTTTTGTCTAATTTCTTCAATATTTGTTTAATTTCTTCAATATTTTCTTCAATATTTGTTTTAATTTAATTTCTCCTCCTTTTTCTCATAATTTAGGATTTTTGTTTTAATTTAATTTCTTCCCCTTTTTCTCATAATTTAGGGTTTTGCTTTTTGTCTAATTTTAATTTTTGTTTAATTTCTTCAATATTTATTTTAATTTAATTTCTCCTCCTTTTTCTCATAATTTAGGGTTTTGCTTTTTGTCTAATTTCAATTTTTGTTTAATTTTAATTTCTCCCCCTTTTTGACATCATCAAACATAGTTAACTCTTTCTTTTCCTTTTCTGAAAATATTCTTTAATTTCTTCCTCTTTAGAGTTTTTCACAGATGTTTGCTCCCCCTTAATATAGCAATTATCAACAGCAAACAACAACAAGGAGAAGACAATATTTCAACAGATGTATCAGAGATTGAAAAATAACCAAAATATAATCATTACAAAGATATAGGTAAAAGATGATTTCATTAATATTATAATTGTTTCAATACATAAAATTCAACCAGCTAAATGTCAATACATGGCCCCAAGGTATAGATCCTAGAACAAGATACTAACTCCTAGAACCTAGTAAAGATCAAGATAAGTCAATGATCAAGACAAATCAGATATAGTATGAGAAGATGATGGATCAGAAGTGCGTCCTCTACCCCGTCTGCCTCTGCCACAAGTAGGAGAACGAGATGAACTGGGAGGCTGAGAACGCTGAGATACTAGGGCTGATACCATGAGTCTGATAGAATCAAGTACGTTCAGTGCTCTGGAAACAGATTGAAGTAGAGCAGTGAACTGGGTGGTAGCATGCTCACTCGATCCTCTGATCTCTTTCCTCAGTAGCTCATATCCACCTTCTAATGCTCCTCTGAGCCTTCCAGCCTCTGCAGTGAGGTCTGTGACCTCAATAGTAGACTCCTGTGGCTGGGGATGGGCCAATGCAAGAACTTGCCCCTGCAAGTCAAGAACTCTGCCAGTAAGTCTCCAGACTGTATCCTCAAGCTGCTGTATCCTGACAGACTGATCTGAAATCATCTGAAATACAGTGGAGATGTGGGGAGTAATGTTCTGATCAGAAGAAGTAGCTCCAGATGCAAAAGAAGTACTACTCCACTGGCTAGACAACAAAGAAGCCACACGCTGAGATATATGCTCGATCTGATCATCAGCCAGTCTGAACTCTGATGGAGGTGCTCTGCTCTCTGGCTGATACACTGGTGTGGGCATCCTAGTAAACTCAGAAGGGCCAGCCTCAGTATCAGGAATGAACTGGGTATCTGGTGAAGCTGCCCTGAAATCATGTACAGGAGAAGATGGACCTTCTTCTTCTACTCTGCCTTCAGTTCTGTCTTCAGCTCTTTCCTCAGCTCTCTCCTCAGCTCTTTCTTCAGAGCCCTTGATCCAACCACCAACAGTCTTTGTAATTCCCATTCGGTGCAGGCTGTGTTGGTTGAAAGTGTCCACATGTGAGAGCTTGGTAGGTGTCTCCCCCTCACAGCTAACTCCAAACCTCCTAAATACTCTAGTAAGGGCCATACCATAAGGCAAGTGTGCCTTGGATCTGTTCAAAGTTTCTCTCATGGCCTCTATCATAAGTGCAGGGAGGTTTAGGGGGGTCTGAGTGATGATATGACACATACATCTCTGCCAGATAGTAAGTCATGTCTACCACTCCTAGGAAAGAAAAGTTTTGTCACAATCTGATGCAGGACCCTCATCTCAATGGACAGTAGCTTTGCTTCCAATCTGTTTAAACTTCCTGAAAAATCTTCTCCTAAGATAATTCTGATCCCTTCTTCTTTAATTGGGAGTTCCATATATGAGTATCCTTCACTAGGCAACTGAAGTATCTCTCCCAATATCCTAGAATCCAAACAGATGTCAATCCCCTTTACAGTTGAAGTCACAGACCCGTTTCCATAATTTAGGTTCTGGTAGAACTCTCTGACTAGATCAACATAGGTGACTTCCTTAAGAGAGCAATAAAGTTTCCATCCTTGATTTTTGATCTTGGTAGCAAAAGTAAAGCCTTCTTTCTCAAAGAACCGAAAATCTATATTTTTTTCGGTTTCTACTTTTCTATCAGAAAGAAGATTTACACTGGGGCTTATGGAGGATTGAGAGGGACCTTGAGCAGGTACTGAAACTGGATTGGGAACAGTGGAAGACTGAGCATGCCTTTTCTTTCGGACAATTTCCTCAGGCTCACGGATTGATTTCCTTCTTTGGGGAAGTTTCATCTTTGGAGCAATATCCAATAAAGTAGCAGACAAGAAGACTTGAATTCAGTGGAGGAGGGATCACAAAAGAGTAAAGAAGAATTTTGGTGGAGAAAAGAAGTGAATTTTGAATGAACGGTGAAGTTCTAGGGCACGTTCCACCCGCGCCTATCACTGCGAGAAAGCACAGAAAAGTCCTTTTCAAGGAGGCGATTTTTGGTGGAGAGAAGGAGGGAGAATTGCCTCAGAATTGATCCTTGGATTTGGAGCAAAAAGAGTTGGAGAGGACGGCTTTCGGAAGGAAGACGACGAGAAGATGAGTCGTCTCATAAAAAGGGTTTCCAGTTTAAAAAAACAATGAACCCGATGGAAGTTGGTGGGATTTACAAGTTTGCCATTGAGTAGACTCATGGGGGTCGACTCATGAGGTTCAGAAATTCAGAAAAAATGCAAATAAATTCCAAAAAAATTTGAAATTTTGGGAGAAGGAATTTTGCTCAATGATAAGTTTTTAGAGAGATAAACCTGAGCTTTTGGGATCAGGATAGATGTTGAAAATTGAGCTCTAAGAGTTTTTGACATCTATTCTTTGGAAATTGAGAAATTTCAGACAAATGGATCTAGAATTCCTAGATTTCTCCTAATTTCACAGAATCTTTCCTCACTGAGGGCCTTTGTAAAGATATCAGCTAATTGATTTTCAGTGCAAACATATTCAAGAATTATATTTTTGTTTTGAACATGTTCTCTTATAAAATGATGTCTTATTTCAATATGTTTAGATCTTGAGTGTTGTATTGGATTTTTAGATAGATTTATGGCACTTGTATTGTCACATTTTATTGGAGTTTCATTAAGTTTGATTCCAAAATCTTCGAGTTGTTGCTTAATCCACAAGATTTGAGCACAACAACTTCCGGCTGCAATGTATTCGGCCTCAGCCGTAGACAGTGCCACCGAATTTTGTTTCTTGCTAAACCATGAGATTAGGTTAACTCCAAGAAATTGGCAAGTTCCACTTGTGCTTTTTCTATCTAATTTACATCCAGCAAAATCAGCATCAGAATATCCTAACAAATTAATTTGTGAGTCCTTAGAGTACCATAACCCTATAGTTTGTGTACCATTTAAGTATCTAAGGATTCTTTTCACAGCATTCAAATGAGATTCCTTAGGATTAGATTGATATCTTGCACATAAGCAAACACTAAACATGATATCAGGCCTACTTGCAGTTAGATATAATAATGAGCCAATTATACCTCTGTAGTATTTTAAGTCTACGCTTTTACCTTCATCATTCTTGTCAAGCTTACTTGAGGGACTCATTGGTGTGCCAATTGGTTTGCAGTTCTCCATTCCAAATCTTTTGAGTAGTTCCTTGGTGTACTTGCTTTGGGTGATGGAGATTCCCTCTTTTGATTGTTTGATTTGGAGTCCGAGAAAGAAAGTGAGTTCTCCCATCATGCTCATCTCGAACTCTCCCTGCATAAGCTTAGCAAAGTCTTGACAAAGGGATTCATTAGTAGACCCAAAAATTATGTCATCAACATAAGTTTGTATAATTAGCATATCATTTTGGTTTCTTCTAATAAATAGGGTTGTGTCTACATTGCCTCTTGAGAAACCATTATTTAGTAGAAATTTGCTTAGCCTTTCATACCATGCTCTAGGTGCTTGTTTTAGACCATATAAAGCTTTATTTAATCTAAAGACATGATTGGGAAAAGCATGATTTTCAAATCCAGGGGGTTGTTCTACATATACTTCTTCAGAAATATATCCATTTAAAAATGCACTTTTAACATCCATTTGAAATAGTTTGAATTTCATAAAGCAAGCATAAGCAAGTAGAAGTCTAATGGCTTCTAATCTAGCAACAGGTGCAAAGGTTTCATCAAAATCAATTCCTTCTTCTTGATTATATCCCTTAGCAACCAGTCTTGCTTTATTTCTAATTACATTTTCATGCTCATCTAATTTATTTCTAAAGACCCATTTTGTGCCAATTATTGAATAATCTTTAGGTCTTTTCACTAAGGTCCAAACATTATTTCTTTCAAATTGACTGAGTTCTTCTTGCATAGCATTAATCCAGTTATGATCATTTTCAGCTTCTTCAAAAGTTTTAGGTTCAAGTTGAGATACAAAAGCACAATGATTAAGTACATCTCTTAGTGAAGAACGTGTTTTTACCCCATGCATATGATTACCGATAATTAATTCCTTAGGGTGGTTGTGAACATACCTCCATTCCTTGGGTAAGTCATTTGTACCTTGAGGTTGTTCTTGAATTTCTTCACCTTTTTCATTTTGTTCATCTTCTTGATCCTTGTCTTCTGGAGTTGCTGAATCTTTCAGAGTGATCTTCTTCATACCTTCTATTAGTGGATCTGCATCATCAACACCCTCATTCTTCCTTGAAGGAAGATCGTTAAATTCATCAAAGACAACATGTATGGACTCCTCAACTACTAAGGTTCTTTTGTTGAACACTCTAAATGCTTTACTAGTGGAGGAGTAACCTAGAAGGATTGCTTCATCTGATTTTGCATCAAATTTACCAAGTTTTTCTTTGCCATTATTTAATACAAAACATCGGCAACCAAAAACATGAAAATATGCAATATTTGATTTTCTTCCTTTCCAAAGTTCATAGGGGGTTTTCTTTAAAAATTATCTTATTAAAGCACGATTTAAAATGTAACATGCTGTGTTAATAGCTTCCGCCCAAAAATATTTTGGAAGGTTGCTTTCACAGAGCATGGTACGGGCCATTTCTTCTAAGGTTCTATTTTTCTTTTCAACTACCCCATTCTGTTGGGGTGTCCTAGGAGCAGAGAAGTTGTGGCCAATTCCATTTTCATCACAAAAATTTTCAAAGTCATGATTTTCAAATTCTGTTCCATGATCACTTCTAATATTTTGAATTGAAAACCCTTTTTCATTAGTGACTTTTCGATGAAATTTCATGAATATTTCAAAAGTTTCATTTTTGTGAGCTTAAAAGAAAATCCAAGTAAAACGAGAGTAATCATCAATTATTACAAATCCATATCGTTTTCCTCCTAGACTAGTGATTTTAGTTGGTCCAAATAAGTCCATATGTAAGAGCTCTAAAGGTCTAGAAGTTGAAATAGTGTTTTTGGATTTAAATGATACTCTAGTTTGTTTACCTAATTGGCATGCATCACAAATTCTATCCTTTTCAAAATTCAATTTTGGCAAACCGAGAACTAAATCCTTTTTGATTAATTTTGAAAGAGAATGCATGCTAATATGTGCAAGTCTACGATGCCACAGCCAACTAGTCTCATTTATTTTAGCATTTAAGGAAACTAGGCATTGCATGTCTAATTTAGTTAAATCATTCAAGTCTACCATATAAACATTGCCATGCCTATGTCCTATAAATTTAATGCCATCGTTAATAGGACTCGTCACAATGCATACAGATGATTCAAAACTTACTTTATACCCTTTATCACAGAATTGACTAATGCTAAGTAAGTTATGCTTTAAACCTTTAATAAGTAAAACATTCTCAATGTATTTGGAGGGAGTGATACCAATGTTACCTATCCCGATGATCTTTCCTTTGCCATTATCTCCAAAGATGACCATCCCTCCATCCTTAGCATCAAGCGTGATGAATTGTGATTCATCACCAGTCATGTGTCTCGAGCATCCGCTGTCAAGATACCATTTCCTGTTTCCTTCTTGGGATGCTAGACACACCTGCAAGCACAGATCAAGTTTCTGTCTTAGGTACCCAAGCTTTCTTGGGTCCTTTCAGGTTAGTCAGAATGGTTCCTTTTGGAACTCATATTTTTTTTGTGTTTGCATATTTGTTAATAAGACATGTGTATGATTTATGTCCTATTCTTCCACATTTAAAACAAGTAATATTTGTAGACTTGTTACTTGAATAAATATCCTTCAAAAATTTTTGTTTTTTTAGGGGTTTATAACCAAGTCCAGCTTTATCATATATAGCTTTCTGATTTTCAAGGATCATATTTAGTTTGTTTGAACTTAAGGTGAACTTATCTACTATAGATTTCAGCTTGTTCATTTCATCCTTTAAGTTTTGATTTTCTTGAATCAAGGTGAATTTTTCAATTGAAAGATTTTCAGCTTGTTTCACTAAGGACTGATTTTCCAATTTCAGCTTTTTGTTTTTCTTCCCTGGTTTCTTTAATTCATCAATTGAATCATAGAATGCTTCTTGCAATTCTTCAAAAGTAAATTCACTAGTGGATTCAGAAGTTACCTCATTTTCATGTGCCATCAGGCACAGATTCGCTTGTTCTGTTGAGGTTTCCTCGTCGGAGCTTGAGTCATCACTCGCACTCCAGGTCGCCATCATTGCCTTCTTTTTGAATTTCTTTGGACCTTTCTTCAATTGAGGACAATCGGATCTGAAATGTCCTGGCTTCTTGCACTCGTAGCATATAGGGGTTTGATCTTTCTCCTTTTCTATGCTTTGATCTCCTTTTGTGAATTTCTTTCTCATCCCCTATTTCCTTTTTCTTAGAAACTTCTTGAATTTTCGGGTGATGAGAGCCATCTCCTCATCCTGATCTTCATCTTCAGAGTCATCTGTTTCATAATCAGGTGAAGTTGTGGATTTGAGGGCAATGGTTCTTTTCTTTTTGATTTCATCCTCTTGATGTTGCATCATGCTAAGTTCATGAGTCATCAAGGATCCAAGAAGCTCTTCTAGAGGTAGAGTGTTCAAGTCCTTTGCTTCTTGGATGGCAGTCACCTTGGCTTCCCAAGTTCTTGGCAGTGACCTGAGAATCTTCCTTACAAGTTCACTGTTAGTATAAGATTTGCCAAGACTCTTTAAACCATTGATTATATCAGTAAAACGAGTAAACATAGCAGTTATGGACTCATCATGCTCTATTTTGAACAATTCATATTTATTTACAAGCATGTTTATTTTAGACTCTTTTACTTGATTTGTTCCCTCATGGGTGACTTCTAACCTATTCCATATTTCTTTAGCAGATGCACAAGTAGAAATGCGATTAAATTCACTAGCATCTAGTGCACAATAAAGAACATTCATAGCTTTGGCATTTAATTGTGCCAATTTCTTGTCAACCTCATCCCATTCTTTCTCGGGTTTGGTTGACTCCTCACCATCTATAATCTTGGTGGGTGTGTGAGGACCATTCACTATGATACTCCACATATCATAGTCGAGTGCTTGTATGAAAATCTTTATCCGAGCTTTCCAATAGGTGTAATTAGACCCATTGAAAAGTGGAGGTCGGTTTGTTGATTGCCCCTCGGCTAGAGAAGTTCCAACATGGGTTGCCATAGATCTTTGGCTCTTTGATTGTTAGATCAAAGAAGGGCTAGAGCACTGGCTCTGATACCACTTGTTGCCCAGCTATGCAACCCAAGAGGGGGGGTGAATTGGGTTTCTAAAAATTTTAAGCCCAACAAATAACTTATGAAGAACAAAACAATGGCTTTAAATCAATATTAATTACCTAAAGTAGTATTGCAAGGATATAATAAAGAAATAAGATAAAGCGATAAAGCACACCACAAACACAAGGATTTATAGTGGTTCGGTGCTAACCTTGCACCTACATCCACTCCCTAAGATCCCACTTGGGAATTTTAATCCACTATCTTTTGTATTCAACCCGAATACAAAACGTCGGAAACTCCGACACTAGCTATCCCAAGCTAGAATACAAGACGTCGGAAACTCCGACCCTAGCTATCCCAAGCTAGAACACTTGTTTCCCGGGTACAAGCAAACCCAAAACACTCCGATTTCAGGTTCGGATCAACCTTTCCTTGTTTTGGAAATCCTCCAAAAATAAGAGCAAAAACTCACAAAAAGTAAGAATATTTAGAGCACAGATGAATACAATAACAGCTCCTTAAATGAGCAAATATAACAATAAAAGCTTTACTCAAATGAAGAACCCCTTTTTCAAATTTTCTCAAGATGAATGAATGGTTGAACGCTTGAGAAGAGGTTGATTGTTGATTGAAGATCTCTTGAAAGCTTTGAACGATCTCTAGATCAAGGTTGAAAACAATCGACTTGAAAGATTCTCTCTTTGAATGCTCTTGCTTTTCTTTTTCACAAACTCTCTTGAATATTGTGGATCCTCTCTCTTCTTCTTGAATATTTCGTTGATCTCAGATTTAAGATCCTCTCTTCTCTTTTGATCTCACGTTTGATCTCCCGATTTCCACACTTTTTCTTTGCAATTTGATCTGCTATTTAATCTGCAATTTTCTTTCACCATTTTAAGCATTTTATGGCATTAGTAGCAAGAGAAAATAATTTAGGCAGATAAAGAGCCGTTAGAGGATTTTTAGGAAGCATAAAAGGCAATTAAAATAGGCAAAAAAATAGCCGTTGCTGACACTTTCCGTCGCAGGGGTCGACTCATGAGTCGACTCATGCTTCAGGAGTCGACTCATGAGTCGACTTCTGTTGCACAGACCAGAAGGTCTGATTTCTGGATTTTTAGGCTCAAATCAGCAAGAGTCGACTCATGAGTCGACTCATGCCTTGTGGGTCGACTCACAGGTCGTGCCAAGTCAAAAATCCAGCATGCCATGGAGAATTTTTGCGTGCCAATCAGCTCACAGTGCCATGAGTTGACTCATGAGTCGACTCATGCACTTCAAACCTTCATAACTTCAAAAATATAAGTCCAAACACAATGAAATTTTCACCAATAGATTTCAAATCATTTGTTCTACCAAATGGTACTATCAAATCAGGATTTCAGTGAAATTATGATTTTGCCCTTGAAGAGCATAAGGACTTTTTCATTTTAAAATATTGTATCCCTTCAATCTGCTTTGTAATCATCAAAATCAATCTAGGAGCAATAATATAATATTCATAAAATTATTTTTATAATTATAATAAAAAAATATTGTTATTTAATTATCATTGAAATAGTATAAGAATAATTAGTATACAAATTATGTAAATATAAAATAATTTGATATTATAAGAAGTAGACATGTTACTAATCATATGCAATGTATTAACTTATAATTATTGCATGTCTTTATTATATAATTATAACTACTATTGTAATAGTATATACACATCTAATATTATTATAATTTTATAATAAAGTTAACATCATATTTTTTCTATAATTATACATTACATTATTATTATATTGTAATAATATATTTTCTTTCATTATCTAACACTTCTCTTTTGTTATCTAATTTCCATTCCCTCGTATATCAATATAAAGAAACTATAAGGATTCATTTCAATAAGGATGACGTAGTATGAAAAATTAATTCTATATTAGATTACCATATTTGATATAAAAAATGATAAGAGATAATAAAACAATTGATGGGTTTCACATTTGTTTTACTGAAAAAGAAAGCAAGATAAATACCATCATGAGGATTTTTTTTTTATACTAAATTACTGAACAGAGGTAACTTGAAATTATCATTACTTAACAGAAATGCCATCCTTTTTTTTTTCATTGAAATTCACAAATGTTATTATTTGAATCCTTTATCAAGAGTATTCTTGAAAATAAGATTATCTTCAACCAAATATAGTAATTTTTTCTGATAACATTTTTCAAAACAATATTTTCATTAATATAAAAATGCAGGATATCAAGTAACTAATATCATGGATTCCAAGGGAATATCACCAAAATGTCACTAGAGAAATAATATTAGGAGTTCTTTGGAATTTAGTTGCATTAATTTTTGTACTTTAAGGCATCAAATTGTTATATAGTGTTTTATCTAACTCCCCCCCCCAACCCCAACACGCCAAACAAAAAAAAAAAACAAAAAAAAAAAAAAAGGAAAAATCACCATGTCAATGTTATATCCATTTTGAGCCATATTTTGAATCTAAAATAACTAGGCTTTAGGTTTCCTCTAACCAATTGAAGTGAAATAAAATAGAGATCCTACTTCAACCTAGGAAACTAGTGATTTGGCTTGGCTCAGAATTTGCCTTGATAGTTCAACCAAATTCTTTCACGGCTTTTCGAAGTACTTGCATCATTAAAGTTTATCCAACTAAAATAAGGTTTCTTAGATATCCATAATAAAGGAATCCCTCTGGAATCAAGATAAACTCTTAAACTTATTCCTTATTTGGTAGGTCGGTTAGTAACTGTTGGTGCCAATTGACACCTGGAGTTGGAGCGACAGGAGCTGGTGGTGAGCCAGGCCATCGAGGGTGAGACTTGCAAAAAAAATTCTGGCCGGAGGTTGCTCTAGCGGGGACATTTCGATATTCAAATCATAAATCTAATCCAACAAAAGGAGGAATATGAGATACAGTCTTTTTGCATATCTTTTTTGGCTCCCCTTTTAGGCTCCTTTTTATAGACAGAGGTGGAAACTTTTGAAGGATGGCCCTGCCGTCATTATCTCAGGGTCATGGATAACTGTTGTCTGACAACGGTCAGTAGGCCCACGAGGGCTTTGATGGAATTGAGAGGATATTCAAAGGAGAATCCATCTTTCGGTTGACCTCCGAGGAGAGTCATAAATGGAAGATAGAGGAGGGCCATTCCCAATCCTCCCAGCTGCGTCGATCTGTCACATCTTATAAAAAACCTCGGTGGTGGGCCTTACTACATATGCGGTGTAATTAATGATTTCGAGATAGTTTAATCTAGCATAGCTTGTTATCGCGGTGCACAGCTGACTACTCAAAATATGGCTCCTAGATGACGTGACTTGATGTGACTCGATGAGACTGTATGGCGGTCACACTCGATCTTTGATTGCTCGGCTGATGTCTATGCCTTAGGATTTGGACCCACGAGCAGGAATCATGGTCGACAGAAGAATAAGAATCTGAAATTGAGACTGGACCTGGTGTGGATTAGATTGCTCGACTAAGTGAATCTATTGAGTATTGCCGCTTAGTCGATTCGGGGCAACCAGTTGCCGAGAGGGGAGCTCGCCAGAGGCCAGTCGGTGAAGTATCAACCGCTTAGACAGCGGGGCGCCGATAGGTCTTTCAAGAGCCGAGAGCTAATCGATCGCGAGGACAGTTGATGAGAGATCGACGACAGCGAGGGAGTTTAGTTTGCTGAGCCTAGACTTCTTGGGTCTTGAGCTTCTTCACATTATCATCCGGACAGAATTTTTCCCAATAGTAACTATTTTAAGATAAATATAATCATCATTGGAGTTTCCTACATGTATACATTTATAAATTACTAAAATTATAAGTATACCCTCACATCCACCAGTTATAAATATACCCTTATATTATTTTTCCTTTTTGTGTCTCAACCTTACCATCAACATGTATTAAACACCATGAACAGACGAGCTAATTAAAGTTAAAATTACTATAAAAAAAAATTTTTGTTAAGAAATTTACTAAAATACCTTTAATAAGAGCAAATGTGCAACAAACAAAAGATATTTATAAGCATGTACTTTTAGATATTTATAAGCATTTACTAAATTTGTGAGGCTATACAGGTAATTTTAGATATTTATAAGCATGTACTTGGGAAAATATTTTTTAACTAAAATAATACTTAAACTAACATTGTTGAGCGAAATGCAACGTTAAGGATAGATGTATAATGAGAAAATAGTTATAAAAAGTATGCATGTAAATACTGAATTAATTATAAGGGTTACCGTGCAATTTCAAATATTTATAAGGTGTGCAAGTAAAAAGCCTTTATTATTAAAAAAAATTGAGGAGGAAGAAACAATCTAATAAATGTTCGGTTCTTTTATTGCTAGCAGCTCACAGCATCACAGCCTTCAGCAA